>NW_028321898.1:22134166-22502500 GCF_036245765.1 Copidosoma floridanum | reverse complement strand
ACTCTTTGTCCTCTTCCTTCCATCTCGTTCTTCTCGCTGGTCACACCTATATGCTTTTGGGCTCCTGCGAGGAGGACTGCAAAGCTCGGCAGTTTATTTATGTTTATTGATCCATCTGTTTTCCTTTTTTGCGTTACGTGTGGCGGTGTAAGTATTTTGAGACTTTTTTTTTTTCAACGATACCTCGGATCGGCCCTTCCGGAGAAGTCAGCCCCGATGATGTATCAGCTCAACGAAGAGCACCTCGACAAAGCGCGTCATTGGTTTTCCAAATAGTTTTCCACTCACTCGGTCGGTTGGCGTGGGTCAACCGGTAGAGTGTGGATTTCGCCTGATTTTTCTCACTCGATGGGTTCGAATCTCGCAATGTCGCTCGTGCTGTGGAACAAAAATTTGACACGCTCAAAAGGATTGATTGCACAAAACAACCACCTATATTGTTGACTGAAAATTACATTAACGATTGAATGATGTCATCTGAGGTTAGAAGATTCATCCTCCGAATTACTTTTTTTTCCCTTTCGACGATAGTAAATTTATCTACTATTTATATCGTTTACGGTTAGAAAGCTCGTCCCACGTTGCTGGTTAGAGATGCTAGGCAATCCACGTCACAGCAACAAAGTGTGCCCAAACTCAGGAAACAAGGGATGAGCTATGAAAAATTCATTTTTCCTCCGTTATATACCACAAAATAATTGTTGGCTGATACGCTCGATCGTGCCTTGGGAGTAATAGAAACGGACACGCCATGTCCACCCACCCCCAACACAACATTCTCCTGTACAGCCAAATATAGCTATCATGTAAAGGCAAAGGATAACGAGAGTCCAGTTTACGTCTCCTCCTCCCTACACATACGCGATGGCAAGGAGAAGGAGGGAAATACCTTATACGGTGTACGGTGGGAGCAGCTACATCTCGTTGCAGCAGTTTTTACACCTCTCCTCCTTCCCTCCCACCATCCGTGCAAGGAGGACCACGGAAAGTCCGCCCACTGTGCATTGTCCTCGCGTACCTCTTCCCGGGGGGTTACGAGAGCGTGCAACCCTCTGCCCCCGTGCCCCTTCGACGAGAGCTCTTTCTCCCCCTCATCCATGGGCATTTCTCTCCTACATCTTCCTCGGAGTCCATATCTACCTTCTCCTTCCACGTCCAGATGCTGCTGCACTGTCCTCCGGAAGGACACGGCCCGTCTGCCCCGCGTTTCCTCGGGAAGAAGAAGGGCCTCGTGGCGGATCGCGAGAGGAAATTTATGGATATTTTTAGATGCCCTTCCGTGAGCTTTTCTCCCTCATTCTCTGTCAGTGTCTCAACACACACCACTACACCTGTAGGATACAGAGCGAGTATGTGCGGCAGAAAATAGTCCACCATCACCAATGTCGTCCAAGTCTCGGGGCAGAAACTTTGTTTCCGTCGCATTGCAAGCTGCCTCGTTATATACATACAGTGACACATTTACATGTGCATGTACGGTGCAGACCTGCAGTGAGTAATATAATGTACATGGGAATGGTGTTATACAGAGCAATCGTGCCGCCTCGAGGGTGTATTGTTTCACGAGTAACAGCAAAAGGATATCAGATATGTTACGTCGGTGTACCTATGTATGGCACCGCTGCTCCGGGAAGTGACGACTCTACCAAGAATCCTCGTCTCGTTGTTTTTTTCTTTTCTTTTACAGTGATGCACATGAATTTTCATCGTTATAACACTTTCCACCACCCCCCTGTAGACTGTGAGCATCGAATTTGTATAAACTGTACTCGTGTACCCATAGGCACGACAAGCCCCGAAGAAGAAACAGCCCAAAACCCCGAATCAGCTCCATTAGCTTCGAGCAAAGACAACAACGCGCGTCATGCGTGCACCCGCCGTGTCTTAACCGTCGCACAAGAGACGAGGGGAGTAGGGTAGGTCGAAAGCCAACCAATTATATGTTTGCTCGCTCCTCGACTCGCGAGACGCGCTAATTATCGCGCTCGGAGCCAAGACGCGGGAGGTAGCTATATACGGCTTGCAAGCTCATACGTCTATGTACTTGCGAGCTTTGATATACGCGTAACAATTACACCCGCGTGTGGTGCGTGGGATATTATTTGTTGGCGCACACGTGGGTGCGTGTGTTCTTAGTTGTCCTTGATATACACTTGCTTGCGCCTATATGTATTAACTAGCGGCCCGCAGAGTTTGTTCTACGAGTCGTGCTGACTTTTGTCTATGTACGCCTCCCGAGTACCACCTTTGGGTCTGTTTGCTTATTGGTTGTGTGTTAGATGTTGTCCAACTAATTGATCTTTTTTTCTTTTCTTTTCTTAAGATGGAATGTGCTGTATGGTGCAGCTCTTGGAAGAATTCGATGAAAATGAACGAAGCGATAATGCACGCGTAGATTTTCTGGTATCTCGGAAATCCGAATCGATCATCTGCGCAACGATCGTCTCGACTATCCTACATATATCGCGTCGCGAAATTTCTCTGATGGAAATATTAGGGAGTCCTTCGATTTAACGAAAAAATCACGATGCACCCACCATTTAGTTGAGCATGACAATTATACAATTTAAAAAAAAAAAAAAAATGAAATTCCCATCACTCGGCAATAAAGCTCCCGAACGGAGCATCAGGTGGTGGGGAAAAAAGAGCCGGCGTCGAAAAGCACGTGGCGTTGTTGCAGCAACGTGGCAACAGCAAAATAGGTGTGTACAGGAGGGAGAAGGAACGTGCGTGGCGTCTCCGATGCCACGGGGGTGGCAGTGGTGGGGCTCCCGGGCTTCATATATATATATACACAAGCTTGTTTAGAGAAAGACAGATAGACAGCAAAAGAGAGGGAGTGAGGGAGAGAGAGACAACAGCTACAGGGGGAGAGTACGCGACGCGCGCCGACAGCGCCGGAGGGAGGCAGAGGCTGTTGCAACCTCTGTACACGGGGGTATATATATATATGGATAGTGGGAATACCAGCAACGGCCCACTCCTCCCACTTGTTGTGCTGCTACTGCTTTACAGTGTTGTGTGTTGTGTGCTGGCTGGGGTTTATGTCGGGGAAAGTTCAACGCCGGCTAGACGATGATGCGACCGATCTGTCGACGGGCCGTGACTCGCTCCTGCCGATTTTTAGAGATCGGATCACCAAACCGTTTTTTTTTCTTTTCTTTTTCATCAAATAGAAAGTTGTGTGTTTGATGAAGAATTTTTATTAGATTTTAAATGAAAAACAAAAAAAAAAAAATAATAATAAATAAAGTAGGTAATGCAAGAGAGTCGTCATGCGTAATAGCTAACGGGTAAAAAAGGGGTGCTTGGGCAAATTGCTCGCAATGGCTTTAAAAATAGCCTTTCGAGGGCGATGCGCGGGGCAAAAGGGGGAGACGACGGTGCCTATACAGTCGAAATGAGTGGCCCCCGACGGTGATCCTTGAAGGGGATGTATGATTGCTAGTCGAGCGTACACATCCTCCCTCCAATACCGCCCGAGACCCGCGCGGTCGAACTGCATGGGTTTTCAACGGGTGCGAGAAAAGGGGAGAGACAGAGGCCGGCTCCCCCTTTTCATACCGTTGCCCCCCGCACGGTTCAAGGGAAAATCTAGCAGTCAGTAGGTCGGTTTTGAATTTTGGCGAGGGTGCACATCACGCGAGAGACCCACTTTCGCCGTCATTCCGATGAATCTGTGTTACTCGGGCCGCGCTTGATCGATCCAATATTTTTTTGTCTGTGGGAAATTATTCGGCTGTAGGTACACGTGCACTACATGGGATCAGTTTGGTGCTGTCCGTGTACCGATACCACAGCGAGAGTACAAGGTTTCTCTCACCGATACTGTACGGTTATAATCGAGAATGATCGTATTTTGATTTTGGTATCTGCCATATTTTTACTTACAGATTCTCCACAAAAAGCACACGTTCACCTTAGCATTCTCCGCTCCAAGTTATTGGATTACTATTTTTGATGACCAGTAAATAATGATCGTCTATCAATACCGAGAGACAATTGCACGTAACCAGAGACATGACTTGCAAGTGGAAACATTTTATAATGTACTGTTGATAATTTCAACTTTCTTCAACATTTTGTTCAATATTGACAACAGATCTCCTTTTTTTTATTTCTTTGCCTGTACAAACTTTCCGCCGGTTCTTGGTTGTTTGGCGCTCCATCGATCGCCCGCACCAGCTACACCGCCGAGGTCAAATCAGCTCTCCCCATCTATCTATCTCTGGTGCAGAATATCAAGCCCCAGTCGATTTCCATTTCCATACAGTGCGCGCCGCCACCGATATCGCTAATGTTTAATTGGCCCGCGGCCCGCATTAATTGCCTTCCTTCCTTTTTCGGACTCCTCCGGAATTGCACCTCCACCGGCGTTATATATACCACACACCGCCTTGGCCTCCCAGCATTGAATGCTAAACAAAAGCTAATTTATATCCGGAGAGCTGCCGGAGATCGCGAGATGAATGGCTGGTCTCCTTGCATACCAATCGACCTCCTTCCCAGCCGCGCTTGGCTTTGTAGTTTCACTTTGTGTCCCCCCCCCCTCTCTCTCTCTCTCTCCCGTTGTTTGAATTGCTCGCTCTTTATATTCAAGGGAGGCCGATCGCCATGAAAATACGTACAGGATGATCCACGCGCATCTCTCGCTAGAAAAGTCTGGCGAGTCCAGGGCTTACAAATTGATAAGAGCCCAGGGAGTGCGTCTTTAAAAAATTAATTCCAGCTGATGGTCGGACGTACGAGAAGACGACGCCGTTGTGTAATTACGAAATAATAAAGAGAAGAGGAGGCGATAGGTATAGCGTCGCGAGGGAGAAATTTCGGGTGGGAGGGTGGATATTAGTAGTGGCGGTGGTTGGTGCGTTTTGCAGCCGGGAGAAGAATAGGAGAGGCGAGTGAGTGAGAGGTCGAGGTCCCAGACGTCTTAATGTCTGGGTGTATTATACACGTCGCCTCTCGGCTTTCCCGTATATATAAGCCTCGGGGATTCAATTTATTCAAGCTCCCCTGCAAATAATGCATGCCGCTGTTATACATACTTATGCCGTCCGATCATATACTTTTACCCCTTTTTTTTCCTCACGCGATGAATCATACATACGTATACGGCTGTAACGTCGCTTTTTCTTTTCTTTTGCCTCACTTATTCATTACGTTAATAGGTCGCGGTGGGCGACTTCTGCCACTGGGACGGCAAATTCATGTTCGTCTGTAATTTACCATTGATTCGCAAGCACGAAAACGAATCTCGAAACGCGACGAGGGAAAATTCATGTCCATCACGCGTATATATGATCGGATGAGAAAACTCGATGCTTGCGATTCGGATATTCATTGGGTGTGTTTTGTTTTTATTACGGAAGCTTGTAGGTGTCACCAAAATTCTAAAACACATCCATTGCAGCCTTGAAAACTAAATAAATGATTTTTTTTCTCATTAGAAATTTGTAAACTATGAAAAATTATACAACTATGAACACTCTGTACAAACCTGATTGAACAACACTTTCAGACCTACATGTTTTTTAACCAAAATATTATTTTTCTTGAAAATACACGACAGGTATCACGAAGGGTGGTTGTGATTCAGCTGCTTGAATTGATAGAAAAAGCACAGAACTTCATTTGTGCAAGCTGGTGTATGGTAGGAGGTTTTTGACGTGAACTGAAAAAATCTTGTTATTGTCGAAATCCGACCAAAAGATGCAAAGACTTGAGTGTCTGATATTCAGCAATTGGTGAAAGCATAGCCTGGCACGAAGCCTTCGGATGACCGATGATGTAAACTGAAAACATCCAGTCCTTTGTCGAAGCCTGGGCAGAGGAATTGAAGACTCAGAATTTACTTGCTACATGATTTTATTTACATATTTACATTAGGCCTATATTGCAGATGAGGATTTATTTCACATGATCGCAGTTCTCGCACGGTAGCACGCTCGCACGATCGCATATGGACAGTAGCGGATTTCTGCCTATAATATTAGCGCGCTCTCACTGTGCGCCGGTGGTGGCACCTACAAGCTTCCGTATTTTGTTAACTCCGAGACGCTAAAGCGTTTGGGGGGACAAAAAAAAAAAAAAAAAGAAATTTGCTTACCTTACACGGGAGAGACTGCGCTCGCTCGGGAATAAATATCGCCCACGCAAGAACAAACTCATAAACACGTGCGTCATTATTTATACACATGAAAGAAGAAGGAGAAGAAGAAACTTTGGCAGATAATAGGCGATTCTAGTGAAAGAGCGAGAGCGTGCGTGTGTGAGGTACGAGCAAAAAAAAAAAAAAAAAAAAAAAAAAACGAACGACAAACGTCAGCGATCGTACGAGAGGAGAAAAACGCGGGGGAGATACGGCTATAGCTGTCGAGTGGCCTCGTTTCTCGATACGTCATTTGCATGCGCAAATCGTTATCTCCGCATGTCACACGTACATAATATACCTACAGACGCTAGAGCGTTTTTTTTTTTTTTTTTTTTTTCGTTTTGATAATGAATTATTTTCAACTACGAGAAGAGATAAAAATTAAAATAACATCGCGGAAAAGCGACATTGTATATACATGGGTGTGCTTGTAAATCTAGATGCACGTGCGCATCCGCAGTCAGCGTTTCGGGGAGCGATAGCGCGTGTACGACGTATTTCGCTCGGATGAACATCCAAGTGGTAACGCGAGCTCCCGCACAATCTCGTATACAATACTCGTGTTCTTACGTACGCCATAGGAGACAGTATCAACGCGACTCGTAGTTCATTTATCTTTAACAAATGTACACTTATGTACGGTCAAACGAGAGACAAAAAAAAATTTGCATACCACTGCGGCACGTCAGGTATTTTCGAGGACGTGATTCCGGCGTCTGTACGTGACTCCCGCTAATAACAGCAAATTGCCAATGCGCACCGAATCGTATTTACTTCTGTGGCCTTACAAAAACAATAATCGATTCGCGCGCGCGCTCGTTTTATCCAAACAAAAAGAGTCCGGTATGTGAGAAACGCGTTGCGACACCTCCTTGTTTCGACAGCGACATTGACACTTGACAGGCTTGTACGTTTTTGCAAACAATGGGAGAGAAATGCCCGAGCAACGCGAGAAAACTTTCGAAAACAAGTGAAGAGGAAAGAAAAGAGGAAGCCCGGCGTTATTTATATACTCGGGGCTCCTTGTATACCGTAATGCCGGAATTACAAATTTCATCCTCCGGCTTTTCTTTTCCGCGCCGTCTTACATATACAGCCGCTCCCATTGTTACGGTGATTTAGGCCCTTTGGCCGAAGCGGGACGAGGGGACAAAAATGAGAGCCATACCGTAGCGACGGTAATTAACGTTAATTCCGAGGATCGTGCTTTTTATAATGCCACTCATCGGAGCTTCGAGGGGGTGCGATCATCGCTGCGATTTGTGTGCTTTGACGGGACTTTACACCTAGATGGGAAAAGTGAAAAATCGCAACGATTGTTTGGCAAAAATGGCCAAAGTTGGCTTAGAAAAAAAAAAAAAAAAAAAACTTCAAAAGTATGTTGTAGGGTCTACGGGCCCGTATGCGTCTTAATAAACCAGCGCGGACGTGGCCATAAATCCCTCGAAAGACGGTCAGTCGTCGGTTCTCCCTTTGGGTCCACACCCGAGACCGATAACATTATTTAACGGGCCGTGGAGGCCATTTAACGAGCCATCGCGACGATTAGCCCCTCTCGTTGCGTGTATACGTATGCCGCTGCTCCCGCCGTTTGTTAACCGATGGCCGGAGGGAAAAGTGCGCCAGGGGGATTAGTATCAGTTGTCCATTAAATTCCTCGCAAGCTCGGCCTCTCTCTCTCTCTCTGCGTTTACAGTCTATTAAACGGGATTAAATGCCCGGTCTCGCACGTGGACCACCCCCCCTTGGTCTCCTTGTTGCTTGTGGTTCGAATGACCGCACGGGCACCGCATCGCTTCCAGTTGGAGTGGTTTTTTTTCTTTTTCTCTCGTTTAGGTCAAAGGGTCGTGGTTGGGTTTGCAAATTGTTGGATTTGACGTTGGTGGGTACTTACGGTTGTTCGGCCGTGGCCGTGTGGGTTCGCCTGCCAGGGAACCGAGGTCGGCTGGAAGTGATCCTTACCCCAGGAGCCGCTGTCGAATGGACTCTCGCCGAGGTGACCCTGCAATCAGTGCGACAAATTTGTTACTGTTGCTCGTTGTCTCTCGGTGTGTTAATGGCTATAAATTTCGTACATGGGAAATGGAGAGGGTGAGTAAAAAAAAAGTGAAAAACCCAAGTGCACGTGATTCTTTTGTTTTGAAGCATATGTGTAGCCATCGAACATCAAACACGCGTTCCCGTCGATGTTTGTTTTGCTGAAAAATTAAACATATCCTTTTCGCTTTTTTGCCAAGAGCCCAAAGTGGGGGAGGGAAGGCCTGTACAACGCGTTGCACTAAAGATGTATAAGTGCAAGCACTCGAGGGAACAATTATTATTCGGCTCAATAAAGTGTGTATGTATGAATGATGATAATATAGGCACTCGGGTATAGAGAGGGGGGGCTTTCCAAATTTTCCTCAAGTTGAAACAAAAATTTTTCGAGGCACTCGACTCGTTTGTACATAGTATTATATTATGCACGCGTGTGTGCACAGGCTAAACGCGTTTTCGTGTTACGCTTTGCACTGCTTTCTTTCGTCCCGCTTTTTCTTCTTCTTTTCCGTGTATGTTCTCTCCTCGTTTGAGCGTTTTTAAGTGGCCGAGCGATGTTGAACTCAGGGTTTTTCGTTTTCAGCTTTTTTTTTTTTTTTTTTTTTTTTTTTCATCAAAAAACCAGACGTCGAGGAGCGCTCGGTTTTTCTTTTATTTGCCCAAATGGTTCGCGCGTCGAGTGTTTCGTTGAAGGCTTTTATGCTTTTGGCGGACGAGTGTTTGCAGGGAATTCGGAGGGGCTCGTTGATGCTTCCGAAAAAACGTGAGTTTCGTTGTTTCGCTTTAACACACGCGAGAGATGTAAAAAAAAAAAAAAATCGCGGTGCAAGCTCTAAATCAATATAGATTTCGGGGAAAAAAGCTCAGAGTCCAAAATTTCCACGCTCGTTGTCAACCTCCTCCGAGATGTATGTCCCGGCGCTGCAGGGAGCGTCCCTCAACTTTGCACCCCATAAGCTTTATTTTTCTTTTAACTTTTGCCCTCACCCACCCCCGCGTCTTTCGCCTTATACCGAAAAATCTTCCTTCTCCTTAACACCGGCACGCGCATAAATCACGCCCACGTAATGAGAAACGCTACGTCTTCCCTGTTTTACTCTTTTTTTTTTCCTCCCTCCCTCACTCCTCTTTTTATTTCGAGAGGGCCAAAGCCTACCTATTACCCTCGTCGCGCGTGCTGTGCTGTTTTTCTCTCCCCCCCCTTTTTTTTTGCGATTTCACGATTTTTCGTGGCAAAAGCGGTGGTGGCTTTATTCGGCCGCAATCCACTTTGACGGTAAATGAAAACGTACTCGAGCGGATTTCGCTCCGGTAATGTTACGCTCTTTTTTTTTTTTTCTTTTTTTTTGCGCGTGAATATCTTTTTGTACCCGATTGTGGAGCACCATCAACTGTAATTCCCAATAATTTCATTTTTCCTACGTGAACGCGGTGTTATCAATAAAAATATACTTGCATCTCAAGCGTACAGCAATATAACTCACGGAGCATATCGAGTGTATGTATATTATATACCTGTTGGCTCGAAAAGCAGTGGTCGTTGGCGTGCAACTTTCCGGGGCGCGTGTATAAATCGAGCCACAGTCCGGTTGGGGGGGAGGGGGTGAAAATTTTTTTAATTAACATGAAAAAGCTCACGCGGCGGTGGGAGCAAAGTTCCGCGTAAATCGCATTAAGCTGAAATATAATTCGGCGATAATTCCGTGACATTAGAGCGATAAAATTGCCGCCTCGTGAATCAAGAGGGTAGCCCCAACGCCGGGGACGTCAAAGACGAGCGCCGCGGGAAAAGTCGACGCCCACGCGATTAGCCGTGGAAATTTCTGTGAATCGGAGCAATCGCCCCCGCGGAGGAGGAGGAGAGGAATGGACGTACATTTTCCACGAGTGACCCGAGAGAGAGAGACGCAATCATCCTTTTGAGAGGAGCAATGGGGGCGTGGGCGTGGAACGGCGAAAAAGTTGGCGGACTCGTTAAGCCTTTTCGCGGAAGTCCCGCGATTTGTTTCCCGATTCGTCCAGTGCTATTTCCATTGCTCCAGTTGTGCGTGTGGATTATTTATTGTAGCGTTGCATCAGTTCTGTGCTATAATAGCTCGTTGTGCTTCCTCGAAATCGATCCGCGATATCGACCCCGTTTGTTGCTCCGCAAGGGCTATACTTGTGTACATAGGTGCTTTCCTTTACCAGAATATACCTCGGTATCCCCGTATGGCCCGTGTCACAGGAGTAAGGCCCAAGCGTTGTTATACGCGGGTAACCTCCGTCAGACAAGCGAGAGAGAAAGATAGGCAAAGATAGTGGCAGAAGATACACGGCAATAAAACACCAAAGTGGTATCGCACGGGCGCACCATGCATTTTACGACCTTATCTTATCTCTCGAATTAGGTTGCGGCTGTTGTATACACCGAATTTCCCCTCCTCCGTACCGCTCTTCTTCTTCTATACTTCTGCTTCTTTGAAAGTATGTGTGTATATAAATACACGCGTGTGCGCCTCCACCACGTACAATGTATATATGGTACGCGTGTTGGGGGCACGGTGATAATCCCATACACACAAGAGTCCATTTTCCCCCCTTTGGCTTGTACACCGTGTATATACGCTGATGCCTGTAATGTACGAGAGCGGAAATAAATGCGAAAACGAGTGTGTTACCGCTGCCTCCTGTTTCTCCCTTTTCCACCAATTTGGTGGTAGTTTACCCCGTTTTCTCGAAAAGCGCTGCGCACGTCTTTTCTTTTACGATGGAGTTTTCAATTTTTTTTTTTTTTTTTCTTTTGCCAAAGTTATTTTTTGATACATACACCCAACACAACGCATCAACTGATGTACAAATGACAAAACGTACAGCGTATACGTGCACGATACTAATTGAACTCGAGCGCTGGGAAAAACTCGGGTTGAACAAACACAGATACAATTTCGAAATTTCCTGTCCCCTCCTATAGGTACACTTACGATACATTATAACTACGGTGGGCGAAGCTCTGTAGGTACAAACGTCTCGGTAAACAATCAACTTCCCAGCCAACGCGATAAATGTATGTGTGTACATGCGCCCAACAATTAACCCGCTCGCACGTATATATGTATATACCTCATACACGTGCTGGGGCTGTGACGTCACCTCGACTTTACTTTTGCTCTTCGGTTTGCTCATAATACCTGCACACCACGATGTGTAAAAAAGTGTGTGCGTGTCGAGGGGTATATATATATACGTATACAAAGAAGGGGCTTTTTGTCCTCGTCGCGCGGCAAACAAACATCTCGACAAAAAGACCGCTTTTTAGCGCTATCGTCTCGCGAATCTCATGAATGGCTAATTTATGCGGCTCGAAGAAGCGAGAGACAGGTACATGACGCGTTAGAATTGCCTCGCAACATAAAAAATAAAAAATATCGTTGCATTGTCACGTGCACTGTTTGGAAATAAATTGGTGATTTTGAGGGGATGGTATGTAGGTAATTGTAAATACGGTAAGAAGAAAAAAAGGAAAAGATGCATCGCTCGTACGGGCATGTAATAATTTTCCACGGGAAGTTTTTTTTCTCTCTCCCGGCCGAGAGAAGAGCGCATCGGGACGCTGATGAACCGACTAAACACAAACGCGAAGCCGGATTGTTTTACGCTGTTTGTCTTTCCCGAGCGCGCCTCTCCTCCGTTGTTTGCGCGCGTTCGCGGATTCATCTGAAAAATCACGCCGAGCCCCAACTTTTTACGCGTATACTTCTTGTACCGCGCGATGTACATCCCGCAATTTCGACAAATTCCGGAATGAGTATAAACGGTCATTGGCTTTGGGGGAAAAAAAAAGTTCACGCGAGTAAAAACGTTTATCCAACGCGAGATGGAAAATGAAAAAAAAAAAAAAAAAATGTGTATTTAACGAAAACAAAATTCCAGGCCTGAAATATAATTTCGCGAGCGAGTCGTTGACGAGTCTCCTTTAAGTGAACGAATGAAAGGAAAAAAAAGGAGAGAGAGAACGAGGCGTGGGTCGAGCGGCCGTTGCCTCCGAAAATAAACACGTTGTTTATTCACAAGTAAACCGGATGCCGCTGTTTGCTTTGGAACAAATTGTTTTGTTAAGTTTCGCCGGGGCTCTCTCCCTCCATCACCGTGTACGCGCCAAGTCGCCGCTCCCCCCTCCTCTCCGCTCGTCTTTTTTCTGCCCCCCTCCTGCGATGACGAACCAGTTCTCTCTTCAAATTCCGATTTGTACATTGGTTTTTTTAGCGCGTACATGCGACGTGTTAAAGATGCTCTCGTCGACGTACTCGCCTAGAACAAGTTGCTCGAAAATTAAATTGTTTAATTTCTATTTTTAAGTTATTTGTTTGTTTGTTTTTTTTTTTCCAAAAGATTATATTGTAACGCAGATAAAAAAAAAAAAAAATGGGTGACTCCACCTTGCGCTGTTCCAACAGTGGTGTTTGTGAAGAATAGGACACCATATAGAGAGTCACAGGATTTCGTTACAAAGTAAAAATAGTTGTAAAAAAACCTGGAGTATCGCTTACGTTTCGTGTGAAATGATAAAATCGTACATATGGTTGATACGAGTATATAATGAATATGAAAATCACGCGAGTTCGGGAGAAAGCCCACATTCATTCCCTCGGAGATGCATACCTATGTGACACACGCTACCTACATAATGTACGTGGAAGACGACGTCTAATGTGTCTCATTTTTTATTCATTTACTCGAGTCTGGCTCATCGTCGGATGCATGATGCAGATGTTATTTTTGGAGCCCCAACTCTGTACAAATATTTTTTATCGATCAGTAAATTGTACGTGTATCGTTCGGCTATGCATTTCGTTAGACAAAAAAAAAAAAAAAAAAAAAAAAAGTATTTTTGTCAATATTTTTTCAGAGCACAAGGAAAAAATCAACGCATCGCGCGTGTCAATGTCCCTGAATGAAAAAACACATCGTCAAACTGTCAAGGATAAAACGATTGTGCAAAAACAACAAGAGAGATCCTCCTCGAAACAACAACGATAAAATTACTTGGTAAACCAAGCATCGATTTGGTATAATCAAACAGCAAATAAAAAATTTAACAAAATGACACTCGATCACGCAACCCCAGTATGGCAGTATACATAAACTGTAAAGTGTTTAACTATACGTTTAAAGTATGTAGTTGAAATTTTTGGTTTTTACAAAATACATCGTTGACAAGAATTAAAAGAAGAACCAAATCAATGGTGCACCAAGTGGTCAACCAGTTCCATGAAATTGGACACATTTGAATGGGAAAAACCAATGTAGGAAAGCTGCGGAGTGAAAAAACTTGGCTGTTGCAGACTTAACACGCTTCCAAGTGTGCAAAATCTGCGACAGGAATGTTTTACTCTCTACAGCCTTCTCATATCAATTGTTGAAGAAAAAAATTATTTAGTTTAATTAAGTAGGTGAAATAGTTTACGAAGCATCGATTTTGTAGTTCTTGAATCATATGAAATTATGAAATTTTCGATTCCACGGTTGAAACGTGTACTTTAAATACACGTGGATCTTACAGTGTACACGCCAAGTTATATATTTCCAAATTCGCCGAAAAACAGGGCACGCGCACGTCCCCGCGTACATTACCCCCCGAGCAAAGAGGCGCACAAGCGCGCGCGTGGCCATAAAATTATACGGGAACACTGCCATCATCGTCGTATCGGCTCTCCCTTTCCGCGGGGGAGGGAAAAAGGGCGCGAGAAAAACTTGGACGATAAATACGCGCGCGCGAGGTGGGGTGGGTGCACGCGCTCGAGCTCGTAAAAAAAAAAAGCGTGTCGAGTGCCGGTTATATACATTACGGAAGATGGGGGTAAGTATCAGACCCCGCTCCCTCCTCGATATCAACGGCTGAGATGCGTGTACGCTCGTGTATGTGTATAAGGGACGACAGTTGGCCGAGAAGTTGGCAAGGTGTGACGGTCCTCTCCTATATACATACATCGGACCCCCATTCTCTCTCACCCTCTGTGCGTGGGCGAAAGCAAAAGTAACGCTGATGTTCTTTCCATGGAAAACGTATATTTTGAAACATCGCGGGCGCGCGGCCCTGCCTGCTTTATGTACGGAAAGAAATTAAGGGCCTGGATTTACTCGTCCGTATCGGGCAGGACCCGTACGTGCACTTATTTATATACTTTTTTTATTTATTCTCGTCATCCTGTATATAGAATGGCTTTTAAAAAATATCAAGGTACATGTACACCTATACGACTTGTAATCGTCCATGAGTTGTGCTCTATATAAACACGAGGTGTGCTGCACATTTTTCGGAGGACAGGTGGTTAGGGGCAGTGAATAAAAAGAAGGAGCGAGAGAGGAAGAAAGGCCAAAGAGTGTATATGTAGTCTAGTTGATAGGGGGTGGGGGTGTACAGGGTGCTCGTCCCGTGCCGGCGTGGCTGCGGAGAGACGCCAGCCGAATAAAAATGGGGTGTTTATAGGCGAGTATCCAATGTATCACGGCATATTTACATACAGCCCCTCCGGCTCTACGTATACCCAAGTATACGTGTATAATATGCCCCACCTATAATGTACACAGCCGCTGCTCTCGATGTAATAAAAATTAAATATGATATTTCGGGAGGACCTCCGTACACACACACACACACACACACACACACCGCCCTTCCTTCTTTCTATACTCGGCGCATAAATAACGAGGCGCTTTTCTTCGGCGAGAACTATGGGGCCTCTTCCGAGCGCCGTCTTATGACCTCCTCCTTACTTTTTTGGACTGCAATTCTTTTCTTTTCTTTCTCCCCCCCCCCTCCAACTGTATACGTCTACTTGGGTTACCGCCGAGAGCTCTGTATATGGGACTGTCTTTTTCGGCTGCCATCCATAAAGTCGAGAGAACGGATGATGCAGGTCCTCTCAACTTTCTCAGCATTCGTACTTGCAACTCATGTAAAGTTCATTCATAGACTTTTAGTTTTCCGTCTTTCGATTGATTGAGAGGAAAAAATAGTAAAAATTGTACTGTACTAGAATGGCCATCTGGTAGTGTTGGGTCGTCTAGAGACTTTTTACTGTATTTAACCAATAATTTTTACTGTATGCATGTACAGTAGAAACAATTACTGTCCAGCAATGAAAGGGTAAAAATTAGGTTGGCCAAAATAAAAAGTCCCCAAACAACGGAATGATCGTACCAGGTTGCCATTCAAGCCCAATATAATTTTTACAATTTTCTTTTCTCTCAGTGAACAAATATGTACATTAGTCAATGCTCGACGCTAACGTTGGCGCGATTGGATCACACCTCGATCGTCGTCGCTGCCAACGGGACGTATAAGGAGACGAGCGCCTCGAGTGTGTACAGTGTACATTGCACCGGGTCGTCTCCCCCCGGCGTAACGCGCGACAACTTAACGGCTCCTAAAGAGCTTGTCAAGGATTAAATGAAGATTAACAGCGGAATTAGTAGGCTCCTCTCGGCGTGTGCGCGTGTACCCGTCGTACGAGTGCCGAATCGCTTCATGCGAGCTCTCAAGTAAATTAAACAGTTGAGCATCACCCGTTTCCACACCAGATTGACTATGTCCGTTGTAGTTTTTTCTCCCAAAAATAATAGAAAGAAGGAAAATTTTTTACCATTTCGGAGGGGGAAAGAAAAAAGGGAGTTTTCGCCGTGATTGACTCCAAAGCGCCGGAAACTTGTCTCCTCCTCGTTTCGGCGATTCCCATACGCACGATCGCCCCTTCGTTTCTCGCGTTATACGGGGAAAAGGTCAATACAGCCAGTCGTACAGGGTATACGTATACACGGGGCAAAAGGACGCGCGTATACGTACGAAGGGAAACCGAAGCTCCAGTGCGAGCGAGAGGGAAATTTGTAAAAAGCTACGGAGCTTTGTGACGTATATAGGTACTGTAGAAGCTCGAGTTGTTCATCCCAACGGTATACACGTGGTATTGTGGGTATAAGTATTGTGTCCGACTTTGAGAGAAGATGAGAAAGTAGGGAGTTGGGGCTCTCGAGAAAATGATTTTCCAGGCGCGAGTGCGGCTCCTCGGAGGAGTACAGGGAAAAGGAGTCTCGAAGGAGAAGAAGAGCTGCGGAGTCTTGAAGACCGAGGGTGCGTTGTATCGCGCGAGGAGGACCCGGGTATTAGTATTCAGAGTAGCGCGGAGCCACTTATTTGGAGATCAGAGAGCCACTCTGGCGGGAAAAACGAGAGAGCGGGAGGAGCCAACACACTCTGCTCGCGAATATTTCATTTTTTTTTTTTTTTTTTTTTTTCCCCCCCTTCTTTCGCCCCTCTTCCTTTAAACAACGGGAAAAAATGCAAATGTCCTCGTGTACGTGTGACGCATGGGTGGGTGTGTGTACGACGAGGAGAGACGCGATAAATAATAGCCGTGTAAGCCGGCTATTCGATGCTCGGCGCGTGTATCGCGGCACTTTTTCGACCTCGAGCAGCCGGGTGTACTTATATGTATCTACGACGCCACGGTGGCTAGATTAATGCCGAGCGGCGTCGTTTTTTCGTACACCTCAGCGAGAAAATCACCGGAAGGAGGCCGTGATTTTACGGTTTTTGTCGCCTCGCGAAAAATCCCTCTTGTTTTTTTAGCGTCATCGTGAACCTTCGAGTGGGGTGTACCTATACCATAATATTCTGTATGGGTTCATGCACATACCAAGTACAGTTCAATTGCGGGGTTGGAAATTCAAGGTCGAGACATGATGGTGCACCTATAATTTTTCATTACCTATTGTACTTTGTGCCGCTCGCATCTCATTGGACACGCCTCGAGCGAGCTTTAATCATACAGGTATACTGGCTTCCACAGACGTAGGAGAGAATCCAATCCCAAAGTATTTCACTGGCGCACGCGTCACGCGTACACAGATACGCACGGCGACGATTTTAAGCTCAAGTATAACCTTTGGCGCAAAACACACACACCCACGTGGTGCACAAACTCGCGTCAAGTTCTTTGCATTGTTCGCGCGCGCCTTGCCCGAGCGCCTTGTCGCACTTGGGCCCGGAAGTCGGCCGCGTCCAGCCAAAAGACAAGCGGCGGCGACCCACCCTCTCTCCCTTCCTTCTTTCCGTTCCTCTATTACGTGGACACAGTAGGTATACGCGTACAGATACGTGTATGTATTTGTAGTGATGCACGAGGCGTATCCATGCAGCTCCGAGACGTGTCCGAGGCTTTTCGGGTGACCACAGCCGCGGTGTTAACCAAAATTTATATACAAAGTAGGTATCTTCGGTACCACCACCACCACCACGACCGTACTACTACTATTTGCAATCTGACCGTTTGCCAGAGAAGTGGTAAAGTGTGGGTCGACGGGGAGGAGGGCGAACGAGTAAAACAGTGAGCCAACTTATATACACAGGGTGGACTCATCGTGTGTCCTGCTGCCGCTTGCGGTTTGCTGCCGTAAATTTAGCTTCAACTCTGCAGCTTTGGTATATATATATATGTACGCGTACAACCTGCGTGTCGGCATTCTTAGCTCCTGTGCTCCGGTGTTTTGCACCGCAACGGGAAACTTTGGCTTTGCCTTGTATCGTGTTTGTTTCGGGGATAAGCTAAGAAGTCAATAGTGCGTTATACAGTTGGGTATTGTGACGTTGCGCAGTTGGGTCGGACTTTCTCTGCACTGTAAGCCCAAAAGCCAGGCTGAAACGAACATACACCCCGATAAAGCTTTATTATCTCTCGTATGACACTACTTTATTTTATTTTATTTTTTCTTTCTTTGTCTCGGATAAATAAATCGATCGACGATGCAACGACCTGTGCTCAGAAACCTTAAATAGCTCGAGAGGGGAGAGAGAGCAAAGAATTGATTTCTTCGCAACGCCGATAAATAACAAAGATCGAGGAGGAAGGAGTATAGAGAAAACTAATTTGGAGTGAATCTTCATCGGACGGGGCACTCCTAACTATGCAAGTGCATGCGAGTGGATGTCGCGTGCAGTCGATAGAAAGGCTCATCCCTTACCCCTTACTCTGCAATATTGTGCACAAACTTCTGTTGTTCCTCCCTCGTCCTTTTTTTTTTTTTTTTTTTTTAATGAAAAACTCTCGTTTGCTTACCAAAAGTACGTTTTAAGGACAAGAACGGGGCACCCGGGGTATGGGGGGTGGTCGTTGAAGCGATACGGATCGAGACATGCGAGCCTAAGCCGGTGTACGGAGCAGCTCACTTTTTTTTCACTTTTTTTTCTGACTTCGGAAGTTTTTGAAGCACAGTCGACCTCTGGGCTTTCCAATTATTAACACTGGGATAACATGGTTTGTAAAAACGAAATTAATAAAAACAGAAAAAAAAAAATTAAGCATTTGTCCTAAAGTGTGACATTGTGGGTTTCCAAACAAGAGACGCACTCGAGTAGCTCCAAGTGAACGAGGCTCAACGAGAGAGGCAAAAGCTTACAAACGCGTCTTACAACGTTTTGGGGGGGAGGTGGGGTGCAATAAGTGTGCGGCTATAGTCTCTCTCTCTCTGCTCCTTGGGCTAATCTTGCAGACCCTCGCAAATATGGACACCGTTGAGCGCCAGCTGCCCCGCCTCGGACTCACCAGCCTCGTTTATTATATTTGGCAAGGCCTAACTGAGCGGAAAACCGAACCGATGAGCTTTTGAGTTTCCATCGTGCATGGGGCAACCAACTGCGCCTGCCCCTGCTAATTGGACGCCCAATATCCCGCCCCTGCCATTACCCCCTTCCACTCTCCGCGTTACTTACCGCTACGAGTTTTGATTTGATTAGGCCAGGGGATAGTCGATGCCTCGGATGTGCCGAGAAGGTCCAGGGACCCTTGCTACACTAGGCTGTTTCATTACATTTTTATCGGACAAAAAACTTCTTTTTTTTTTCTTCTTTTTTTTTTCTCTCAACAGCAAGATCCACGCTCGAGGTTCCGTGCATTCTCGATTAACGGGCCTTGACCCTTGCATCGACAGCCCTCCTTTACCCCGAAAGTGAAAAAAGAAGGACGATTCCCTCGCACCCTTCCTTATAGATGCAAATTCTCCGCTCTGCCTTGCTCTCGCAGCAAACAGGCAGCATAAATCCCCCAAAGGAGCCAAGCCCCCCTACTTTCGCCCGCGTCTAATTACGTATACAAATCTCAAGTAGCACGTACGAAGCCCTCAAAAACTATACATGTACTGTGCAGGACCACACACGCGAAAATTCGACCGCGGTAAATAATTTAGGCGCGTCCCTAATTACAGGGTAGCCAACAACAGTGGCCATCGGCCTCCGCGTGTACTTGTACTATTATAGGTACCTACATGTGTACAAAAAGAGAAGGAGAGAGCCGTGGCTGTAACAATAAATATATGCAGGCACGATCGGGAGCGGGCAATGGAAAGTAAGCCTCCTTTTGGTGGTATTATTTGCCGATGATTCACACCGGCACCGCGGCAATAGTCCACTCTTTGTTATACAACTGCCTACAGCGGCTACTGCGTTGCTGCACTGCTGATACCGGTAATGCTGCCGTGTCTTTGTACGTGTGTTTTCTCGTTTTGCCTAATTTTGGCTCAGGGTGGAAAATAATGGCACAGTATGCTAATTACATGTAATTATTCGAATGATTTAGGAGACTTTACGAGGTATTTCACTCAACACCGATAATTGTTTATGTGTACATATGTATACGTTAATTTATTTTATAGCCGATTTTTCGGTTCATCATGTGTTTTATTGACTCAAATTAATTAAAACAGGGGATTTCCGTATCCAAGTCGGGGCGAATGGGTTTCATTGGACTCTCATGAACCCTCCCGTCCCCTCGACACCGAGTAAAAAACCTCGATTCGCGAGCTAAAATTTTGGTACACAAGTTGTACGTTATTCTCAACAGCAGAAACAACAGCAGTAGTGGATCCCCTTGTCTTTCGCTCCTCTTCCCTTCTGTTTAGCCGCTCTCCTGCCAAATTGCCAGCACCCCCCACGGCAGAGGCCTCGCGGGAGGCTGCACAGCGATGAAAAACAAGCCAAGCGTGGAATAATAAAAAGATGCGGTCCCGTGGGAGAGCGACTTGTGTACCGCGCCGAGGCTTAATTACAAGCACGTCCTTGTTGGGATACTACTCGATACTTTTTTGTTTTCTCCAACCGTACGATCGGTACGACAGTAGCCCCTCCTCGATGCTTGATGGATCAGAAAAAAAGCGTCCTAGCGCGTTTGGTTCCTTCATCAAGGTCACCAAAAACTTATTTATCGCCTTGTCGTTCCCGTCGATCCTTACTACAAGCCACCCCTCTGATAACCCCATAGCGTGCATCGGAGCCAGCACAAAACCCCATCCACCACCCCCTTCCCGCAGCTCTCAGTTTGGCTCCTCTAATTAGCCGCGGCGACGCTCGCGCCTCTGCAAATGTTTGCCGCGAGACTCACCCCCCCACAGATGTTTATAGGGCGCTCTCTGTTTCCCCGGATGTTTAGCGGCCTCTCTCATTGTCTGCAATTGCGTTTCGGGTAAATAATGCAGGTTACGCACGCCCCGCGTCCTCCCTGAGAGAGCACAATGGGGCCCGGAGAGGTGGTGTGGCTTTGATGCGCTCATTGTTTTGTTTTTACTCTCTTTCTGCATGTACCTTCCTCGTTTACTTTTGTTTCGGAGCTCGATACCCGAGACGAGTGGGTTGCCGCTGTTTGTGTTGTGCTCGACTCCGAGCGTGCATCATCGCCATGTTTATATATTCAAGGGGATACGCGTATGTCCGACTATTGCGGATCTTTACTACTTGGAATTTCAATTTCAGGTTAAAAGCTTTTTTTTGCCTCGGCGGTCAATGATCGGAGAGGGGGGGGGCATCGGGTGAAGGGAACTCGAGCTGCAAAAGACGTCAGGGTGAAGAGGCTTGGCTCGGCCGAGCGCGAGGAGCCCAATGGGCCAGAAAGACGGCCGAGCGTCTGCCTTACCCGATTGCCCGTGATCACGCCATTGTATCGTCAAATTTTCTCTATTTTTCGAGGCTACGGCTCGTATCGGCCTAATGGATGCACTGTTTTTTAAATTTTCGTCTATCAAGTGTTGAAGAGGGTTGGGATGGGAGGGGGGGGGGGTAGATGATGCATCAACGGGTTGGTTATTGGTAATGAAACGGCTCTTCATTGTTTCTGGGTAACTCAGAAAAGTTGTTTTAAAACTTCCGGGACGGAAAAAAAGAAAATGAAAAGATGCATGCGGGGGGGGGGGGGTGCAAAAAAAGAGGGCAAAGACGAAGACGCGAAAAAAGAAGGATCGATGTAATTAATGGAAAAAGTCAAAAGGGCGGTCGGGCGCTGCTGTAACCACCAAGGGGCTGACGGAGCGGAGCGTTCGTTAGAATTGCAGATTCTGTTAATGAATAATGTTTACCGCGTCGCGACCCACCCCTTCCCCCCGTTCCATTGCGCGAACGTGATCTTTCCTCTCCCTCCATCTCTTTTTTTTTGGTCCGTGTTTTGTTTTTTACTTCCTTTACGAGGCGAATTACGACCTCTGCGAAACTATTTTTACGAGTGTCGCTTCAATTATTTCGCCAATTTGCAATTAAGAGTTCGCTCCCGCGAGCTTTTTGGCTTATAATGCCCCCCGGAAGGGTTGTTTCACCCCCCACCCCTAGCCCCGTCCTTGACGTACATTTGCTTTCCCTGCTCTCGGCGAGCGCGTCTCCTTGCTTTTACGACGCCGATAAATCCGGGAATGCGATATCGCGCCGAGCCGTGGTATCGCTAAACTTGCCGAGTTGTGTTTATCGCCAAATAATTTTTCTCCCCCCCCCCTCTTTCGTCCTTTTCTCTCTGTCTGTATATCCTTCGATCCAACTGTTTGCCCCTTGTCAGTTTTTAATTGACACGAAGGGGCTCTCGTGGACTCGTTTCAAAATAATTACCGATAAGTACTGTTTTTTGTCAAGTTTTTTTCATTTCGCATCAACGGTGCAACGAGACAACGAGGTATGATTGAAAGGAGCAGTGCCTGCAGAGAGAAAAAAAAAAAAAAAAAAAAAAAAACGTGGAGACCAGGGGAACAAATTTTTCCCGAGGCATTAATGTAGCAGCAGCTCCGGTAGTGAAAATTACACGGCCAGCTACATATCAACAATAACTCGGAGTTACAGAGTCCGGCCTATTTCACGCTCCATCATCTCCCCCGTTCGCCCTCCCTCACCAAGTCTCACTCGTCAAAATCCTCATCCTCGCGGTGCTTTCTTCCAACGACCCTTCCTTCCTCGGTCTCTCCCTGTTTTCTTGCAACGGATCCCACCACCGCCCGAGGCGCACCACCAGCCAGAAAATCTGGAAGCGAGATAATTACGCTCACCGTCAGCCCAGCCAGGCCTCGGATATTATTTAACCAGCGCTTTCGCCCACCCGCCGCTTTCTTATGCGCTACTCCTCTGCAATCAAATATAACCGCGGGTGTACGTGTGTATACACGTACAAGCGCGTCTAGCCATGCAGAATATGCATAGGATGAAGGGAGGAGCCGATGGATGGAGGGAAGCTTTAATTTGATCGCTTTAAAAATTACCGAGACCCCCTTTCTCCTACCTTTTTTTTTTTTTTTTTCTTTTTTCTTTTTGGAGAACCCGTGTCTCTCTCTCTCTCTCTCTCTTGCTGATGAATTTTCACGAGGAAGGACCTCGAGGGGGCTCAGACTGCCTAAAAGTTGCATACCCAGCGATGAAAAGTTGCTATTTGTTATGCCGAGTATTGAGCTACTTTTTAAAATTTTTTTTATTTACAAGCACTCCTGAGCCACAGTAAAAAAATTGCGCTGAAAACTAACCAAGCCATCGTTGTTCCCGTTTCCCACCTCCCTCGTCTTAATCGTCGCGATAGCGGCCTTGTAAAGTTACTTTTACGATTACGCGATTTGTACGGTAGTATATAGCGTAATCGGAGCTATAAAAAATTCATTATTTCGCTTTTTCAGCCGGTGAGGGTCAATTAGTGTATTGTTTGGGGGGGGGGGGGGCACAACAGTACACCCGGGGATCGATAACACGAAACGGTACTCTAGAAAAATGGGCTCTGCGTGTACTATTTAACCAACGCAAGGACTCGACGTTTGCCGAACAAGGAAATGTGTGTGCTGCACGTGGCGCGCACAAAAAAACCAATGGCCAAGTCCAACAACACCCGCACACCCCCGAAAAAAACTCCAATATCGAAGTGGTAAATAATCCGCTGCACCTTCATCTCGACCCGGTGGGTGTAAATATACATGTATAAACAAAAAAAGCTCCCTGAGAGCGCGAGAGTTCACTTGTTGCCGTGTTCGGACAAAAAGCCGGCCCCGCGAAAGTGATCGTGTACACAGCCGCGTTCCCATTAACGCAGTCGATTCCCGGGCGCCTAATATCGGAAACAGCGGGGGCGGGGCTGTTTACGATCGGGGGGTGAAATTAAAACGTTTTTCCACTGGAAGCCCTTCGTTTTATTTTCAATATCTCGGCGCTGGCCGGGGCGGATAAATTTTTGATATTAAAGCCGGCGGTACGGTGGCCATCGTATGGTTTTTAATTTTCATGCGTTTCGTAATTGCCACGGCGAAAGAGATACGCCGAGGGGAAAAAAAAAGTAAAAGCGCGTGACAATCCTGCCGGGAGGCTAAAGTGCGATGGGGAGCATCACCGAGTCGACGCAGCGGAATTATCGCCGCGGCCGAGGGAGAAGAGTCTGCCTCGATAATGCGAGTTGAAGAACCCCTTTCTTCGGGGGCTCCTTGGCTCGGGGAAATTGGCGCTCGCCGCGAGGCAGAAGAGAGAAGGGGAAAGCCGTGGCGCCACTTACAAAAACGCAATTTCCTTGTAACAATATAGCATAATAAATGTCGCGGGGGGGGGGAAGCGCCCGATTCGCCATTACAGTTTGTAATGTACTTAGGCAACTTCTGTTTATACACCAACTTTTCTCCCCGTCCTCCCTATTCCTTGTTCCTGTACTGCAAGAGGACGCCCTCGAGAGTGTATATATCTCGGACACTTTTTTAAACGAGAGCGTTTTCGGCACTCTCTTCTCCTCACTTCCATTCTCTTCCGGCTGTTTTGCTCTTCCTTCTATTGCGATATCTATTTTGAGACTCGGTGAGATTATCCCCTACCCTGTCACGGTCTTTCTGGTTTTAAAGAATCTAGCGGTATTTCACATTGAAAAAGACGTGTAGAAAAAATTGTCTGCACTCGAAGTAAGGCACCTTTTGAAGCACATAGCTCTCACGGGATGCGTTAAATTTGAGGATTATTTCGTCAAAACTGATACCAACTCCTTGAGGCCAACTTATGAAAATGAAAAGTTGTAAATATTCAACATCTATGAAGGGGGTAGGAGAAATATTTCAATTGTTAATTTTACTTCTTTGTAAGTTCTTCTTGCACGTTCAAGCTCGTATCTCGAAGCTAAGCTTGGTACACCATTGCATAGTCCGGGCTACACTAGCCTGTGACGAAATCAATTGTGCTCGTGAGTCATACTTCAACGTGTTAGTTACCGGAAAGTATGAAAATTCCTGAGTTTTTAGCACCACAGGAAAATTTTTTTATTCACTAAATTCAATAATCTTTAATTGTACAAAAAAATCATCGGACGATGAGCATTTTAATTTTAAAAGAGCGATGTAAAGGAAGTACTTAATACTCTCATAGCTATTTGCAATGCCAATTGATTATACGTTTCTTAGTTTCCTCGGGAGCCCGATCCTCGCACATGGTCCTCTTAAGGAATACCGATGCGAAAAAGTGGTGGAGCCGAAAATACTCGAGGCCAGGCACGCGCGCATCCACGACGGGAAATTTTTCGATGGAATAAGGCGGAGAGCAAGTTTTTACCCGTTTCGCGAAATGGCCCATTCCCAACACCTGTTCAACGCTGCGCCCGACCTCTTATGGCCCCCTTTACACGCCCGTACAAGCACCCATCCCCTGAAACTCGACGGTATAAACAGCAATCATCGACGGAACTTTTCGGGGCACGCCTCGATTGTACTTTTTACAAAAAAACAAATTTTTATTTTCCACTTAAAGCTGTCACCTTGCCTTGGGTAGTATATCGTACGAGGCACGGTTACACCCACGTGGCACATTATCGTGATTAATTTTGTTGATCGTCCAATTTTTCCAATTCAAACTCCCACAATACACACGCCCATCCACCACCTCCGCGCGCGCATACACATTCATAAAAGCACTGCGCCCCGTTTTTACAACCCCGTAAGCAAATAAGAGGGTGGTAAAAGCAGAATCGCCGGAGACGGTCAACACCACTTAAAAATAATTTCGCCGGCTCGCGCGTACACCTTACGAAAACACACGGACACGCACTCGAAGCAAAACACAATTGGACGCCAACGCGGGAGACATTCGATTCTTCTTTTATCGCTCCGTGTGTACATACACGTGTACACGCCCACGCCCATAGACACGAGCCGGTACGAGGAAAATTACGAGCGCCATTACATTGGAAAGGCGCTGACCAAACAGCCGTTTACCACCACCCGGCTCTGCGAAATAGTCTTCTTTTTTTTTTTTTATTCGTCAAGGAGCGAAGGTTGACACCTTCGAGTTGAGTGCACATGTACGTACAAGCTTGCGCTAGGCGGTATTTGCCCGCTCGTTCAGACGCGCACTCGTATTTTTCTCCCCCCCTCCCCCATCTTCTCTTACTACCCACACATTTCTTTCCTATATTTATATTTCCAGTTCTCCGCTGCTCCTAATTGGGCACGCGTTATTCTCGCGTTTGGTCAATTGTTGCGGGACACCTCGAGCTTCCAACATCATCCGATTTGGATCGGCAATCGCTATTTGTCACTCGATGTCAAAAAAACTGGTAAAGGTAATCGTTGGTCGTCCACTCGCACCATCAGAGCCGCAGACGCGAGCTCGTAAGCTAACCCTCTAAATTCCGTTTCATCTGTGCACTCCCCTCTTTCCCACGTAACATTTCCGTATTTCATTTTCCCCCTTCCCCCGCCGTTCTTTATGCGCATTCGCGCGTCTGTGAGTGTTCCGCCGCCGTCACAGGCCAACTCAATGGTCGCGGCGCGCGAAAGGGGTTAGCGCGAGGGGCGGGAAAAATATGAAAAGAGGCTCGCCGCCGCGACTCTGTGCAAGCGATCCAAGGACAAACACAAACCTACTTTCCTTTCAGTCCGTCCCCCTCTCTCTGTGTGTTTCTTCTCCCTCCCTGTCTGTGTATCCTTGCACTCGCCCTACTTATGTAGGTGATGTGTGTGAAAAGAAATGCACTTTGTAATTTTTACGAGTACTACGCGCTGTCTTTGCTATACGCGCGTGTACTCTGTTTTTAAGTGAAAAAAATACTTAGAGCCAACATGATTGTCACCGTGTGAATGTTTGGGATGATGCCTCGCATGTTTGGTTGTTCCAATGGCAAACAAAAAATGAACTACCGATAGGAAGGGTGAACAAGTGAAGTTCCGGCAGCAGCGACGACGAGTGAAAATACAGGTCAGGAAATGAAATAAAAAGTAAAGAATCAGCAGGCACGTGCACATGCAGACGAGAGAGAGAGGAGGGACGAAAAAAAAGAGAGGTGACTCGGGGATCCAAAATAGGCAGGGGGAGAGGGTGGTGCTAACGAAGTGTCCCCGGTGCCCACGAGTAGTAAAACTTGCCGTTTCTCGTGCGCCCCTGTCCCTCCGTACATTCGTCAGTGCAATAATGCTTGCAACCCTCCCTCCTCTCTATCCCCTCGCCACTCCTTTTTTTTTTTTTTTTTTTTTTTTTTTGTAGAAAAGGGGAGAAGGAGGTGGACGGTAAACTGACTGTTTGCACAACTCTTTGTGTCCTCCCCGAGGAGTACACATAGACGTTTCGAAAACGAGGCCGGGCCATGTATATTATACATGCGCACCTGCGCGTCAATTTCTCAAGTGGACAATTTTTTGTCAAAAGTCGTCGAGAATCATCGAAAGAAAAAAAAAAAAAAAAAGAAAAAGAAAAAAAGAAACACCCATCGCAAAGCTTCGAGAAAGACGTGACGTTCGTCTATGCGTGTACCCGCACATCGGTTTTAACGTAACAGGGCACGTATGTTTGAAAGCCGTGAGCTTTGGGCAGCGGACAAAGTGACGGCCAAAGAGAGACGGAGCGGAGTGCCCGGCTTGGCTTCTAAGTTTTTTTTTTTGGCCCCGCCAGTTGTTGCATGCATAATAGGGTTAGGATTCATTAGCAATCAGAGATGGAGGGGTCGCCATCTCTTTCTGTCTCTCCGCCGATTGTTTACCCTCCGCTTCGGCTCTCTTTGTTACGCAGTGACCCCCCGTGTGTGCGCGGGTAACTGTGTATGGTACGGTCCTTGTGTACAGTTGACGCAATTTTTCCGCGACGGGCAAGACGACTCCCACCTCACACTCGGGGAGTTCGTTAGCCGGTCCAGGTGACTCCTGTGTGTGTTCTCCGATTTTTCCGGCGTTTATACGGACCGGGTGTACGCGTGGTTGGTCCTTTTTTTTTTTTTTTGGGTGATTAGAATAATCTGGATGTAAAATCGAGCTCATAGTGTATAGGAGGACGATTAGTTTGATTAATCAGTGATCGAGGGTATTGTTTCTGCAATGGACATTTTTCCTTACATTGAAAACCCCGTCCAGCTAGCGGCAATGGAAACAGAGTATACATAGGATATGAGGAAACACAGTGTTTACGTGACACGTAAGCTTCGTCCGGAGGAAAGAAAAAGGCAACATACAACAAGTGACACCCTCGGGGGTGCTTCCATTGTCGATAATTCGCAACCCGACTGCCGCGTACGGAAAAGCGCTAAAAGTTGGATGGGAAAAAACGAAGGAAAGAAAAAAAAAAAAAAAAAAAAAAAAGTGTCTCTCTTGCTTTAGACAAGCACTTGTGTGCTTGTATACGACACGTGTGTACGTAGGAACAGCAGCATAACGTGTAAAAAGCCGATGATGCGTCGATTTATCGGAACTCGCGTACGGTCATACATGTATATACATTACACACATGTGCGAGGTGGAGGGGGGTGGGGGAGGAGACTGAGAGCCCGAGGGCAACAACAGTTTTTCACGCGCCTTGTTTCGCGGAAGCGGCTAAAATGTACGCGTAGGTGCGAGGAGAGACGGGGACAAAAGGCGCCCGAGCTTGTTTACACAGGGACGCGCGTTGGTGTGGCTGTGCGCACCGGAAGGGCATCTTTTGCCGGAAAAAGATAAAGAGATCGATGTACAATGGGGGAATATTTGTGTGGATCGACCCACGTTGATGAGGGGAGGGGGGGGAGGTAGGGTCTCTTTCTGCCTCGCAGTTGGAGTGTTTGTGAACGATGACAGACGAGAAAGAGACAGAGATCCTACTTTTATTCGATGATACGGGC
Organism: Copidosoma floridanum; assembly: GCF_036245765.1. Classification (NCBI taxonomy): domain Eukaryota; kingdom Metazoa; phylum Arthropoda; class Insecta; order Hymenoptera; family Encyrtidae; genus Copidosoma; species Copidosoma floridanum. The sequence continues at coordinate 22,473,952 of NW_028321898.1, read as the reverse complement.
CGCCCTTTGATGCTAAACAATTCATTGGGTCGATACTCGATTGAGGGGTGATATGTGCTCAATTGTTTTGCTTCCACGAGTCTTTAGATATGATTGTTTTGTGGCTGATGTTGTTTTCATCGATCATTTCAAATCGATCGGCGATTGGAGCGTGGTAGGGAGCTCCAAAAATTACGAGAATAAAATTAAGTAGTACGAGCTAATTAGAGTCAGACGCGCGTGGTACGTAAAAATTCCGAATGTTGATTACATCTATGGTAACTTTGATCCGCGTGAGTTTTCAATACCAACACGCTGTGTATTTATAAACTGTGCCTCCTCCTTTGTTTCAACTGTTAACCCTTTGCTGCGAGCATAGCGGTGGTAGGCCACGGTACTCCGGTATGAAAAATACAAAAATCCCTGAATGATTGATACCGGCGACTTGTACATACGTGCTCAATAAAACATGCGACATCATAATAAAGACGAGTTGATGCTTCGAGGGGAGGTGGAGTGAGAGATCACGAGTGTATATAAACTCTCGACCCCTCCCTCCCCCTTTGCCATTGTATTGTGCACTTTCCAAGTATACACGCGTAGCGCGTCATTAAAACTATAGCCTGTACGCGGGGGGCATCGAAAATAGAATTTTTTCCGTCCATCGATCAAATACACGAATTCCGATGTCCTTTGGAGGTATACGCGCAACAAACGAGGGGCTGCCTTTTCCATTACTCCGCCGATGAGGGAAACAGAGAGCAAATCTCGATGCACGAGATCAAAGGGAGGGACGGAAAAAGGAAGAGACACTTTGCGAAGTACAAAAGCCAAACGAGAAAAACGGGGGGGGGGATGTACTTAGCAGTTATTTTTTTTTTCAGCACATACATATACATACAGTGTACGTGCAACACGCGGTGGATAGTACAGGGGGGGGGGAGCGATGCGCCGGGCTGGTAATATTATTGGCTTGATAATCGATAGCATCACGACATCGCGTGCCTGACGCCAGTAGTGCACCGCTCGCTTCCTCCTTTGCCCCCTTGTTCACCCTTTCCTTTTGCTCGCAGGGCAATGTGTGCGCATGGGCGATGGCTCCGGGAGATAGTCCGACAGAATCCTCAAAACTCCTTGGCTGTAGTTTATCACACCTCACGGATATTGTGCTTTTATCGCCGATTTCGACCAAAAGGAGTTGCCGATCATGTTCTCATTGTTGCGCAAGCTTTATGAAAAAATAATAATCAACCGATCGATGTACATGGCGCCACGCAACGCGGCGTTGTTTACCGTGGGGGCGTTCGGAGTTAAAAGGAGCAAAAGATGCGCGTGGACGAGCAGACAATGGCAGGTCCCTGAGTTCCCCGTCCAAATAGCTGCTTCTCTTACCCCTTTTTTCTCGGAGCCGCCCCCCTGTAGAGCTCTGCTTGCATTTTACACAAAAGTATCTGGACTATGGGGGCGCGTGCGTAGGTTACACGGGGATGTCCAAGGCCGCGTGGAAAAAATCCCCCTTTGAAACTGATATCCGATTTCGGCAAGAGCGAGGACAAAAGACATCCATCGCTACTCCTTTTTTCTTCCTCTGCTTTTTATCCGGCTGTTCCCCCTACCGGTATATTTATGGGTCCAGCTCTGTGTGTGACTTTTTGCGCTTTGCCCTCGCGCGTAAAGTATCGATACAACTAATAAAAATCAAATGGTCGATCATGGCATTTTTCCTCTACATGGAATCAATCTCGGACAATCGTATCAATTGTTTATGTAGTCGACGGCTACTGCACACACGTCACGTGTGTTGACAAACAAGCCGTCGCCGTCGACAACAAGATTAGCGTCATGCATTTTATCTACGCCTTATCGTCCCCTGCTATCTGCATTTTCATCGACGTATCGACCATTGATTGCTCGTTGTGTACCTTCTATAGAGTGCACTTACCGCAAATGGAATTTTCCATTTTTTTCTTTTTTTTCTTCTCGGCGCAAAATTTTTAATCAACAAGCCAAACATACCATCGGCCCGAGGAAAAAGTAATTAAAAGCCCCCTTTCCTTACGGCCAAAAGGGTTGCCACGAGGGGGATGAGGAGGAAAAAAAAAAAAAAAACACACGCAGCTGTCGTCGCGTTCTCACCTATACCCGAAAAAAGACCGACTCGTGGAAATCGGGGGTATCTCTGACAGTATTTCAATATACCCCCGAGACGTTTGCTCCAACTTATTTTCCCCCGCGAGGAGGAGCTTGCAAGCAAAGGAAGCCGTCACGGCCGATTCGCGGGGACACCTCTTTATCTTTTTTTTCTGTTTTTGACACATCGTGTACAGGTGTCGGGGAGAAAAATATTAATACCTCTCCCCGACGAGACGGAGCCAGGGAACACCCGAAGCACCTGCCAAACAAAGTGTTTTAATTAAGACGCGCTCTTGCACCAGGAGACTAATTTCACTCCGGTGGAGACGGGGACGGGCCCCGCTGAGCTGATCAAAAAACGGTAGACACGTGCTTCCCCGAAAAAAAGGGGGGCGAGCCAGATGTTGGCGAGAAAAAGAGGAGGACGGCCTTACACGTGTGTGGAGTCTACTCGCGCCTCCAGAAAAGTTGTAACGCGCCTGACATCGGCGCACGACCCGCGGCCATATTATTATTTTTCATTCCTTGCTCCCACTCGGAGGGGGGCGGCCTGTCTGATGTGCGCAGCCGAGAGACAGCGACGACGACTCCTTTTCCCCGAAACACATCTTTTTGGGAGTCCGCACGCCTGCACTCCCTTTCTCTCACCCTTTCATCCTCGCACGCTCTTCTTCTTTCTTTTTTTTTTTTTTTTTTTCCTGATCCACCGAGCGCGATTAAAACAAAAAAAAATAAAGAGGTATATGCAGCAGCCGCGGAGCGCGACGTATGCAGATTTCGCGCTTCTCCTTTTTTTTTTTCAGCAGAACAGCCCGAGAGATTGCGTTTTCGAGTGTCACTGCGCGCGTGATTGCGGGAGAAAAAGGAAGAGACTTCCGGGCTTGATTGTAATTCGGGAAGGGACCCGGGCACACCGGCTCGTTATGAGAGAGTGTCGCGGAGCAGCGATTCCTTTGTTTTCGGCGATATTATATACACGTGCGCACACATCCCTCCGGTGGGGAAAATCCAGGAGATACCCGCAGCGAACGATAATAGTAAGGAAAACATCGAGAAAATCAAGGCCCGGCCTCTTGGTTTTCAAAGAGAAAACGACCCCATCAGCACGTCCCGCCGGCAGATCCCGGGAAACAAATCGCGGGCCGTCCGGTAACATTTGTCTGCCGGCCCATTTGACAAGATTTCTATCTGCCCCCGGGGCTTTGCGGGGACCCAAGGATCGGCTCTTCGAGACACCCGGGGTCACATTTCGGTTGAAAAATAATAATCACTCCACCTCCCCGTGGAAACGAATACAACGAGCGAGACACTTTGCGTACGAAGAGCCCCGCCTAATTGAATACAGCAGTAGAGACAAATGGGGGGTGGCTCGACTTCCACTGTAACCTCGTCCAAGTGTACACGCGTTTTTGGGAAAATCAAATGGATTCAAAAAGCAGCGAAACAGAGATGAAAATCAGAGAAAGGAATGTCCGAGGCTATATATACGTATACAGCGAGTCCCAAGGGACGGCAAGCCTACACGGTAGGGGTGAGGGAGCGAGATATCACGCACGCGCTGAAATGTAAAGGCTCCTTGACAAATCGCTTTCTATTATCAGCCGAGGGACTGCCGTAAGCTACCCACTTTTTTTTTTTTTTTTTTTTCGTTGCCTTCCTTCCCTTTTCTTTTCGCGTACAGGTAGTATCGATGGCTTTGTTCCATTGGAATGTCACCGTTGAGCCCCCAAGGCTTCATGATTCATAAATAACTATTCGATGTGGTGGCATTCTTTCCCACAAGTATTACGTACTGGTACGGAGTTACAGTGACAGACACACGCAGAATCGTGCACCAAACGCGGATACTCGTATATATGTATATATGTATAGGAACGCGAGCGCAAAAAGTCAAATGGGGGGTAAAGTAGGTGAGGAGCCGGCGGGGGTTATTTTTAGGCGCGCGCCTGTCTGCAGGGAGATGTGCCGTTTGAAGCTGAGACGTGGAGAGAGAGAGAGAAACGTCCAACTAGTCAACAGCTTTGTATTCGATTTATATTTTGACTCGGGGCCAGTGACGAGTTATTTCGACGCGCATCCCCGAGACAAATTGATTTACTTGCTTTGGGCTCCGGCGCATTATGCTCGCTTCCCAGAAGCGCAAGTACGACTAAAGGAGGTATTTCGACGCATCGTTTATTTATTTATCTATTGTTTTTTCCTTTTTTCCATCCCGAGCTATACGCGTTTGGGGACACAATTCCGCCGCTGAAGAAAAAAAAAGCTCGGTTGGCCATTGTGCGTGTGGCTCCTTGGCCGAGGGAGGAGTGGGGGGGAGGAGCACATAATTTCGCGTCACAACAATGGTCCAGCGGATCCTCGGGCCGTACAGAGGCCTTAATCACGCTCAAGCGGCCGCAACAATGAGAGCGCGCTCGCAAGCTCTCTCCCCGGCGTGGTAGCAATAAATTGATTTGGGCCGAGCAAGAAGAAGAAGAAGAGAGAAAGAGCTTTTGGGGGGAAGGGAAAAAAAGAATGGCAAAAAGGGAGAGCGCGCGGGCTTTTGAGCTTATGCGCGCAAAAATTACGCTGCTGCGGCCGAGGGATCGTATTTATGTTACACACAATTACAAACCGCGGCGGGTCGGGAAAAAAAGCGGAGGAAGTTGGCGGAGAAGTGAGGAAAATTGTGCGGAATGGCTCAAGTTTTTTGCCCCCCACCCCCTTACCATATCCCGGAAGGGCTTACGCTGGACTATTTTCCTGGGCGGTCCGGGGATAATTTTTATCTAGACGTAAACTGGATAGCGTTTTGCGGGCAAAATAAAAAAAAAACGAAAGGGAGCTTTTTTGGTTTTTACCCTGGGGGGGGAGGGGTACCATTGTGAGCGTGATTTAATGTAAAATCAAGCTGAAAAGTCGTTTTACGTTGTAGAAAGGGAAAAAAAAAGAAAAATGTTGTTCTTCGTTTTAAAATCATCTGCTTTCTTCGCTCTGTGCAATGTAAACGATGTTTGCTTCCAATTACAGTGTAACCGAAAGTTACGAAAGAATCAGCAGAAAATTTTTTCCTCGAAAAGAAAAACTGGTGAAAAGCGTACAGGATGAGGTCTCGGACACTAGGCTTGGGGGGTGAGGGCTTAGGACACACAAAAGAGCGAAACTCGATTCCACCCGCTAATGAATAGAAATAATTCTAGGAAAAATTGTGCTTTTCGGTAGTTTTCAATTAACAGCAGCCGCCAGGATAATTATGATTTTCCCATAAGGGGCGGTGGGGGGCACTTGGTCGCACACCGTGTTTCTTTTTATTTCGGCGTTTTCTCCCTTTTTTAACTCCCCCCGAGCCCGTGAAAAGAGATCACTTTTTTTTACAGAATCCACGTGCATATATGCTTTTCTTTTGTAGCCACTGGGAGTGCACTTTGGAGCTTTCAATAAGACGCACGAGCAAATACGGAGCGGCGTTTAATTGGAACGAAATAAGGGTGTACGACATTCTTACGTCGGGAGCAATAAAACTCGGTAATGAGTGCAATTTATAAACAGCTGTACGCAGCAAGGAGGAAAAGGAGAGGAGAAAAATCAAGGAGCGTACCGTGAAGCTCGAGTAGGAAAAATCCGAGGGTGGAGAGGCGATCCCGCGCGAAAATTAGATTCCATCAGATTGGCCGTGGAGAAAGCTCGTTTGCGTAAAAAGTCCAACAGATTACTTTGATTCTAAGCTCCGGCGCATCGCCGAGAGAGAGAGAGAGAGAGAGAAAAAAAAGATGCTGCCTCGACCGCGGTGCAGAAACGAGGAGGAGTAGACACGGCTGGCAGGGGGATAAAGAGGCTTCGGGGAATTCCCGGCCTCGGTATTTTTCGCCAGTCAATGAATTTACAGCCCCCCTCCGCCCACTCCGTACACAGGATACCCACCTTTCGCGGAGGGAGAAAAACCGCTTTGGAACGACCGCTTAACGAGAACGACTTTGCGGCACGTGAGTGAGAGAGAGGGTACGGGAATGAGAAAAAAAAAAAAAAAAAAAAAAAAGAGTGGCTGGGGGTGGGCAGGCCTTGAGGGTCTGAATTAACGCCGAAATAAGTGAGAAAAAGAAGAGGTTTAAGGAGCAGAAGGCGGGTCGAGGAGGGAAAAAGTAAGTGTAGCTTTTAGTTTGGAGTTCCGTTCTTCTTCTTCTTTTTCCACTTGTAGGTGGAATCTGTTGTACAACACGGGGTGGTGGTTGCGGTTACACGCTCTCGTTTCACCGGTGCTACCCGAGCGCATTGTTTTTCTTTCTTTTTTTTTTTTTTTTTTTTCACCACCTAGTAAAAGTGTTACGAGGGGAAAAAAAAGAAAAACATGGAGTACACTCGAATCAACAGAGGCCCTCCTTGGCACGATCTCTCTCATTTTATTTTATTTTATTTTTTTCCAAACTTGTCATGAATATCGTAAATGACGCAGCGGGGGGTGAAGACTTGATAAACGCCTATAAAGTAAATTGCCGTGAAATCTTGCGAAAGGCCTTTGCGAGAACAGGACAAATAAGGAGGTGGCGTCTCGCGGCTGTTAACCGCGGCTTTACGACTCTTTGGAGGCGCGCGGGCCTCTCCATTTGCGATATGAGTTTTTGTCGCGCGATGCACAGCCGATCGTCGCGTTGTTCTGTTTTTAATGCCCCAACTTTGGGAAATGAAAAGTTGGTTTGAAACGCGGCCAGGATTACGCAATCTCCGAGGGCACGGAAGAAATATTGGATCTATTAACGGCCCGTTTCTTTGGGCTTTTTCTTCCTTTTTCTATATTCCATCGCCGCGAAAATCAATACCGCGTAGTCGCGCGAAAGGGAAAGTTTAATGGAAAATTCACGCGTTTGAGCCGGTCGAAATGCTACGAAAAAAAAAATAAAAGGGGGGAACAATAATCCGGCACATTACACCAGCTCGGTGGAGATTTTTTTCCCTCATCTGCACTCGAGATAGTAAAAAAAAAATGCTCTCATTACGCAGTAGCGGCTCTGCTGTAATAACTCTAAGGAAACGAGTATCGGCTCTCTCCACACCACGGGCTTTCAAAAAAAAAAAAGGAAAGAAAACGAGCCCATCGATCGCGAAATGCACCGACGGCCAAATTAAATTTCGCCATCGGCAGATGGGCCGGGGGAAAAGGGGTGGAAAAAATAAATTCGCGCCCACGAGATGAGAAAAACAATTAACAGGCCCCGATAAACGCCCGAGCAATATCCCGGCACTCATCCTCGTGCAAGCTCCCTGTTATACGCTGCAGCTGTGTAATGGCAATCAAGAGAGTGGGGTGGCGCCAATTTTCAGGATATAATTTTTTCACGCGCGATAACGACAAAATTCAATGATACTCGTATCGATCACTGATACCCTCACTGTTTGTAGAAATTTGAGATACGCTCAAGAAAAGTATAACTATACCATCTAACGGAGCGAAGAGGGAACAGTCGAAGAGTGTACGGATACAATGGGTGATTTCATTACCAAACCAGATTTGCAAAATAAATAATATACATTCCCCCCCCAAGCCAACCGGTGTATACCTGTAGGGATGTGCGCGATACACTCCGAAAACTAACAGCCTCTTGCACACACAAGCCCGTCCCGAAAATACGCAATCAAAGGTGTTTGGGAGTCATGCATATACGGCAGGAGGTAGCGGAAACATTTGCATCGCCGCCGTCTGCCGCGAAACACATCCCTCCACTTTGCCCGCCCCTTTTAATGAAATTACAGGCGTTCACGTGGGTTAGCCGGGCCGCGTAAACGCTCGCGAGCTTCCGCCGCAATAATTTCGCGCGAGAGCGCGTGTTTTCGCCCGGTGAGTATACAGGAGGAGCCAGAAAGAGCCAAGAGGAAGATACGTCCTCGAGAACTCCCACGCATATACATGTATCATTCGCTCCTCGGCACAGGTATACATATATACGCGTATGCCTTAATAACAAGTGGCTATAAACTAGATTTAGCCGCCGGTATTACTATTATAACCACTGCCAGTGTGGGCGCGGTATTATTTGCCCTCCGGAGCGCGTATGGAGTCTATAGATACCACCGGAATTGCCAACGGAGTATATACGAGGAGGAGGGGGTGGCCCATTCAAAGAGGGGCCGAAATTCCTCGGCCTTTCCGCGATGCAGTGCCCGTTTTTCTGCGCTCATTGTGCCCTCGCGTGCAACCTCGTAATTTTTGTCAAATACCGAAAGACGCGTACTTGGCTGCACCATGACGACCATAAATCTCACTGTAGGGTGAAAAAGTACCGTGACTCGCGGAAAAACTGAAAATCGGCGAGGCATTTGTCAAGCCGCTACATGAAAAAAAAAAAAGGGAGGAGGAAAAGAGTCCGCTCGACGGTATAATAATCCTCTCTGGCTAATTAATCCGGCTCTCCGCTGGCCCCGCAATTATACGCTTTAAACAGCGCGGCGGGGCATTGTTAAAACTGTCAGCACTGCATATAGTCATTTGAAGCCAACTTTACCCTCCCGCCAACTCCACCCCCATCAACAAAAAATAAATGCACACGCGTGCACACGGTATAATGTCGAAGGGGAAAAAAAAGCGAAACAAGAAAAACCGCGTGCAAGTCGCCAGCTAACTTGTCCTCGAATCACGCCAGTAGTGACTATTCCCCGGCACTCCCGGTGGTTTCAATTTCAGTTACGTTTTAATTAGCATCTGCTCGGCCGGTGGTCGTGTTCGGGCTGCCCGTCGCCGTCGATGGAGCTAATGAGCTTTCACGAGCTTGCGCCTGGATGAGGAACGGCGTTAGCTCTTACAAACCAAATAATTACTTTTTTGACGTAGGCTTACAACATAACAAGTGCTATGCACGTCAATTCTGCTCTGATTTTCTTTTATTGGTTTTTTTTTACCTTGATTTTCAAATGGATATCGAAAAAGGGCTATTCGTGTGGAGCTTGCGAGAAAATAAATTTGAAGCACGTGGCTGTGCAACCATTAAATAATAAACCACTGACCTCGATCGAAAAACAAAGATGTAAAGTCGAGCTCTTTCACGCGAATAATTAATGATACATGGTATAATATAGATGTACCAAAATAGGGTAAAGAAGTGAATTTTGTAGTCTGGTAACAGGACTCAAAGTAATATCATTTGATATACCAGCTAATGCATTAAAATAATTGAATAGTATAACTATATAGTATGAGGTTTATATAAAAAAAAAAGTCATGAAAGTTATAGTGCAGTTGCACGTTTAATGGCATGATTTTAATGTTTCGAGCAAGAGTCGAGTGACTCGGATCTTTGGGCCACTCGAGTGGATTCTCGGGTCTGCAACTCTCCCCTTTGAAGTAGACACGCGTGGCTGGTGCACGTTGTACGACTAGTCGTCGGGTCAGTCACCCTCGCACAACAAAAACCTCGAAGACCGTGGACGACGACAATGGAGTGACCCGCGTGGCAGCGGATATACCCCGTGACCATTGGTTTCAACTTGTAGTTGCAGCGGGCAAAAGCAGCATAACGGGGATGAGGAATCGTTAATTAACAAGATAGAAAGTAGGCACTCGTACAGGCATGCGCGAGCAAACATCAGCGCGTACGAGGAGAAAAGGGTTGCGCCCATGCCCGCGTATGTGTATACGCCTGATGACCATGGACGTGTACGCGAGGGGGAACCGAAGGGTTTTGTTTGTCCAGCTCTTCCCCTCCCCCCCTCCTCGTTCTTCCTTCCTTCGAGGGACTTTCACCCTCGCCCGCTTCTCTCCCCCTCATCCCCCTCCTTCTTTCGGCGAATCGTATTTTCATCCGTGAATGCGCACAGCTACATGGTCCCTTAATCTTCCGAGTCCGTGTGTTTTTTCAGTTACAGTATTTACGCTCTCGCGCGCACGCCACGTATATATCTGTATAATCTATGCTGATCTTTTGTTTGGTCATCGGAACTGGTGCTTTTAATTGCACTCTCTCTCTCTCTCCTGTTGTTTCGGGACTGTAGGGTGCCCTTTTAATTGGATCACCGGAACTTTGCACTCGACCGGGAAGGAAAAAAAAAAAAAAAAAAAAAAAAAAAAGGAAAAAGATGCCTGCAACCAAAAACAAAGACCATAACACTATATACCACGCCGTATATAATGCATCCCCATTACTCTTTCGCTCGAAACTCCGGTCGGCCCCCTTACATGAGAAATTCCCCGACTTTGCGTACTTTGTAGGTATAACGCACGCGTGTGTAAAACAATGCGGCTCCTCGCGACTGTTTGCTCATCCCGTGTGTGTGTGTGTGCTCACGACTCCCTGCTATCGATTGCTCCCGCGAAAGCTGTCTCCTCCTTCTTCTCGTTTAATTCGGTAAGTCTTCGTTAGAACGACCACCACCGCCGCTGCCTTCGTTACACAAATGAAATTTCGACTCCGTACGCCCTTACGGGCGTCGATTTGTTCTCTCAGCCATCCCCCACCGCACATGTTTGGTGTCGCCAACCTACTCCATCTCGCGTACGTGCACGTCGTTGGGACTCGAGTGAAAGCCATACCCCCGGACACTCTCTTGTTTGTTTATTTCAATTTCACTGTTCGGTTTGTATCTTTTTTTTGTTTTTTTTGTTTTTGGTGATTTTGTACTTGCGTTGTATCAGAGATCGGAGGGAAAGGATATTGTTACGTGCCGTAACCCAATTAGGTCCCTACAGCGGAGATAAGGGGCTTAATTTGGCCGTATGGGCAAGTAAAAACCTTCAAGAAAGCATAACGTGCAATAATCGAAGATGATCTAAGCGCATCAGCCGCGGAGCGTGTGTTAATGGCCAAACGCCATGAAAGCAGATATAATACTCGCACACCCCTTACCCTCGTGCACTGGTATGGGTACACGTAGCGATGCGACGTGGAGATATTTAACTGAGAACTGCGGATGACACGCGTTCGTTTTCATATGGGTAGCTATACTGCCGGTGCTCGCGTGATGAATGACAGTGAATTTTCACTACTAATGTCGAACTTCCCTGGTTTCGTGTACCCTGTATGCTAACGCGATCACAAGTGTATGGGTAACGCGTACGTTCATGCCTCTCCTTCCCCAGTTCAATCATCGTGTATTAGTAACGAAAATGTGAGATTGAAAAATCTCTCCAATCGGCTCTGTTGTTTAAAAACAAATGGGTACAAGGGCATGCTTTAAGGATGGATTTGCGAGCAATCAACCCCCTTCTGATGAGCTCATTTGGATGCTCGGGCGATTCAATCGGGCGCCGATAAGCAGAGGAGACGGGCTGTAGTGGCCGAAAGTTTATTTGATCACGAGCTCCGGAGTCGAGTGAAAAAGACGAAACGAGGGATAAAAAAAAACAAGATGAAACAAACCAACGAGGCGCGCGGTCGCTGACATCGACGTATTTAATTGTGCTCGGCTCTTTCACGAGTCATGGCCAGCGTTTAATTTCTTCCTGATTCTTTTCCCTCTTTCTCGTGCGTGTCCTCCCGATGCAAATCGAAGCATGAAAAAAAAAAAGAAGGAGATGCCGCATCAGCTCTGGAAGTAAGGTAATTGCCGCCGCAATTGCCATTTCAACGAGATAAACGAGAATCGAGCTTTTGTCTTTTTTCTCCGTCTCTGGACTCTCGAATCGCCGAGGAAATGAGATTTCACGAGGTGTGCTTTCATTTCTGTACCAACATGTCCTTCGGAGAACTTCCATCGGTACACCGATCCACGACAAACCACAAGCTGTAAAGATTTAAAATCGATTGATAAACGTATAACCAGTACATGACATCTCTATGACATATTTTGCACTCGATGATGAAGAAGAAGCCAACTTTCCGTATCCATAATGTGTAATTTTGACACAAATTTTTCAAACATAGTTTTTCCTGCGGATCGATCAACGAACCACCAGATGAAAAGCCAAGGGCGAATAAAACCACGACCAAAAGCGACCGTAGAGAGCAGCTATCGCGTATCAAGACGAGCGGTGGGTGGTTAATTCGAAAACAGCAGTCGTCGAGAGGCCGATCGAGCTTTCGTCGCTTTACTTGTGCACACTCGGCGCGTATATAGGATAGGCGCATAAAAGCCTCGCGAACGAGTGTGTGCACACGGAAACTCCGCGCCCCCTCGGCCACGGGAAGAAGAACAAGAAGGGGGGGAGGGGGTCTAGTAATTGTATACGCAGGCAGCTCGCACGCTCTAGCTGCAGCCCTCACCGGGAGAATGGCAAGGTAAACAAAACTATGTTTAAGATTGCCCCATTAATATACATATCTCTCTCGGCTCGGAGTCTCGCGAGGCTCTCGGCTGCTGCAGGGGTGAGTAGTCTTGGCCTCCGACTTCAAAGGGGGGTGGGGTGCGAGCTATAGGCCGGGCGTTGTCGACTGGTTGGTTCGGAGCTCAGCGGCAGAGGGTACACAATGGATATTGAGGCCATAATTTACGGCTGATTGTTACCCTCTTGCTCCCACCCACCCCCTCTCTACCGAGCCCCTTCGATGGAGCGGGCAAGAAAGCTGCTCGGCAATCTATGGATTCCTCAGACACCACCCACCCACCCCCCTCGTCCTGACCACCGACTCTTCCTCCGTGTGCGGACGTAAGGCGCGTTTCTAACGACCGTCTTGGATTCATGTATTGAACCGATCGCCGGTTCCTTCTCTTGCACCGCTCGATGTTGCGTGGCTCGATTTTCTCCTCTTTTTGATGCTTATGCATACCCTACAATCATTTACGCTTCGCGAGGTCGGTTACTTTGTCACGTGGGTCCGAACAAAGGTACGAGTGGAATAATCCGCGAATATTGAATAGAATATATATATGGACGTGTAAAGTATCATCGCGTCCATTTCAATATCTATGATAAACAGCCCGAGCAGGCGGATATTGGTGTTGTTGCGGTGACCCCGACTCTGGATCTATACCCAGGGTTTTACTGCCGGTATTAATTACATATTCAGCCGATGATGATGATGATGCAGTTTGACATTCGACCGCTCGAAAACTCGATCGGCACGTACATACATCAGGAGTAGAGGTGCGAAATCCAAACTTTAATCCGCTCTCTCTCGCGGATAGGTGTACCAACCACCCCATCGGAGATCGTATTTCAAGGGACGACTGCTGCGTTTGATTGGTTGCACCAACGACACATCATTACCGTGTGATGTGCCTGTACAAATAATACACTGTATCAGCCCGACGTTCCCGCCCATTGCCGGTTTTCTCGCGGTTGCTGGTGTCACTTTGCGCGCCCTAACGATGATATCGTGCGTGTAAGAACGAGGATCGATGTGTTTAGCGGCGGCTCGCAATGGGTCGCGTAAACACGCGCTGTTCGTTGTCTATTATTTATCTCGTTCCCCTCATCTAAATAACAGCTCTCGAGGAAAATACATCCCCCCCCCTCGCGTATTAACTAATGAAGCGAGTCGTCGTGTACGTGCAATCACATTTGCGGGTGCGAATCGCAAACTGTTTTTCCACCTGAACTTGGAAAATGTAAATGTTGCCCCAGAAAGAGCGAGAAAATTATTATTATTTTTCCCCCAGACAGGCGGTCGTCGAGGCATCGATCAACATTTAATAAAATTAAAAGCACGCGTGGCTCAATCGATATCACCCTGTGTATATAAATATATACGCCTATAAATATGTACATGGGTTGGAAAAGCCTTTCTCTCTCTGTTAGTCATACTTACAGTCGAAAATTAATTAGGAGCAACGCGCGAGCGCGATATAACGAGCCGGTATCTAAGGACCACTCGGAGGATACATGTACGGAGGGGCTTTTCGGCCGGAGGAGGCTTTCACGAGCCGGTGTTTGGCCTCACGAGGGGGCGATCGGTCCCCCCTTTGCGAGCCACTTACACACCGCGCCAAAGATGATAACGCCCTAATCCAGTCCGTGCACGGGGTGGTAAAGGGAGGAAAAGGGTATTATCGAGCCAAAGGGGCCAAAGGAGTGCGTCCGGCTGTGTGTTTGCCCGCTGCGTGCAGTGTATATGTATATACGCGTTTGTTGTCGAAGGCGCAGCTGGGACTATTTATGTTTTCTCTGCAATCAGAGGGAACTCGTTTTTCACGATGCGTTGGATAAATAGCCACATGCGAGCTGGAATACTCGGGGCTCGATTGGAAATGCAAAAAAAAACAAAAACAAAAAAAAAACAATAACAACAATTACAATAATAATGATTAGCTATGTTACTGTCAATGGTAAATTCGAGAATAGCCCCGATTTGATTATATACAATGAATTTTTGCGACACCCCTCGGATCAACTCCACATATATCGGGGACCCTCTCTCTCGTGCGTTTCGTCGCGTATTAAATTTAGCGCTCGAGCTTTGGCTGCAATTTATTGCATTTTTGGGTTTTACGCCGAGTAGCCGGCTTTGATGACGCGCTTATGAGATGCAAATTCGTGCACACTTGTCATTATTGTGCTTGCATAACATAGGGATTTTCGGGAAAACGATCGAGAGCACCGCGAGTAATCAATTGATTATACGAGCACGCGTGTATTGTCGCTCGTACAAAAGCACACTGTGGCGCGTCACGTCAAAAACTGCATTTTGTGAAATATCCATTTTGAACTGCGAGTGCCATAAGTGGACGTTGCGGCCCCTGGCAAAGATATTCATTTTGTCCGATTAATATCTCTCGAATGTATGTTCGTTTGTTGTTTTGTAATGTAATCAGTGAGTCGCAATTAGATGAGTTACGCCGTATAAATTCACAAAATATTCCAATTCCCCCTGATATTGTATATACATAGAGAGAGTACTTTAATTTTATTTTTCGTTCTGTTTTTCCCATATCAAACGAAGGATGCGCAATAATACCCAAGTTCCGAAATTCCACTATATGTATATATACACCGTCACGTTAATAAATAGCCGTTCAACACACGCTTGACACTCGTGAAATGGCGTTAAGGCAGATATAGGTGACTTCGGGGGAGTGGGTCTCCTTGGGTTGTCTGGAGGATCTATCGCGCGCCATTTCTCATTGACGCGTGAGACAATATTGTAACTGCGCGACTGTACTTGTAGTTACTCCGTCTGCCCCTTTGCTTGCGGTGAGCAGCAAAAAGCCGAGAGGTTGATCAAAGTTACGGGAATTATGGTTTCCTTTGTCTATACATCGTAAATACAAGCAACGTGACATACTATTCAAGTAAATTTCTCATTCGCTGGAGTAATGGTGGTAACATTGTTAAAACTGACAATAAACTGACATCACTATACTTATAGACTCATCTGATACATAATTATGGCATTCACCGATTTCACTGCTGTGGGTGCAGTTATTCGTGAACGCTCAATCGTTCAGTAGAAGCCGTCTGTAATTCTAAAATGTGACAAAAGGAATCTTTCAAAGTTGTCTTAACACGTGTCATGGACTATAGATTACGCCAGATTCTCTAAAATTTTTCTCATTACCTTGTTTTCCACATTGTTTCAGGTGTGCTTCTTACAACAAAACAGTTCAACCAAATACGACGGAAGGACCATATTCACGGAAAGCCGACCTCGTTAAAACGTAAACATCTGTAGGGTAAAAATTACAAGGCACAGTTTAAGCTTATTATACCGCGACAAACATGAAATTACGAGCACGACGATGGGACGCCCACCAGCTGTATACATAATATGTACACGTACATGCGTACGGTTAAGCCTCTGTTAAGGATTTACCAGAAGTGTGAGGGGGAGGGCTGCATTACAGATACACACGCGGGGTGTAAACTGCCCTTGGGGACCTTGTTAGTTCACCTCGCTCGGGTGATCATCACAGTCTTTCTTCCTTTCCTCCTTTCCCTTCCTTGTAATAAAAAGATGCAAAGAGGTTTTTTCCACCCTTTTTTTTATTTGTGCCTGAAGAGGTACCATTTTGGACCATTTCGAGATACAATTAACGATGTCGTTGTTTTATTATTTTTTATTTTTTTTGATCGCGTGACTTTCCTTCCAAAGCGTGTACGAGGAAACTGACGATAGATACCCCGTGTGTATCCCTGACGACCCTCGAAAAACGAGGAGAAAAAGAAACGTCCGGCCAGTGAAGTCGAGTAAAAGAACCCGAGATAATTACACAATATCAATTTCAACTTGGATTCGTGGAGTAGGCACGTCCACGCGAGCAGTGCGTGTATTTTGACGCGTGAAAGAGAAAAGAGCTTGCGCGTGTCGGCAAAGGATGATGGAAAAAGAAAAAAGAAAAGAACGAGCGAGAGTGGGATAAAGGAGAGATGACGGGCGCTGGTCACTCTGCGGGGTACACCACTGTCAAGGTATTGTCTCATTCCTCGCGAGGCTCGAAATAATCGTCCGCCGTGCGCGCGGGGTCTAATGGGCTATGAAGAGCCGATATCGAAATAACTCAAGCGTGCCTGGTCAGCCTGAAAAAAAGCCCCCTTTGTCCCTTGCTGCTGCTGGTTTTTTCCCCACCCCATTCTTTGCCGATCGTCCTTTTTTCGCTTTTCTTTCCAAGGCAACGTATCATACACATTTTTCCCATCGCGCCCGGAAAAAATAAATAATACACTTTATGTATAAGCTCGTAAAGAGGGGTTGGGGGGGATGGGACATGTACATAAAAAATCAGACATGCATAACCGAGGAAAAATTTGCCGGCCCCGTGGGTACCTTTGCCCAAGCGTTGAATAAATAATTCCCGTCTCCCGGTAAAATAAGAGAGGCCTAGAGGTCGTTGCTACACACGTGCGTTCTCAGAAATGCCTAAAAATACATGTAGCACGCGTACATACGGGCCGCACAAAAGGGTTACGTTTACGTGTACGTGTATCGCGCGGGTATTTATATCGACGAGGAGCGAGACATCGGAAACACACATACAAAATTGACAAGCGCACGTGTGTCGGAGTACTTGTACGTCGTCGTATGGGGGGGGGGGGAAGACGTGTATTATAGCAGAGCCGGCGATCGTTTACCCCGTGTCATTCAACGATGACGTACCACGGGCCGAGAGACAGAGAGGCGTTCGTAGGAAAAACGTCGGCGATACTCCATTATATACCCGTAAGCGGAAAATTGTCGCGGTGTTGAGAGAAATTTTATCAGTATAATCGGAGATTATTCAATGCGATTGTTAATGAATTAACCATTTGTATTTTTTTCCTTCGAAAAATTAGACATAAATTCCGGTGATCTGTATGTATGTGTATTAAGTCACTCGCATGAAAATGGGGGCATAAAAATTCCAGCAAGCAAGAAAATTCGATGGATCGGTAAAAGCACTACCGATCTCGAGTGCCGATAGTCGTGGCGATCGGGTATTTTTTTTCCCCTCTATAGCAAACCACGTCGAAGACGAAGGCCGCAAAAAACAGGGTAAAAAAGAAGAAGAGAGGACTAATAGCAGCCGGTGGGGCCGATAAAAAATCGGCTTTCGTGTATGTACACGGTGTGTATGCACTGATGCCCATGTTCTCGTGGTGGAAAATAAAAGAAGACCAAGGTATAGGGGGGGCAGCCGATCGTCTGGCGAGTCGGCTCCTTCGCCGAGTAATTACAGCCGATAAGTCACAGCAGAAGGACTGCACCCCCCAACCCCGTATCCTCTATATTCTTCAGTACCGGCTCCTTGCAGTTCACGAGAGAGTAGTTTCGGGAGGAAAGAAGAAGGTTTTAGAAAGTCGACGGGAGGAGCCGGGGGTGGCAGTCGATCGCGTGCCGCTGGCCCATCACACCCCTAACGGAGCCACATACACTCTTTGAGCGGGGGGATGGTGGTGGTGGTAGGGCTTAGTTAACCGGCCGCACTGCCGGCTCTTCTTTCTGCCTGCACTCTCTTTTCCTTTTCCCATCGATGACTCTCGCTCGTTACTATTTCGTTTTAATTGCGGCCAAGAGGGGTTGGGGGCAAAAAAAAAAAAAGAAAAAAGAAAAAGAAAAACATCGGCAACAAAGGCAGCGGAGAAAGAAACAATTATACAAGAAACGGGAAAAACAATCGTGTCCGAGCTGTCCCTGTTATTATCTTTAAGGAAATAGCCCCGGCATGTCCACCCTCTCTACAAACACACGGCGACCCTCCTCTCGCCCCCCGGGGCCTTTCTTCGTCTCGGTCGTGGTGTGATAATTTTTCAATTTATCCTCGTGCGTTATTAAAACAAAAGGACACGGAAACAGCCCGCAGTCGTTCTCGAGTGCCCTGTGGGCGGCAACTGCACACAATACACCCCGGCTACCCGTTTTTCTTCCCCTCCTGCTTACTTGTCTCTGTTTAACCTTGTGTTTTTGCAAAGACTACTTGCATTTTTCAAGCCCCCGCGCGACGGCGAATGGCATTTTTTTTTTGTTTTGCGTACGCCAGACTTTGTGGGGATGGTTTCAAGGAAGAAAAGAGCCTCGAGGAGCCATCGGCCTCGGAGTCGAGAGTAAAATACCGTTGATTGGGTACACATGTACAACAGAGTAATTTATAGAGTACAGCTCGTACAGCGGAGGAAGCGATGTATTGAGATGTAAGGCAAAAAAAAAAAAAAAAAAAAAAAAGAAACAGCACAGCCAACGATTTATCGATTGTTTATTCGAGCCGGTGTTTACGCCACCTTGACACAGAGAGCAACGCACAACTCGGCTCACCAATAAATCGTTTTTGCCTATAGAGCCACGGTAACGATGAGCAAACCATCCACCCATTCTCCTTGTTTTCGCTCGCTCTTGCGTGCCCGTATGCATACATATACAGCTGGAGAGGGTGAAATTGACGGAGAGTGCGCAACAACGACGCACGGCAATAATATAAATATACCGCGAAACATACCCCACACACCTACACCCTACATACACGGTGGTGCGACCCATGAATTAGCGCTCGCGCAAACGTATAAATATATCCTTGGCCAGTCCAAGCTACAGCGATGGCAGAGTCTCGTTTGTGACGCAAACGAAGACCGAGAAATAAGTAGGTGTACACTTACGTCCGAGGGTAGTGACGTTGCAGTGCACGAGCTTACCCCTTACAGTGACTAGAGTGTGCAAGTTTATTGCGCGCGAGTGTATAGCCACGAGGTAAGTGAGATACACCCAATGGAAGTATGACGTCCGTGTGTTTACACACGTTGTCCCTCATGACCATAGTTGTTGCGTTGTTGTATAAACGGCCCGGCAAGCTGTCCATAAATATTGTAACACACCCTCGCGTACATACATACCGTACGAAAGAGCGCCTTAAAACTTTTTTTCAGTTTCATCACCTATAGTCCATAATAATGGCTGTGTCGCTTTGCTTATTCATCCCGGGTGTTTGCCGATTAACGAGCGTGGCTGTTGAATTTTTACAAGTAGTATGTAACTACGACGAGCGTGCGATTAAAACATGCTTTTTCGCTTCCGATCAACGAGGCCTTGCACAGTCAGATATAAACGAAACGAAACAAGAAAAAAAAAAAAAAAAAAACAAGCCGGGGGTACATGCAGGGGGTCGAAGATTAACGGCGTCGCGAATAACATAAGGTGCGCGGGGGGGTGTACACGTACAGGCGGAGTTGGCGAGCTTTATCATCATCAGCTGATAAACAACAACGGCGCGCACACGATAGACAGCAGATTGCAGATAGGCCCTTCCGCTGCGTGCGCGCTCGTTACACAACTTGACTACTGCACGTATCAACGCCGGCGATGGTGCACAACAACAACAACTACAAGAGGAGGAGGAGGAGGAGATCGATGCACCGATGGGGGTACGGTAGGTAGAGGGAAGACGATTGCGTGTTGGCCCGATAGCGCTTTGTTTGCCGGCTCTGACAATTACGCGCCCCGAGCTGAGCCTCTGCATTACAACGCGAATAAGTCGGAGTAACGTGTAGTAAAAAAAAAAAAAAAAAAAAAAAACAAGGAAGGTCCTGAGATGCTGGTTGGAAGTGCCAACGTGTTTTTCTTAAGCATGCCCGTGGAACAAAGAGCCAGAATCGATCGACAAAATATTTACGCGAACCAAGTAGAAAATCCGCCGTGTGGTCGGACGCGCGCGAAAAAGCCACTCCCGCGCGAGCTTTTGCATATTTTCGGGACAGCGTTGGGGGGTATATATAGGGGGAAAAAAAAGAAAAAAAATCCGCTCGAAAAGACAAACAGCAAAGAAGCGCGGCCCAAAGAAGTACAGAAGAGCGTATATGTACAAGCGAGCAGCTTCTCCCTCATCCATCACCGGCCCACATATTCTGTCCCCCTCCATTTGCGCATCGCACGCGCGTACATTTCGAGCCGTATATAGCGAGCGATGTTTACGTTCGAGATAAAGCCTCGGAACAAACAGCCCGGTGCTCTCTCTCTCTCCCTGGATTCTTGCAATCGCGCCGGCCCTAATGTATTCCGCGTGAGGTGGCCCTCCCTGCTTACCGGTTGCCAGGCGTTTTGTCGAAGGGAGAGAGACTAGAGCTGTCTCTCTCTGGCTGCGGTGTCTTGATGAGAGAACAGTATTATATAATCCGTTGCCGTTGGAGTGTACGTGTACCTATATATACGCGCGGCGTTGAAAGCATTTTGGTGCTCGGTCAACATTGGAAAACCTTTTGGCCCCTGTGTAATAATACATGTATATACTCTTTTGCTTTTAATTTTGGGCCAGTCGTACGTGCGATTGCACATGCTTTTTGTGGACGATCGAGTCTGTATGTTGCGAATAAGAAGTCGCGTCTGGAGCGTATGATTTGAGCTTGGACGGAAGGTGAAAAAATAAAAAAAACAGCGTAAAAGGTATACGAACGAGCAAAAGAGAAAACCAAATAGAGGAGATGGAGTGCGGGTATACTTAAACTCGGGCACGGAGACGGCCTGACAATGAGTTACACGCGTGTTTGCGCATATTCCTCCCTCTGTTTATCTCTATTGTCGGCAGAGCCCCCTGTTTATCCAGCCTCGGCCCGAGAGTCCGTTCCCTTTCGCGCCTGCGAGTACATATTACATCCTTTCCTCCGTCCCCATTTTTTTTTTTTTTTTTGTTTCGTCGCTTCGCCCGAGACCCTTTTTCGCTTTTTTCCCAGAGCAAAGAGCACCTCTGAATTATAATTATAATTCGGCCGGCAAATACGATCCTGCGGTGTTAGTGTATCCTCCCTTGGAATCCCATGCCAAGTGCTACCTGTTGGGTTGACCAACGAAGCCCCCATTATTTTTTTTTTTTTAACAACAAAACAGCAGTTTTTTTTTTTCCCTTCCAACCGAAAGTAACTACGATATCTTTCTCAGAGATGAAATTGCAACACAGCGCGGCGATAACCGTTAGCATCCTTTAACCGTATCTGGTATAGGTGCCTACGGGGAGGAGGAAAAAAAAAAAAACTTGATCGCATCGACGTGCAAACGACGACGATGACGACGACGACGTCCAGAGAGAGAGAGAGAGAGAGAGAGAGGCCAGCAGGTAAGGTGTGTAACACATCAACACTAGGTACTAGGGCCGGTCAGCCGGCGAGCCCCCGCGTAATTTCCCTTGAGGGAGATCGTAGGGAGCGGGAGGGGGGGTGAGGATGGCCACTCGTACAGCCGATGGGGGCCATCCACGGGTCCATCATCTATACGCGCGTACACCGGCAATCGATTATTATTTTTCCAATTTGCATGGCAACCCGAGGGGGGGGGGAATATACTAGGAGGGTAGCTAAATCTGCACTCGTGTTGTTCTTTTTACGCTTGCTCCCTTGCAACTCGTTGCTCGCGATTACGTGGCCCTCGGATATTGTGTTCGCGATTGAATGAAAAAAAAAAAAAAAAAAAAAAAAAAAAAAACACAACTCTTTAATTTATTCTTCTTTTCAAGGCCTCCAATGACCGCGGGGGGTTGCATAAACGGTCCGTGGGTACAGACTGGAGTAGCGGAGCTCGAAAAATCAACTGAAATGATCCTCGAGTTGCAACATCGTAGCTTGACAATAGCGGTACGCGGAGCAGTAAATCCAACCACGGACGTGGGCAGATGAGCTTACGGATGAAGAGAGCAGCGGAAGGACAGGTGGAAACAAATGGAGAGACGAGGAGAGAAAGCAGACGGAAATACAGTGAAACAGGGGGACGAGGGTGCGTGGGGGGGGGGGCGAAAACGAGAAAAAGAGAAATTGCCCAGTGGAATGCCGTTTGCTCAATTACATCGCGAAAGGGTGAGGGTACACTCAGATATTTGACGAGGAATTCCACGTACACGCGTCACGGGAAAGACAATACGCGCCAGTGTGTGGGTAAATGACCAGGACACGCGACGGGCTGGGAAATGAGCTGCGCTCGGTGTATGGTCCTGTCAACTTGTCGTGGCGGAATCTCTTCTTTCCCCCCCCCCTCCCCTAACCTTTCGAGACCGGACTTTGGGGGAATATAATCCACCTTCGATTTCATCACTTTTCCATTTCGAATTTTGAAAGGAAAATACACCTCGTTTTGTTCGTTTTCTTTTTTTTACTTCCAAAGGAGGAAACAAAACACACTAATCGCTACTGCAGGGCTAAACCGCAGAGGCTTCGTTCCTTACGATACAACGAGGGGTTCCCCCCATTGGAAAGTTCCGCAAAAATCTTTGACGCGGGGCCGGCGAATCATTAATAACCTTCAGCGCGAGAAGGGTGAGGGTGGCAGATTTCGCGCGTTTTAATCCACCGTCGTTGTCGCCGTAGTCGCCCCTTTCCTCGGCCCGGTCCAAGGGAAGGAGATCTAGCTGAGTCGACGACGATGGCTCTCTAATGAAAAATCCAGCGGTGGGATCTTTTTTTTTTTTCCTTCTCTTTCTTTTCGTTCAGGGGGGGGGGTTGAAGGCCTTCAATTAGAAAAAGGAACGAGGGAAAGGAGGCGCTGGCCTCGCCGGCAATTTTAGGCGCTTATCGCGACTGAGTAGCGAAATTATCGATTGGAGGAGCAAGCAGCTTGACTCGAGGCTTTTTCAAGTTTTTTAAGAGCTTTTCGCTGCCGCTTCGACTTCGATGGGCACTGCCGCAATCCCGATGGGAAGGGAAAACTTGTTCGCAGTTTATAATTATCGTACGGTGGAGGGGGGCAGGGAAGAAAAAATTTCGCAGTTTGTAAGCTGCTAATGACAAAAGCAACGAGAGAGATGGAATTAGCCCCTTGAGCCTGGCGTTGGTGGCGACAATTTTTATTCGGCAAAGGGCCCCGGCACGGAAGAAAGAAAATCCCGCAGAAATTTCCCCCCCCCCCGAACTATTAGCAGTTTCGCTCGTCTAATTGTGCACGGGATGTTCCCTCTTACTCTCAGTCTCCACTGACGACTACGAGAATGTACAGTCGAGAGGGAGGTGGGGCGTAAGAAGAAGAAGAAAAAGGGGTTGTCGCCGGCGCAGTTTGTTAATTTCCGCGATACTCGTGCGCGGGCACGTAATCCCCGTGAAATTCCTCGCGCCTGTGCGTGTTTTCCTCACCCCCGGGATCGGGAGGACAAATTTTGGACCGTACACCCGCCATCTCCGTAATTTTTGTAGAATATTTTTTTATGTCCGCTTTTGCGCGAGTAATTCCTTACATCGTTTAATTCATACACACGATAATACATGGTGATTTTACTTTTACTTTTTTTTATACATTTACTCTGATGTCGAAGTAGGTATATTTACACTCACAAAGTAAGGAGCTGTTTACGTAGCGGGAAGCTTCCTTGTAAATGTCTTATTGCTCCGCGGTAAAATTCATACACTGTGCCATCGATTTTGTTTCACGCTATAATTGCCACATTCGCTTCAACAGTAAAAATTGTTCCAATTTGTTTTTTTCACCCAAACCAATTAATACTCGTTGCCTAATGATTTTGAACTAAAAACCACGAGTTTCTGGTAGGTGACGCTTGCAACAAATTGATTAGTCGACGCTAATGATTTGCAGAAACCATAAATTACTATCATCGATCTATTTAGAAAAAAAAGAAAAAAAAAAAAGAAAAGTAGATTCCCGTCACGTTGTTCAATTAAAATACGCCGCGACGCAAAAAGTGTTGAATGGCGAGTAACAACAAGCGTATATGTATTTACCCCATATTATATGTAGAGTAATAAAAGGGAAAAAGTGGGCTTCCGATGCGTACATAGACTACAAGCGTATACGCAGATAAAGAGGAGTACGAAAGAATAAATGAGTAGGTACACGTTTCGCGTTATCGTTACAGATTCTCTTGCGCGTATATATAATATACGTGGATTAGAGCACGGCACATGATACACACACGTAATAGACGTCACGCGATATTTACCGTACACAAAACACGTGTGTGCAGAGGGGGTACGTTTGCTCCACATTCTCATTCGGTACAAGTGTATACGTAACGTGCGCTATAGCCTTTTTCCACCCTTGGATGTGGCGTCACTCAAGCTCCCCCCCTTTAAGAATAAGACTCTATGATGCACATCAACACGTCACGCGCATCATGTGACGTTGTAGACGTATACGCGAGTATTTTTTCCCCTTTTTACTTTTTCATACATTATAGGTATGTATTGTATTCAAAGGTTTCGCATTTTCTTCACAGCCTACATAATGCACCGATCGAAGCTCTTAACTATTTAAAGGCCACGCTGTATACATGGCACGCGCACGTGCACGATATGTGTGTCATATAAACGCACATACGCGTGTTATACATCATTATTATTGACATTGTTTTACGAAAGTGTGTGTATGTGCGCGTAACTTAAAGCGGAATCGTTTAATACGCGTGTGAGTTTTTTTTTTTCTTCCCCTCTACTTCTCCTTTAATATTTCACACGGGGCAGCACCGCTGTGAGCGAGCATTATTATATATACTTACACACACACGCTTCGGTTTATTGTCGCAAAGCGCGTGCTTGATTCCTGTTATTCTTTTTTTTTTTTTCCTCCGCCTCCATCTCCCCCCGAATCAATTATTCAAATGGTAATAATTTAACTGCGAAATCGATTCTAAAAGCATTACATTGCGCGTCCTGTGCTCGTGTCCCAGTGAAGTACAGAAAATACACGTCAACGTCTCAAAGCCACGACGCGTTCAACTGCGAAAAATAATATCAGGTCATAGAGTTCCGACGGGGGGTGCGCTCGCGCATTGAATCGTCGAGATAAAGGACCGGTCGCGGGGGGCAAGAGAGAGAGAGAGAGAGAGCACTTAACGCGACCACGGTTGTAGCGGCTATTTGCGCGTTCGCTTATTTTCGCGCTCATGCGTCATCGGCTCGTAGCGCCAAAGTGGAATCGCTATTATACACACACTGCACAACTAGGTACAACGACCACGACGACGCGGCTCGCTCGGGCTGTGCAATTTACGTGCACATACATATATACATATCTATAGGTACACGGATATATTTATGCACGAGGCAGTATATAGTTTCGCGCCGAGTGAGCATAAACGACAAACGTATGTACTGTGTATATACCAAGTGTGTAAAATATGCTTCGCGGGGTTTTAAGGGTTGTTTTACTACAAGGAGGTGACCGAGGACACGTGTAACCATTGACTTATTTAAATCGGGAGGTGCTTCTTATCACACGAATGTCGAGCAATAGAAATCGGATGCAGAGGTCGCATGGAAAATTCGCAAGAGCGCGGCCTGGGCAAAGGGGCTAAATTATTTCGAGCACCGAGAGAGGGAGATGGCGATTTCTGTTTGTTCCATCGTCGACCGAACGCGGAAAGGGAGTCTCTCTCGGCGGTGCCCCCTGGTCCCAAAAAAACGAACGACCCGAAAAGAGCTCTCTCGGCCCCATTGTCCGTCAACCGCGGGAGAAAAGCCAGAAGCGCGCCGAAATCAGATACCATAAATAAGCCCGTCTGCAAATTAATTACCGGTCCAGGAATCCGAACAGCCGCGCGCATCGGGAGACGTCGTCGCCGCAGCGAGCAACCAACCAACCTATAAATATAAATAAACGCCGCACCTGAGGACCGGCGAAGACGACCGGCAGCTCTCCCCGTTCGTTCTGCCAATTTAGCCCCGCGGTGCTACGACACCCTATATACGTGCACGTAGATGCCTATCGAATGTAAGTTAACCGTGTATATATTATACGCTCGCGTGTATCGTCCCGAAAGTGCCTTTTCCGCGTTTCCTCGGGCCGGAGACTCGAGTGCCAATGACCTGCTCCATCCACCCAAGTATCTATAGCCGCGCAATCTCTCTCTCGTTATACCTACCTAGCATCTTCGCAAATAAGCTGGCCGACACTTATTTTTAGAACGAGGCTGCCTTGCGCACATCGCGCATACTTGTTGTATACGCATTTACGTGCGTGCCCGTATACGTATGTACGAACAAGTATACACACGTATATAATATATAATTATGTGCTCTCATCTTTCATTTGCTCCTTCTCCTCTCAACCCCATGCGTGTGATGTCTGCCCGTATATACGTGTACGCGCGTCTAATAGCGCGAGACACGGGCGCCCGTACAAAGGCTTCGATTGTCCGGTCCGACGTATAAGTGGGTACCTTTTCGTTTGTTAATCGCGCGACAACCCCCTTGCCCTCCCACATTGTACTTGGTTTGGCTTTCCGCGTGTTGCGCAAACGCTGGCGAGTTTTTTTTTTTTTTCTCTCGATAAATAATTTTAAACTGGCTCGCGGAGGGAAGAATCTTACGGGAAACTTTGTCCAAAAGCCATCAGTGGGTGCACTCGAGTCTATGAAGGGGGAGGAAGGGTGGGACCTCGCATGTGTGCGCCCTCGTATAATTGCTCGGCCGAAAGTATAATCGACAGGGCAATTTTATGCAGAGGCCGAAACTTTTGGGAACTCGAGCCGAAGAAGAATAAGGGCAGGGGTGGGCTCGAGCTCGAAAGTTAGGAAGCCTCCTCGGGTGGTGTGTAAGAAGGAGGAGAAGAAAGTGTCTGTGAAAAAAAAGAAGCTTGCAGGTGCAGCTCCCAAGCGAGTATAGGGTTGATGCTCACGGGGGAACTGATTCCGTGTTGTGCCGCACTGTGTGCATGTGTGCGAGAGCATCAGTCTTTTGCGATCGTGACGTGTACAAGACGTACGCCGTAAACACGTGCTTCCCCCCGCACCACGTGCCACCCGTTGTGTTGTACACACGGGCCGGACTGACGCGAGGAAAGGAAGAGCGAAGGTGCGAGACCATAAAACACGCGGCTATCGCAGCTTTTGGCGCACGCAACGCGAGACGGGCCCGCGATACGAATTGAGCACACACGAGCACTTGAGGCTCTCCTTTTGCGTTTTGTAGACGAGTTGTGTATGTGGGTATTTTTTTTTTTTTTTTTTTTTTTTTTTCCAACACTCGGCAAACGTGTGGACGGGAAAAATGATAATTGAACGGGGTCGTAAACAAGCTCGGGTGTCCCGAGAGATTGCACTCCATACTCGAGGTGATGTGTTCATTTGGAGCTCGGTTTGAAGAAAAAAAAAATACACCCTCAATTAAGTTATTACTGCTACCCATGTTACGTACAGTATAGAAAGTAGAAAATTCGGCAACAGCCGGTGTTTTCGCAAACGCGTTGATGGGGGCACGAGTGGCTGAATTTGATGATTATTTATCAGCGTTTGCGTGTACGTACACGATGCGCATTGCAAAACGTCTTTACTTTTATTGCCCACGGGCAAACAGGAAAGAGAGAGGAAACACCTGCGTCTGAGCTAATAATAGCTTCCTAGTCGTAAAAAAAAAAAAATAATAACAATAATAATCAACGCAACACAACAACACTTTTATTGCGCTGTTTGAACGCACGTGTGGATATCCGAGGCCATCGCAAAGATGCACAGTGAAAAAGGAAAACCTACAGTGTCAAAACACTGCATGAACAAATTTTCCTTCTTGCCTGAAAAAAAAAAAAAAATAAAATAAAGAGAAAAGATTAAAAGGTGGTGGAGAAGGAGAAGCCTCTCCGTGCGTTTCATTGATGAATAAATCGCCGGTGAAACAATGCTCGAAACGTCGACGTTGTTCAAGTAGGTGCTGGGCAGAGGTGTTCAAGGGGAGGGGGGGGGGCGAGGGGCAGGAATGACGCCGCAACGCATTCTTTACGCGATTCGCTACTCTTATCGGCTCATAAATCACGGGCGCTCTCTACCATATACATACGCGAGCACACCTCCCGCACCTGCTTATATACTTACGTGCTAGTACGTACTTACTGTTGTGTCTTATACGCTATAACACTGCACGTATGTACAGTGCACGCGAACGCAGAATTGCATACCATATACATGTAATGTGTATCATTACCACGATAGTAACTATGCAGTAACACACCGGAGCTAGACGCGAAATTTCTAATCGAGCCACCACCCGTGTAATATTACGTCACGTGCTCTTCGATCGAGATTTATCGCGCGACTTTGATCTACATTTGCCGGCGTCTCGTTTATTTCGTTCAATTTCATCGAGGATCGGCTTTTCCCTAAAAATCACTCCTAAAATACCGAGCTAGAATCAGTTATGTACAGCTGCAGATACACTTACGGGGCACAAGTGGCACATCAACGGACTGCATCCCGTATTGTAAATGTGTACGTGTGTAATATTATAGCCATAGTGTCGGAGAAGCAGGGGTAGGATTGTTTTGAGGTTTGCACGATAATTTCGAGAACTAGCCAATTCAGCCAAAAGCCCTCCAAGTTTCGACAATCCCAAGACGTTTGTATTGTACCCACGTGCCTATATGTGTGTGGGTGTGTGTATATACATAGAGTATGTATAGCGGGGAGGAAGGAGGAAGACTGTACGGTGGCATAGAAGGGTTGAAGGAAACACTCGGGGGTGGGGGGAGCGGGTTGTGTCCGGAGAGACGGGAAATAACTTTCTTACCTACTTACGCCTTCATCTCCTGGCGGGGAGGGGTTGACGAGACAGCGTCGCCCGAGACGCCCGCCGCCTCCTCGTTTCCCATCGAAATTTATTATACAGAGTGACAAGAGGCGTAATTAGATTTTTCCGGGGCGCGACTCGCTCTTTCGTCGTTGGCTTGAAAAATTACACCCCGGGATTTTTGCCGCCACGGGTTTTCATTATTCTTTGTGTTACTAATGCGCGATTAATATCCTCCCCCCCCCCCCCTAAGGTCCCTTGGCGGTGATTTTTCTTAATTTTTCGAACGATTTCATTTTTCTCGCGAGGGTTTATTAATTTCGGAGCTTCGATGGTTGAAAGACTACCCGTTGAGGCTTAGTGGATTGGGATTTTACGAGAACAAACGCAGATCGATGAAATGAAACAAATTTTTTGGTGATTTTTCTCCCTTTAGCAGAATCTGTCCTCGTATTTGATGATCACACGAGGGTATTTTGCTATTATTTGTGATTTCCATGCAGTATGCAACAATGCCTATTGTAAAGAAATACAATTGTATATACGCTTTGCTCGGGACAAAAGAACGACTTTCCTTCCCGAAAGCGAAGTCACGTACAAAAGGACAAGTCGTACTTATCGACCTCAAGGTGAAATATACTATTTCACTTTACAGTGAATATACGCATAATGAAGTCGTATCAACGTATAGGATAAAAAACATGAGTTACCAGGTATATTTTAATTAATTCAAGTGTTAAACTTATTCAAAGGGTAATATTTTAATTATAATACCAATACAATTTAATTTATTAGTTATCAATTGATTGTCGATCTAAATATTTCCTAACGTAGTGATCGTACAAGGGCTTATAATTTCCATGACCATGATAATAATAGACTCATGCATATTACTTTGTGTATACACGACTTGAACGACACTCTCATGACTATTAAATTGTATAGTGCCACTCTTGTAAACTTTCCGATATATTTATACGTTAACGTTCATTCGATGGTCATGAAGAAATTCATCTTGATGTATCGAGAGGAGGGCGCTCTTGTTAAATCCGACAAAAATACTAATGCAACAAATTTTCATGACGAATAACAGTAATCTTGGAGTCGAGGAGGTCCCTTGGCTTAAAGAGACCGATGTTAAAGGGCTGTCCATTAGCGTATCTCGACTACTCTCATGCACAAGAAGTACAAGAGCAGAGGGTGGGGGGGAGGTCGGAAAGACCATCGAGGTGTCGTGCTCACTTCGACGACGGGAGGACGGCGATATCCTGCCCCTACCTCCCAGGAGACCCTCGTTACAACTCGAGCGTGCCCCACACGGCTCGCACGTTCACCGCCGTCGTCGCTTCGCTTTGCATATAATATATATATATATATGTGTACACGCACCGGAAGCTCGGTTGATATGCATGTACATGTATATATACGAACGCGGGGCAAAGTTTTTGGTCTCCCGGCAAAAGGAAGGCACTCGAGATTTCGTCGTCGTGGCTGTCGTGTGGCGTCTTGAGCTCTCTCTCTCTCTCTCTCTCTCTATGTTCGTCCCCGCATAACGTGTACACCTACTTTTTGCCGGTCTCATGGATTTCAGGGGCACGTGACACGTGTTATCTTTCGACTCGAGACGCGTAAGTTCACGGGGATGTTTGGGCCGAATATATTTCAAACCCTTACCAGGACGAGAGGGTTCGGATAAAACGCGGGACGAAAGGAAGAATTTGCGCCACGAAATAATAGTTAAAGTGTACACTCGGGGATAATTACGCGTCACAACGTCATTATACGAATCGCATACGAAGGAAGGCAAGCGGTATAACCCTAAAGCGTCATTGAGTCCCTGCAGAGTGTAGACGAGAGACGTGAGAATCACCCCCCTTTTTTTTTCAAGCAAAGTACACCCACCACTTACCTATATACGTACAGTAACGGTATATACAAGAGCCGATGTATGTGTACGCTTATAAGCACGGGGTTGGGTGGGGAAAAAATAGGAAGGGCACGTGCCTCCTTATCGCCCGGTGTCTCTCGCCAAAGAGAAAAGAGCACGAAAAGTCGCTTGCGCACCTAATGCGCCAAAAAAGAGCCGAGAGGAAAACGTGCTCGCGAGGGAGAGGAGGAAGGAGCCACGGCTCTGATGGAGTAAGTGAAAGGGGTGAAGCGGCTTCCCATGGAGAAGAAAAAAAAAAAAAAAAGTCGCCCCTAAAGGGGTAGGAGGAGGAAAGTTTAAAGGGCTAAACCGAGCAGGTAGGGGGTGGTGGAGGGTATGGAGCGCGGCGCCATGCATAACAATTAGCCCCCTCCGAGAAAATCATGAAAACGTGCGTCTCTTCGGACTCTTTGCTCGCCGGTGTGTGTATTATACAGTCCCCCTCCTCCCCTTGTATACGTGTATTTGTCTCTCCGAGATGGGTATGCAGGGAATATAGGTGCGACTCTCCTCGTAGCCGAGAAGAGAAGAAAGATAACGCGAGCCGAGAGAAGGAGAGTTACACGGCCATTCTCGAACCTTGTGAATACCCTATATACAGCCCTTTCTTTTGCCCAGCCCTCTGTAAACGCCACCGCGCGCGTTTACGCATATACAGTCCTCGTTGTCGCCACGTCGGCAAATGTATACGTAGACGACCGAAAGGAGGAGGACTGCAACTTAGAGGAACTTTTATTCTTACAGCCAACGAACGCGATCCAGTTATATATATATATATATATATATCTTTAACTGTTGATTATCGTTTAAAAGGTAACAAAGGAAGATGCACGCGAGTACACAAATTAATCACGGAGCACAGTATGTATATATATGTACACATAAGTAACAATACGCTGGTTGGAACGGAAGTGTACGGGGCCCGAGAGCGCTCAGACAGAGAGAGAGAGAGAGAGCCGGAAATAAGGAGTAGCTCTATCCTAGCGCAATCTCAAGTAGCTGCCGGCATCGGAGGTTACACGCACGTACGCTCGCATTAGGCATATTCCTCTCTCTCTCTCTGTCCCCTTTCACCCGTTCGTCCTTGCAAATAATGTATACGGAGGAGGAGGAGGAGGGAAATGGGAGGATCGTTGCTTGCTTACTTGCTTCCCTTAACAATGATGTACAGCGTCTTGGAAGGGCTATGAGGGTGGCTCGAGGAGAGAAATCGGTCAACTATTAAGCGGAGCTTCAACGTGTATATCAGCCGATTCCAGAAGGCACCGGTCCCCCCCCCCTTCCTTATTATGCTGGGCAAATAATCGTATCTCTCTCTCTCCCTACACCCCCGCGGAATTTACTTACTTGGGATCGATTGCCTGTCCCCTCTCACATATAATGTATATACACAGGCGTATTGGCTCTTCGGGATGATGCTGTATGGTGTTTCTATGTGGGTAGGTTGGAGGTCGAAAGTCGGCATAAATCGTCAGCAGCCTTTACCAATTAGGCAATTACTGGTTATATTCAATTTGGAGCTGATGTATCATTTATGTACAAGTATAGGTATCGCGGTGTAATTAATGAAAAAAAAAAAAAAAATGGTAATTGTTGCATCCGATGAGTCAGGCTGATTTTTATGAAATACAATCACTCGCCAACGCGTGTGTGCACGAATTCAGAGAGGTGCCATGTAAAATGATGGCTGCGAAAACGAACCTGAACCATTTACTGCGTCGGTATACTTATTACGTGTGGAGATAAAACTAAAGTAAGAGTTTGTTAAGTTACAAAATAATTATCATAGAGTTGCACTACATGGGTTTATTATTATGGGTACCATGTATGTTTATACGTAAAGTGTGGTGTTCAAGCCTACACCCACTACACGACTACTGCTCCGGTGACCTAAACAGGAAATCCTCCTTTCAGGTGTAATTGCATACAGTGACTCAGAGTACAAGTACAGCATGGCAGTGTATTGTAGTGTTGGTGTGTTACGTCCCTTGCGCGCGTTTCATAATACATGCCATATACGTTTAACTTTTGGAGTGACCAATTTACCTCGACAATATACGCGTGAATTTTCGTAGCCATTTTGGGACATAATGTGTACGTACGGGTATAATGTATCGCGACCGAGAAGGACTGCGATTCAAGCAAATGTTCCCGAGAAGGCGATAAAAAGTGTACAGCAGATATCGATTA
Organism: Copidosoma floridanum; assembly: GCF_036245765.1. Lineage (NCBI taxonomy): Eukaryota > Metazoa > Arthropoda > Insecta > Hymenoptera > Encyrtidae > Copidosoma > Copidosoma floridanum. Next base: position 22,441,004 of record NW_028321898.1, on the reverse strand, counting down.
TTTTCTCGCGGAACCATTGTACAGTCCTTTGTTCGAAGACAGTGACAAATAAATTATGCGATATCGCTTCCAAAAAGTCATCAGCTCGCAAGCAATTACACCTACTTGGTTTTTATTCATTTTTTATATCAGTTATGGTTAACGGGCACTTCCAAGTTTTTACAATTTATCCAGAAACATCGAAACTAAAATCCTTACGTTGAATCCCGTAGTTTGCTAATTAATAATACACATGCTTGATATTATGCGTCTCCGCACGCTATTGTGGTGGTGTTATTGTTTTTTGTGTGACTCGTAGATACAGAAACATTGCGCAATGGCATTGAATGCACCTGCAGGTGAGAACTTCATTGAGCTATCCACCTATTGTGTGGTTATTGTTTTTTTTTTTTTTTTTTTTTTTTTTTTTTCCAGCACTTTTATTCTCGGCAAGTGCACTATTACACGTACCTATACACACTACGCGTATACTCGGCACGGATGGAATATCAAAATTAAATTGCTTCCTGAAAAACAAAACAACCGGACTACAATGGCTGTTTACAGCGTGTGTTGGTTGCTGGAAAAGAAAAGAAAAGAAACCATGGGTGGTGTATCAAACGGGATTTTAATGTACGTACGAGGAATCACTCGGGAGGACGTAAACACGTCGAGCCGGTTTTTGCCAGCCGTGGTAGATAGAGAAAGAATGGAGATTCAGAAATAAAAGCACCAAACAGCGCGTGTGGCGTTTGCAGTACAGAAAAATAGAAGAGCGGCCGAGATGCCGAAAAAGAAGGGTGTGGAAGAATACAAGAAAAATATGTATAAGCTTTGGCCGAAAGTGGATGCGATAATGAGGATTACTATGTACCTATGTTAGCATTTTTATAGCAAAAAAAAAAAAAAACATAAAAAATCTGATGGCCAAAGTATGGCTGTACCTACCTAGTGATTGTAACAGAGGGAAGAGTCTTAAGCTCGAGCGTAAATATGCAATGTTACAGATTTGACGATGACCTCGCACCGGAGCGATGCGTGAACTGGTAAATCGGGGAGGGGGGGACATGTAATTGCGGGCGATTTTTTTGTCCCTCGTCGCACTATACGTACTGCATTTAATGAGCAACTCCCCTCCGATCGGTTCCACGAGTGGCGCGATAAACGATATCCGTCGAGCTTTCGATTCGAAAAAGCCGACTGTATTTATCGGTTGCCCAAAATGCCGATCCGACTCAACGAAACAAGTGGAAGTTTCGTAAAGTGACTTTTGTATGAAAAAAAAAAAAAAATAAATAAAATACTAGAATGACTTTTTATTATTTTACTTCCTTTGATCAATTGTGACAGAATTTCAACTTGACGTATGGCTAAACATACTTGGCATGTGGTAAAGATCGGGACTGAAAATCCAGTGTCGCTGGACTGTGCATGTTTAATCATCATCGTTAGAAAGAAGCGCGTATTTTTCATGACCACATCACAACGACCCGTACACGTCATAAAAAAAAAAAAAAAAAAAAAAAAAAAAAGAAAATCGGCACGGCATTGTGTACAAGCGTATACGCGCGTTTGAGGGAAAAATCGAAAAAGTTTTTCTCCAGCGCGTTACGTATGTAGCTCGCCGGGCGGTGCATGCAAATGAAACTCATTTCAAAGATTCCCCCGAGCTTTCACTCTGTGTACGCGCGAAACGGAAAAAAATAAACCTACACACACGTATTTATTCGTTTCGACTGTGGTAGCTATACATATGTGTGGGTGTGTTGGGTGAGTGTAACAATAATACCTCACGGGAGCTTAGGTAGTAATGAAAATAATATCGTGGTAATCAAAAACCGGATAGAAAACGCGGACAACGCGGTTCACTGTTATTTGTTATTCCAAGTCGTTGGCTACTGTTGGACTTTTTTTTTTTTTTTTTTTTTGTTACAGATGGGCAAACTTTTGTGTTTTTTGAGTGATATGAATATGTAGATTGGCCCCTCGTTGGACGTGCATAAAATCGCGCGCAACAACGTTACTTTCAACTTGTCAATGACCCGATAGTCGAGCTTATAAGCGCAGGCACGTGTGCGTCATTAAAGAATAAGTTGATAACAATTGTATATCTCAATTGAGGCGCAAAATATAGTGCATGGATAAGAAAAAAAAAAAAACGGAAAATTATATCAAACGTACGTGATTGCGATGCCATTGTTTAACTGATGTAACTTGTTTCTTCGGCTTACCTGCAACACACAAAGAATACGCATATTTAAATATTTGTTGTTTTTCTTATAAAATCATAGTATATCGTTGTGATTATCAATTTTATTGTTAATATTAATAATGATAAATAGAGCAAAAGGAACATTTGTCCCTGGTATTCGGAGACATCGTGGTAAAAGCGCTCTCCTTGTCGCGTACAAATATTAATGAGACATTTTTCCGACTAAAACCCCATGCGAGGCAAAAATCCGAACCGCAAAAAAGATTTCTCGGAAAAGTCGCTCAGCCATGGTAATCGACGGCCACAAATGGCATTGCGATCGAAACAAAAAGAGGAAGGGAAGGGGAATCATCTGAGAATTACAGGAGACACGACCACGTCACACTGACACGCAATAGCTGCGCACTCTTGAAGATGCACGTCATATAACGGCTCACATTGCGTTATACTACTTTCGCTTTTTCTTCTCCACTTTGTGTGCCAGTCCAAGTACATGTACTTTAACGTACGATCCAAGTGTAGGTGATTTATGAATATTTTATTTAACTGTTTTCACATTCCTTTTTATCATTTGAGACACTTAAAAGTTCATTTTTAGATAGATAGTTTTAAAAAAATTAAATTTATTTTAAACCATTCGAAAATTAAATGTTGTTATCTCCAAAACTGGTTCATCCTGATATATGTAGTTGTCATGATCAAGTATAAAAATAAGTTGGTTACCAGTTAATCTATACACTATATACCCTTTCATTAACTGAAATTCGGCGACCAGCGCTTGGGCATTGATAACGAAAAGCTTAATTCGAGGAGTCAGCAGCAGCAACAATATTTCTGAATAACATCATCACCGTCATCTCTGAAAACCACGTGGCAACGTATTGTAGGCCAACCAAAGTTGGCATACATTTGTAATTTTCTTTTCATTGCGATTCGCTGAATAAACTCGCGCTCGCTCGAAGCGAAAACATTTGCGTTACGAGAGCACACGTTTCGCCGTTGCTCCGATTGTAGTTAGCATTTTAATGAGTGTATAGGCACCGCAGGCGCTGGCTATAAGCAAGTACATCTCTGGTTAATATATCAATATCCCCAAGTTCTTGACATTACGAGTAAATCGTTTTTTTTTTTTTCTTCTTTTGGCAAAAGATCGACTCGTGCTTCTATTTTTAATGCCCAGACGGAGGGACAGCACATTTTGAATTTCATCCCGCGTAAAAATTTTTAAGTGTGGCCGAACTTTGTCAAAGTTTGCGTTTGGCCAAAGTTTGCCAAACTTTGCCAATGAGACTTTCCCAAACTTTGGCTTTTCCAGCGCTAAAGTTTGGCGCAAGTTTGGAAGAAACCTTTTTTAGTTTAGCCCAAGTTTTATAATAATAAAGTAACAATTATGTAAACGCAAACTTTGACAAAGTTCGGCCACACTTAAAAACTTTTACGCGGGATCCGAGACAGTCAACAGGGAGATGCTACATCGATCCCTTTGAACTTGCTACGACGGATTGTGAATCACCAGAGAGCGATAAATGTTATTTTCTCTGGTGATGCCGATTAACATTCTCGTGAAGCTATATACAAACTATAGAGAGAGCACTGCGAGGCTGCAACTCATCATTTTCGTGCTCAGACGCGGTCCATAAATAGTCACTCCTCGGAGGTTTACCATTTCCACGAAAAGGCGCCACACAAAAGAAGGGGGAAAAAAAATCACTCGATCCCCCCCTTTTCCTTTTCCCTCCACGTGGAGGGTCGATAGATCTAAAAATCGGGGAGTGCGGCTCACAAACTGGGCCACTCGCGTGTCTCATTAGCATCCGGAGCCTGCAGTGACGAATCTCGTTTCTCCGATCTCAGCTGATGCAAATGATGCTGTGTGGATACACTACATGCTTATCATCGTTATCGTGCCCACCGACGCGCATGCGCTAACCAGATGGAGAAGAAAATGTTCAACAAAATCACGCGCTTACAGCATTTTTTTTGCTCGCACATTATCTCTCTCTCTCTATTTTTGCAACCAATAAAACTTGATTGATGTATTCGGTTACGTGAAAAGCGACTATTTCACGCGAGTCGTGTGAGGTTTTTTTTTATTTATGCTTAACATCTTGTTATATTTATTAGTTGACATTTTTTACATTTTCTTTTTGCCCAGTAACGACAGATAAGAGAAAAACACGAGCCGCGTCATTGTCGTTTTGTTGTATACTTATTTGTGACACTTTGTGAAAAACTAGTGTCGTGATGTACACGTTGTGCGAGATGACATCAACGTTATACATGAAAAAAAAAGAAAAAAGAAAAAAAAGAGTTTTTGTTTCATAGCGAGTCAAAGTTTTCATCGAACTGATGAATGGGTTATTATCGTATAGTTTATAAATGGAACTGACTCTATGCTACCATCGTACAGTTTATTTAGCCAAAAATCATCAATACAACCACAAACACGTATAAATCAAGCCGCAAAATACCCCCGAATAATTCGTACGAAAAATGTATACATCCAAATAGCCACAAAATAAGATTCCATCAGTCTTGTCCGCCGCAAAGAGGCTGGTCATTGTAACACGTTAGAACGAGCGGCAAATATCCACAGTCCCAACAACCAGGAAACACATATCTCCTCCTCGCAGCAAAAAAAAAAAAAAAAAAAAAAAAGAGGCTATTGATCATCCCATTGCCGTATGCGAGAAACAACACACCGCGCCTCTGACCGATGCCAAAAAAAAAGAAAAAAAAAAAAAAAAAGTCTTTACACGTACATAAACTTTGAGAACTCAATGACCGGTACCTATATACAACGCACGCGTCTTATCCATTCTTCACGGCCACGGTCGACGACTAGCACGAATTTCGAGGGTACGCGAGTAGAAGAGAGAGCGGCAAGTTTCAAGGTCAGCTTTTGAAATCCGTCCAAGACAAACAAGGCAGTAGCCGCGCGGTGCGAATCGCGTGCGAGAAAATTTTTTTTTTTTTAATGACCCAAGTAATACCAACGTGACTGTGCCACGAGGGAATGATTTCGTTCGTTCATAGAGACACGAGTCGAATGGTAGGAAGGTCGCTGACGTTGCTCCGCTCTACTCCTCTCTCTTTTTGACGATCGAAGGTACACGAGTACGTTTCTACGTCGAGTGGATGAAAAAAAAATGATCAGTGTACTTGTTTAATCGTCATTTACGCATTTACGTATGTGACATTAAAAGGTCCCTTTAACTTATAGGTATTGTATATTCAAGGGAGGAGCAAACGTTCTACCATCGTATTTCTTAGGAGTATAGATCAAAAAAGAATAAAAAACGCAGGGAGCGCGTCACGCATCGCGAGCTGTTCCATGCGTTGTAAATAACAACACCCATACAATACATAGATGTATCGACCAACGATAGCCGTCCCCCCTCTGATAACATACTGTGCACTTCATGAAAAAAAAAAAAAAAAAAATGTACAAGTATCATGTTGTGTGTGGTACACATAAAGAGCCAGGGTGTCGAATAGCACGTTTAAAGCGATCAGCGTCCTCTTACTCGTGCACGTCACATACGTATATATTTGTGCTATTTATATGGGCGTATATGTGTACACACATACACACATTCATGGCGTATCAGCTGCTTTGCTTAATTCTGTTTGCCAGAGGCTCTCCCCTTTTTCTTTTCTCGCTCGCCGACGATGCTTCCTCAATGTTATACGCTTCGTATACCACTATCAATTGCAAACTATGCTGATTTTGTAATTTCACTTCTCTCATGATTCAAGTATTCGCTGGCGTGCACGTACCCGCGATACGATTAGTTGTTGTTTTAAACGAGTGTACAGCTGATAATATACTTTGTAAGCGCGGCTTTTGCTTACTCACTGCACTTTTCAGCTCGTGCAGTAGGAGCGATCGACTTTACGATACGATAATTTTTCATCGTGTACGCGAAGACAAAAATAAGGCGTCGGACCTTATCGAAGTGAAACTTGGTGTTTATCACCAGCAGCAACGGAAGTAGCTGCAACAATTTTTCCGCGATCGAGCATATAATGTGTACCCTCCTCTCCCGAGCGCGGGCAATAAAAAGAGCGTCCGAGAAATTGTACGTCGAGATAATAGCGTCAAACCGGGCGCGGGCATTTTCTCCAATTAGAATTGGAGAAAAAAAAAAAAAGGGGGAGCGAAAATGCAGATTTCCACGGGAGCTCGCCACGATCAACGCAACGCGCCTCTTTACATCCGAGATTCAGCAGAGATTGACTCCTTATCGGCACCGAGGAGGGGTTGCACGCCGCGTTTTAGCATAATCGCTCCGGTGATAGCGGCCGCTACACCGCGTGACTCAGAGCCTATGTATATATGTATTTTGCTTTTGATTAATGGCGACGATTACTCCGAGGAGCAAATCGACGCGGTGCCACTTTAATCGGCGACGATTGAGGAGAAATCTACAACGGGAAGTCGCGGAAATGCTCGTTACACGCCCATATAATGGATAAACTCACAAACAACTTCTGTTCTCATTTCACGTGTTTGTCCTTGCGAGCGTGTGGCTATATTTTTTCGAGCTCGCCGCGTTTTTTTATCCCTCCTCCCTTTCGGGCTAAAAGAAGAACCAGATCGTCTCCAGGACGGCCAGACTCCGTACCCCCTTTGGCTTCACCTTTCAGTCACGCGTCTAAATTTACAACCGACGAATTTCGGCTTTGCGCTGCTGTTTACTCCGGCCCTTCCAAACATCTTTTCTCCCGGAATCGCGAGCTCTCGGAAGGCAAATTTCGCGATTTATGGGTGAGAAAATAAATTACCCGGCGGATTCCAGAACTGTACGTATTATATACAATCGGGTAGCGATAACTTATGCTTTTTTTTTTTTCAATTTGTTAATCCGCACATTAGGTGAAAAGTCACGTGAGTGCGAGTAGTGTGTTGTTGATTGGAATGCGCTGCCGACAGGTTTCGAGATATCGTCGCTTTTGCCGAAGCGATAAGACAAAAAAAAAGCTGACGATGCGTGTATGTATTTAGCTCGCAAGAGAGAGGGAGATTATGCCAAGTGCAGATAATGGGGGATACGCCACCCGCGCCACTTAATTTCTTATTCCGCAATCGATGTTTCAATTAATGCTATCCGATGTCATTAAACACGCGTGTCTTATCGTTTTCGGATTCGACTTTGCTTTTATTTTTTGCTTCTTTTCGATAAAGTTTATGGGCATTGGCGCACGTCTACACCCATTGGAGGTTTTTTGTGCAGTTTGCGAGTACGAGGGACTTTGGCCGAAATAAGTTTCGTTTTGTCACAATGGCAGAGGACATGTCGCGTCGACCTTCGACCGCGCATTGCGCGACGGTAAACAACGACATGTAGGAGAAAAGCGAGCTGAGCGATTTTCCGCGTTAATGGATACGCGTGCACAGCCGATTTGTTATTTTAATTTTTCTCCCCCATCCTCCCTCGCAAGCGCTCGAAACGTTTTTTCATTTTATTTTTCCTTTGTTTTATCGTTGCGCTTTGCCGCTTGTGTTTAATCAGCGACCGCTCGAAAACTGCTTTTGATAAACATTATCTCTCAACAGGATCGATGAAAAAAAAAAGTAACGGAAAAATCGTACACCGAGCAGGTGTGTCGCAATCTTTATACTGTAACGTTAAATATCATCTCACCCGAAGAGGGTCAACAATCTCGGATGCTGCTGCGAAACCACCAATAGGTACTTTCGGTTTATTTTCAACCCAGCTCGTGCGTAACGCGCCTATACGTACATGTATACAGCGAGAGCTCCTTATCGCTCGTCGATATTGAATTTATGAGTTTCACGAGCATATACATAGGTTGGCACCGCCGAGAGCACGTTATACTCTCTCGCTTTGATAAACCACTGCAGCGAGTACAGAATTCGTTCAATTTTTACGTAGGCTAATTTTTTTTTTTTTTTTTTTTTTTTTTTTTTTTTTTTTTTTTTCTCGCTGAATCACTACCCGACACGTATTAATTGTATTTTCATAAAGACCGTACTCTTTAGTTTGGTCCACGAGTAGAGAGCGGGCCAGATCACGCGAGAAAATTTCACAAGTGCGGCTCTCTCTATTTCTCTCTCGCGGGGGCAAACAAGTTAATCGAGTCCCATCAGGGCACACATGAGCGACGACGATTACATTACATTGCGACTCGCCCCATCTGATACTTGTATACGATATCTCTTACGAGTATAAGCAACTCTGTTGCTCTCGACCACTAACTCTCTCTCTCTCTCTCTCTCATACTCGTGCTCTGGTTGTAATACAGCCAGCTGTGCGAGCAACTGCGGAACGGCTATTATGATAATGCTGCTGTACCTATATACTCCTTCTTCTCTTCTTCAAGGCCGATCGATCTCTTCGCGCCTGCGATGCTGAACCAGTGTGCGCGAGTATAATGCGTGTACGTGTCCGGTGCCCACACGTGCTCTGGCACGTGCTCCTATAGATTCGGTCGGTTTTTCGTTTCAAACGATTCGAGTGGATTTTTGGAACTATTTCATTTGCCTGTACAACCGCGGCTTTTACCACTGTGGAAATACTCAAGGCAACATTGGACAATGGATGTTTCTTCAGAGGAGCGTACATGCGAAACGATAAATTAAAAGTACATGTATGTATATATTGGCACTCGGAAGTGTTGCCGTACATGTGGGTGGGAGTGTTACGTGATGCGTAAACATATATCGGGAGTATTGTAATTCTTGGTGTATACACGCGGTTCTGAGCTATTGGTGTATATAGGTGTGTATGATATTCGCGCCTGCGATCACATTTGTGTCTTTTTCTAATTTTTTCAAAGTATGATGGAAAAAAAAAAAAGAAAAAAATTTCACAATGCACCTGTTGGTTTCTTTTTATTTGAAATTCTAATCGCGCGATATCGAATCGCCGGTCTAAATTGCCAGCTGTCGTTGTTTCCGTGCGGCGGTGTGCCGTTGTGCGGCGCTATTTGTCTCAAAAGCGTATACAGAGCGCAGCAAAAAATTTTCTTGGATCACACCTGACCTTGGTCACGGCAAATGAAAACTGACGCGAATTTTCGAGACACGCGAGAGAGCCACGAGTGTATATAGGTATTTTTTGTTTGCGCATCTTTTCCAGCATAGTAATAAGCTCTTTTTTCATCAACAAAAGACCAGCCAAAGTATAATTAGAAATTCGGCGAACAACTCCATTCCTTTCTCATATAAATGTGTACACGCGCGTGGAAAGGATGTGCGCGTCTATTCCCTTTTTTTTTTATCAAAATCGTGAATTCGTTATTTTTATTGTGTACCTACCTATCTGAGCGTATATGTGTGCACAACAAAACGGTATATGTGGGGCAAACGGAAGAGTTCAGAAATCAAGTGTATTTCGAACAAACAGATAATTCATTCGCTTCCTGTTGTAGGCGCTTGGAAAAAAAAAAAAAAAAAAAAAGCTCGAAAGACTCTTGCAATCTCTTGCGCAAGCGGCTCAATTAAATTAACAATGGGAGTACATTAAATATTTAAAAACGAGCGAGAGCGAAAGAGAGGGAGAGCTTTGTTTATCTTTGCTACGAAAACACACGGTGTGCCGATGAAAGCACATTGTTCGACGAAAACTAAACATAGGATCTTTCTTTCTTTCTTTTTTTTGTTCTGCTCCGATCAAGTCACTTTCAAAATTTTCGATCCATACGGAAATTGTGTTTTTTCAACACTATACACATAGGGTATGTGTTTGTAATATTACTCGCTCCGCTCCGATTAAGCGCCGGGATCATTTGCATGAATTTAAATTAGACGGGCACACACATTTATTACGTTGCATAAATATCTATTTATCTCTCTGTATCGCACATCATGTACGAATTGAGCTTACGTGACACACACTATTTTTATTCGTTTTTTATTAATCGATCGATAAAGCGATAGGGTGTAGCTTTCATGAAACAGAAAAGGCCGATTGCGAAATCTAACTTTCGTAACAACAATCCAAGCCCTATGATTATCATTTGTTGCGCGAGTTGTTTTGACATGGGGGAAAAAAAAAACTCAATCCACAACTCGGTAGCAAATCCAAATCCGCGGGGTCAACGAATGAAAAATGAATCTCGCGACTCTAGAGCTCAACTGGCCAGTTGTCGCTGCGGTGCACGTTATTCACGCGGCCAACAAGGAAGTGGCAACAAAAACAACGAGCCCAGCCTCGCTTCGCTCGCCCAAGTTCTCATATACAAACACTGTACCGATCCTCATTTACGAGTGCTTGGGAAAAAAAAAAAAAAAATCTATTTGAACGAGATTAAGTTGTTTCGATGGGCAACCAATACTATACGGATAAACACTGTGTACGCACCTGTTGACATTGACGCTGGAGGTACAGCGCTTCGCCGATCTGCTCCTTTTTTTTTACGATTTCCGTGTCAGAAAAGTTTGACCACCCATCAACCGAGGACTTTGAACTTGGGTGAGTTTTTTTTTCCGTCACTTTTTGCCGAGAAAAAACAACGTGACGCATTCGTCCGTAATAGGTTTTACTTGCCGATTCGAGGTTCGGTGGGTCACGTCGTGTTTCACTGGAGCTCTCATCGCGGTCTATGTCGCGATGCGCGCACTCGATAAATATGTGATACATCCACGACAAAACACACACGAAAACAGCTGATTATCTCTCGCACGATTGACTTTTTCTATTGTATATCCCGGGTATAGTTGGTCGTCAGAGCGTCCCGTGAAATTTCGCTGAAGATCCGTCAGCCGATTGTTTCATCGAAGCAGCAACTGATCCCGCACGCCGGGACCTAGCCTTGCGTCTCATTTTTTTCTTTTCTTTTTTTTTTTTTCGTGTTTCTGGCTTCTCCAATTCAGTTCAATGTCGCTCGATAAAAATTACATTCTCACAAAACGGCAAGGCCCGGTCGATTTCCGATTTGGCACACGTGATTGCTGGCAACTACATACACCATCGGTTATTTATGATTTTTCCGAACGAGGAAAACTTTTGTGTTATGTACACAGTTTCTCTCTTTTTTCTTTTTTTTTTTTTTTTTTTTTTTTACGACGATCTCTCACGTGTACACCGAGTAAAACAAACACAAACTTCGCGTCTCTCTAGACTCGTAATCTCATTGTTTTCCTTCCACTCCTCCTGCCCCTCGGTTGTCTTACGCTACTCGTTTTTTTTATTTCATTTTTTTTTTTGCTTGTACGTGTATACTTCTTCTCGCCACGGCTGCTGCCGGCTGACTAATTTCACGACGACAATGATTATTCGACGCAGCCGGCGTGCTGATTCAGAGACGAGTTTGAAGGGAGCGTCGAAAAAATAAAACTACGCGCCCGTGGTATTTGTGCTAGCGTACATGCCTCTCTCTCTCTCTATGAGACTAGCGCCGGCGGTCCTGTGTCTTTTTCTTGCTCCAAATGCTTCTTTCTTTTTATTCGGGGAATCTGTTTTGTTTGATGAATATTTCGCTCCAACCGCAGGAACGAAATTGCGTTGACTTATGCCTCCTTTGTCATCCCTTCTTCCAACAAAGTTTTTCGGATGAGACTTTTTTTTTTTTTTTTTTGGATCTTCGCACTTTTCCCACTTTAGTTATCCCATGGAGTTGTCACTTTACACTCAAAACACCACCTTTTGTTCACCACTTTGACTGCACTGGCTATTGGAAAAGCAAAAGAGCAAAAAAAATTTTTTCGATAGAAAAAAAAAAACAACCCTTCCGCTAGGGGAGGGGGTTGTTACACCCCGATACACCGAATAAAGGGTGGGAAATTTTAAATCCCCGCAGAACCAATCTCTCACCTACGAGCACTGCACGTCACCCCGAAAGTTTATCCAACTGTACACGTTTATTACAAACTGGATGGAAACAACGATAAACAAAATGTAAAAAAAAGCACACCCCCGAAAAACGAGAAGCGCGACCGCGTGTCGGGCGCAAAGTATACAAGGAAGCAAAGCAGCGCGCCGGCTGGACTTTGCATCGAGAGTGAAGCGTCCCGCGGCTCTATCGCGGCAAAAGCAATATACCAAAACGCGCACGCTAAACTATACCTTGCTTTGCGCGCACACACGCGCACACACAAGTACAATAAAACGGCAGCAGCAGAGCGCGGCGGCGGCGGCCCCCACGTTGTTTGTCTCGCGAGTGGCCTGTTTACATGTTGACTCTGTTTACGCGTTTCGCCCGCGTCCGTCTTTTCGCCCCTTGCCCATCTGCTCTCTCTCCCCCGCCGATCCCTCCTACGCGCGACTCGCGCCACGTACCGCGCTCCCCCCTCCACCCCCCAGCCCGCGTGTATACGTCAGCCGACTCTTTCTTCTTTGCCCGTGCGCGTGTGTGTACCTATACGTGGATATGAGGAATTACGTGAAAAAGGATTGTTTTCGGGGTCCAGGTGGATCGAGCTTTTTTGCCGAGGCACAACCCTCCGGGTTCTTCGTTTCTCGATACTGGAAACGACAAAAAACAAGACTTTCAATGTTGAGACGAAATTTTTATTTCTTCGAGGATTTGAGCAATTTATCTCGGAGCCCCATGCGGTTCCTTTTCGAAAAATTACTCGAAGGAATCTGAAAAACGTGTGGACGCGTTAAAATTGGAAGCAAAAAGTATAATGGAAAATGTAAAGGGAAACAAAAAGTGTAACAATTACACTTGAATCTCGTTGAGGAAAGGAATAACTTTTTGAAGGTGTCTCGCGAAAAAAAAAAAAAGAAAAAAAGAAAGAAAATAGAAAAACACTCGATGCTTTTGCGGAATTCCTCATGTGCATATAGGTACGGGTGTCGTTGTAGCTTAGAGCTAACACGTATACACCACACATGTGCCGGCACTTTTTAGTTCCGTCTCTCTTATACGCACGCTCCGTCTCCTTCTTCAGCGCAAGACCAAACGCTTCGGTTCTCGTTTTTTATTTCTCCTTTTTTTTTTTTTTTTTCATTTTATTTCACATATATATACAATCGCACGTATTAATACACACATAGTTGGCGTTCTTTCGGAGCCCTCCTCTTTGTTTGCTGCCGCGATGCATCTTTCCCCGCTATTTTTTTATTTTCTTCCATTCGGACGGATACACCTTTTTTTTTTTTTTGCCATTCACGCCACTTTTTGGATACACGTATAGGTTTTATACCGCATATAGGTATATGTATGCAGCCGCATTGTTTTAGCCTGCGCTCGCCTATGAATGAGAGTGTGAGCACAGAAGCGTACATAATCACCGCACGCGCAGTTATCGATGTTTATTGTGCTATTCAACAACAAGCGACGAAACGCGACTCCCTTCATGCTATGGAAAAAGAGATTTTGAAAAAAAATTAACAATACGCGTATACGCGAACGCAGGCAACGGATAGAAATGGAAACTAAGAATTAGACGTTGATTGTTGAGAATATATTTATATATATATACATACATACTTGCACATTTATGTATCACATTAGCAAAAAAGCCTCGTCGGCACGCCGGAAGTAATCGGATGCATCGTATGTTTGTAACGTTAAAAATAATAATGATAGTAGTCAACGGGTTCCTATTACTGCGGCACCAACACAAGCGCAATCGGTGCTGAATAATAAATGTTTATCGACGCAGCGCCGTTCGAAACAATATCGTATACGAGTCCTAATCAACTAGAAAGTTTTTTCTTTGATAGTTATTATTTTTTAATTGTCCTAATGACGCATGCGATGAATATACGGTTCAATGAAAGCACGCGTGTCTATAATATAATCCGACGCGTACGCTCTAGATTGGGTTTCAGACAGAGTGGCACCTGTACGCGCACGTGGATTCGAAAAAATTAATGTTTCGCGGAAGCATCGGCCGGCCCGATAATTTATCGATACACGATTTCTTATCGCCGATTTTGCTTCCTCGTTGGTGCTCGATGCATGTAACGACCAAAATCTGGAGTATGTATATATGTACAACGTAAGTGGATGCTCACATGTACATACCACCTTTCCCTTACGAGCGAGCAACACGCGTTCTCGTAATGTGTAAGACACAAGTGGAGAAAAAAAAAGAGGACAACTTTGACGATTTAATCATAGGACAGGGCTCGTATGTATGTGTACACAAGAGGTAATGTGACCGGTTGTTGTCGCCGAGGCGAGCTAATTTAACAAGTTTTGCCGCTTGTAAGTCTCGTGTAATCGTGTCGCTGTTAAAGCCATCTCGTAACACCAGCTGAATTATGACTTGATGCTAAACGTCGTCGTTGTTGTTGCATTTGTTTTTAGCTCAATTTGATAAACAATGCGTAGTACTGGATGTAGGAAAAAACAATGTGTCTGGAATTTTTACACGTGTCAATACAACTTTTTTTTGCACTCGATCGCTACTCTCATAGTGACTTTAGTCGCGTTGCGTATACACTGTATGGAAACTCGCTCTGATTGTATGCAGATTGTAATGTGCTTCCACTCAACTTCCACTTTTATTTGCAACTTGATTTTTATTTTTTCCATTTCTCATTCGTTGCCTTAATTATTCTGTACGGCGTTGATCACTGTGTTTGCATAAACGCGCGTGACTATGCCAAACAGGTATAAGATGTAAGGTGTTACTTATTTTTGTTGGTTCTGTAAAAAAAAAGAAAAAAAAAAGAAAAAAAAATGTATCACAGAATTAATAGTCTATTGGAAAGTCGGCGCGCACAAGGCATTATATAAAACCGATTTTGGTATCGCGCATTCTTTCCCCACAGTTTTCTCATTATCATTATATACTTTTTCGATAGGTTTCAAATTACGGTTCAATTGCTCTTTTCCTTCTCGTTAAATACGCGTTGAATATGTTAATTGTGATTATGATAGTTATTTTATTGGTTTTCCACGAATTCGTAGAGATACGTGTTTTCGGTGTACACCCATGCACATACCGGAATACGTAAAACGCCATGAATAAAACAAGTAAATAAAAAAAGGAAAAAAATAAAGGTAAAACACGTACCCATGAGAATAAGTATGTATATTATCTAACGATGTAATATTTAACAAGCCGGGATGAGAAAACAAGAAGTGAGGCAACGAAATCGGCATAACGATCACGCACGTGTCCCGAAGACGAAAATCCAGCGAGGCGTTTTATACGGAAGCTTGTAGGTGCCACCACCGGCGCACAGTGAGAGCGCGCTAATATAGGCAGAAATCCGCTACTGTCCATAGCGTGCTAGCGTGCGAGAACTGAGATAATGTGAAAGAAATCCTCATCTGCAATATAGGTACATAAAAAAAGCCTACCTACTGCGTTGTAAAAAAAAGTTGTAATCAACTGAAAAAATTTTTCGTAACCTCCCTTCTGTGCAATCTAACTTAATTTGCTTTGTAGGTTAGGACTCCAGGAAAAATTTGTTTCACCAGCAAAACTCTGGACTTTCGTGTTTATAAGTTTGTCAGATGGATAACATTTCTTACATAACAGTTTTTAACAGTGAAAAACTTTTGTTTTTCAAAGTACAGAATTAGCTTTTTAGTCTAGCTACACTGAATAGTATATTACGCCACTAGGGCGGAAAGTGCGCTCAAGGGCGGGAAGGACTCCGCCCGAGTCGCGTATCCTATTTTTCTCCTTAAGGGCGCAAAGTGAGAACGTATTTTGTCTGGTTAATGATCACTTCAATAGAAATTTAACTATAGGATTAAAAATGAAAAATATTTACGGTGAATTCTAAGATATTGCAACCTCTGTTAAAAAATAACGGAGGTGTTTCGAATAGTGTATTGACTAGAATAGTTGAGTACGAACAAAAACTTAAAGCTGGTATGCTAGAATATCTTGACTGCAGTGTAGATATTAGTGAACTTCCCTATTTATAAATTGTGTTGTATATATAAAACTATGTTTATTGATTGAGATGTCATGAAGAAGAACGGTAACTCGTATTTTGCATCAATTATTTAAAATTGAGTATGATTTTATTTTTATAAAATAATAAGTCTAAAAAAGTAGTCGGTAAGGTAGGAAATTTTTTAAAATAAGTAAGAGTTAATTGTTAATAAACGAAAGTTCGCATCAAAGGTTGTGCGGGGTCCAGGGGCGGCAGCCCCTGGTGGGGGACCAGGGGGCAAAGCCCCCGGCGGGGGTCCAGGGGGCGGAGCCCCCGGTGGGGGGTAGGGGGGGCAAAGCCCCCCCCCTCGTCCAAAAAATCAATTGATCGTTCGATTAAAAAAAATTTACAACCATTTCCCGAAAAAAAAAAAATAAATTAAATTTATCTAATCTCCCGAAAAAAAAAAAACTTGGTGGAATGAGAGTATGAGTATCAAAAAATGGCAATCAGAGATATAATACTCCCTTATTGTAATATTATATTTTTTCTTAAGAAATTATACACAAAATATACTTATAATAGAATTTCATAAAATAATCAAGTCTTGTTTTGAAGATGTATAAAGAAAGATATTTGATAGATGTCGCATATAACATATTGATAATGTACAGCACCAACTACAAAATTTACTAATTTTTCTTATTTGCGGGCGGGAATGTACTTTCCGCCCTAGGGCAGGAATGTACTTTCCGCCCTAGGGCGGGAGGTTCCACTTTCCGCCCGTGAAATAGGCACTGAAAGTACTTTCGGCCCTCACTTTCCGCCCGAAAGGAGGAAAAGTATATTTCAAAGAAGCAACGGGTATATTCTAAAAAAATAATGCAGCAGTAGTGAACATTACATTAAATTCAGAGGATATGTTTAACTTAATTCCAGGCGTAAAGTCGTACGAAGTATCATCACAGACATTAGGTATTTATAAAACACTACTCCTGTAAAGTATTTACTATGTAATCAATCATTGATTTTTACAGATAGGATTTCTCAAGATAAATGCAGAAAAATTATTTATAATTATTTCTTAATTATTTATAGTTAGCAACTAACAATACACAGATATATGCCACATGTTAAAAGTAAAACATAACATCAACATTTCCATCAGAACCTTAAAAATACTTAAAACTATGAAATTGAGAAGAAAAAATGTAATTATGCAAAAAAACCTTATCTAATCAACACAAACTTTGCAGATGTAGTCAAACAAAAATTTTTAGCATCACCTAAAAATGCGGAAGAAGCTTATTACTTGTTCATGTAAATTATTGATTTCATCGATGCATCTTCCTTCTAAATCGTTAATGTTGTAGATAATGACTTCCATACTAAAGTGTAAATAGTTTATGACAGTAATACCCACTAGTTCAGTTACATTACAACATATTCATAATATGCTATGTATAATGTTGAGACTAAAGGAACTTCATTTTTTAACTAATTAGAGCGAGTAGTAGCGTACACCAATATGCAATACGTGTAATTACACACTGTCCATATGCGATCGTACGAGCGTGCTACTTAGCGTGCGAGAACTGCGATCATGTGAAAGAAATCCTCATCTGCAATATAGGCCTAATGTAAATATGTAAATAAAATCATTTAGCAAGTAAATTCTGAGTCTTCAATTCCTCTGCCCAGGCTTCGACAAAGGACTGGATGTTTTCAGTTTACATCATCGGTCATCCGAAGGCTTCGTGCCAGGCTATGCTTTCACCAATTGCTGAATATCAGACACTCAAGTCTTTGCATCTTTTGGTCGGATTTCGACAATAACAAGATTTTTTCAGTTCACGTCAAAAACCTCCTACCATACACCAGCTTGCACAAATATAATTCTGTGCTTTTTCTATCAATAGCAGCTGAATCCCAACCACCCTTCGTGATAACTGTCGTGTATTTTCAAGAAAAATAATATTTTGGTTAAAAAACATGTAGGTCTGATAGTGTTGTTCAATTACGTTTGTACAGAGTGTTCATAGTTGTATAATTTTTCATAGTTTACAAATTTCTAATGAGAAAAAAAATCATTTTTTTAGTTTTCAAGGCTGCAATGAATGTGTTTTAGAATTTTGCAAAAAATTCCCCATTAAATAATTATCTTATTACTTTTATTATGCAGTATATACCTTCCAATTTAAGGTGAACGTTGTAATCAATTACATTAGAATCGATTTCCATTAAATCATTGTCAATAAAGTTAACAGCTACGATGCCCTCCTGGACATTGTAAGTTAAGCTTGTAGCAGATGCAAAGTATCTATTAACTTCCTTAAGGCTAACACATCCGTTTATGACCTTAATAAATATTTTAATTTTTTTATTATGGATAAGGAGATGTGTTAAGGTTTTTTCAACTTTTTTTTTTGAGCTAGACATCTGTAAATAATAGTGTACAAATTACCGGACATACATATATATATTTTAACCCTAATAATCAAATTGCTCATTATATATAAGACATTCAACGTATCGTTGGAGAATACTTGGTATTACTTATAGGCTTTTTTTTTATTGTATCTCTCTCAGATCACTTTTTTCCTTGCTTTTTTACATTCTCAAGAAAAATTTTCCTGGAGTCCTAACCTACAAAGCAAATTAAGTTAGATTGCACAGAAGGGAGGTTACGAAAAACTTTTTCAGTTGATTACAACTTTTTTTTACAACGCAGTAGGTAGGCTTTTTTTATGTACCTATATTGCAGATGAGGATTTCTTTCACATTATCTCAGTTCTCGCACGCTAGCACGCTATGGACAGTAGCGGATTTCTGCCTATATTAGCGCGCTCTCACTGTGCGCCGGTGGTGGCACCTACAAGCTTCCGTAGTTTCAAGTGTCGGTAATGCAAATCAAGCCACCCGACGAGATTACAATCGCCGTCAGCTCGATCTTTGGCGTGTATACCACATAGCATCATCGCAAATGCGACCGATCTAAAATAAACGTCGCGATGATCGTCATCGTTATCAGGGAAAACAAAAAGAAGAAGCATGCGATTACACAGGGAAACACGTGCGTTGTGCGCGTGTCTACTTATAGCTGGAGTCTGTTTGCGTGCAGTACATGTGAAAATCGGCGCGCTGTTTGTTATCCAAAGGCGCATAACAACGTGGCAGATGTCACGCGTGTAAATGTTTTTTTTTGCATTCAATGCAGGTGTATCCGCAGTGCCAAGTCCACGGTGACGTTTTCTTTGTGAAAATTTGCAGTGTAGGATACGACGTATTGGTTGGGAGTGTTTTTTCTTTTCTTTGGAACCTATTTGTCTGGTTTTTAGAAATAATCGACGATTATCGACATTACCTGTTACCGCACGTGATACCGTTAATCGAATTAATTGGGAAGATGAAGATAAGATAATTTTAACTTTACGGAATTTCGATATGATTCTTTTTTCTTTTTTTTTTTTTTTTTTTAACGAGTTTACAAAGCGCGACAAATTAAAGTGTCATTAATAACTTCTTATATATATGTACCCAGGCCGTTTATCGAATTTCAATTTAAACTGCAAACCGTCTTAATGCATTTTTGTTTGTAAGCCACATTTCTGCTTTGTTGCAAGTTTTTTTATAATGACTGCGAGGAAAAAAAAAAAAAAAAAAATTACACCCCGCGTTACGAAAAATCGGAACATATTTTATTCTGATCGAATTTCTCGTGCTATTTTCAAGGTGTTAGCTTGAATTAGGATAGTCAAAGGCTTGTCAAAAAGGAGACATAGCCAACAACTTATTACTTCTTTGTAAATTTTACGAGAAAAACGAGTTTTCGTATCAGTAGGGGATCACGGACGCGCGTAGTAATGCAATTTGAAAAGTTACAAAAATCGTAGAAAAATTATTTTTCACCGGTACTCACAGTGCCAGTGAAACGCATATCGGTGGCTGCAACGTGTAATTACCGTTTGCTTGATAAAAATTCTTGGATTCCTGTTTCTCTGTAACACAGTTCTAATCAAACGAAAAAGCTGAAAATTAATATAAGCGCGCACAAGGCGCGTATAAATCTTGGGGCCATTTTTTCACAGACGGAAAAAATGTACGCTCTCTCTTACGGGGTCTTAATGGCGCATAGTCATAAGAGCGCCTGAAAATGAATAATGCAAGGATTGTGATTCCTGATTTGTAAAATTGATAGGCGTGTCGTTAAAAAGCTACTTTGGAAACTGCAACGCGAAAGCCACCACCGGCGAATTACTTTTTTTTTTCTTTCTCCACGTATTTTCGTCTTACAAACAGTAAGTATGTATCTCGACTTTCTACCGATAATAACTACTATAAGTCATTTTTACAATCACACGCGATTGATTTATCGAATTTACCTATATATATAAATATCGAACACGCAGGTATCGTGTTATAAGAGCATACTACATATACTACACGTGTATCGGTACGAGGTATTTGTAATTTAAATTTAAAGTGCAATATCGCCTATCAAATAGTAAGTCCACGTCCAATAATGCAGGCCCGATGACACGCCGCGCGGCCTCAGACGGCACAATAGTCTCCCGGCGTCAAAATAGATCACCGCGCACTTGTATATCTCATTACAATTTTTTTTTCTTTTTTTTTTTTTTTTTTTCTGCAAATGACGTATTCGTACGTTTCAAAAGATCGTAACTCTCCCCCGCGCCTCTTGCGTGTACGTATACCGCATGACATCACGGTGCATAAAATTGATAGTTGCCGGGTGACGTCATGCCGAAAATGCCGATTGAATACCGTAACGCGACGATGTATCATGACGAAATGTTTATTTGCACTTACTCTCTTTTGACACGAGAAAAAAAAAATAATACAATAAATAGTTACAGGTACAGGCACGAGCAGCAGAGAAAAACTTGTCCCTCCGGGCGGTGCAACTTTGATATACTTACTTCGCGTCAACACTGTACAACAATAAATTCATACTGCCGAACGAACGGCATCACGGGGAAAAGCATGCAATTTGACTCTCCCGAAAGAGTGGATTGGTATACACCATATTACCCGAGTTCTCGATTATTACAAGCTCACATATACACACACGCACACGCACGCGCGAGAGAGAGAGCAACAATATATGTACGTATCAGCGCGAGCGATCGGCAGCGGGAGAGCCCATTAAATTACTGCCAATGAGCTCACGCGTGCATAAATAATACCATAGGTATAAGTGCGCCCGGCCTATATACACAGCCATTTGCCGCGGAGAAGAGAGATTACCATCTCGCCGTCGACATCCTGTACACGTATATATATATACTTTTCGTTTGCACCTTTTTTTTTTTTTTTTGCTTTTTGCAAATGTATATAACGTATGTAGTATACACACGACGCGAGCCGTTCACTTTTTCGCTCTTCCTCTCTGTAGGTACATGCGCGCTTTTGTTTATTTATCCCATTCTAGTCTTTTGTGTTCGGGGAACGAGTGTTGCGGCAATCGTCACGTCGAGGATGAGCGAGCTATACCTGTCTTCGTGGAACGCGCCTGCCGATTAACATTCGCCACAGCGCAATGATGCATTGGCCAATGGAATTGGGCAATTTTGCAAAATTTATCGATGGAAGCACACCTCGGAGCCGTATGTAACCCCACGTATGATTCGGTTTCCAGGTATACAATAGGTGTACGTTATACCCGGGATCAAACGACTTTTACACCCGCCAAAGGAAAAAAAAAAAAACCCACACGTGTACGCGCGGCATTGTCTTCCATGTGGGTGTATACCTGATGCCTAATGTACGTGTACAACTGTAACGCTCTAGTTAAATCGCGAGAGTCGTCGACGGTGACAAAGTTGCGGGGGGGAGCATCTCCTTTCGTCGCAAAGGTAAAACAACACCCACAGTCTCGTCGGGGTGTGCTCGTCCCGTATGTTTTTTCGAGCGAATTGTATTTATACATACGAGCAGCGACAACAATGCTCTCGCGAAATCGTGTTTGCGAGTATACGTTGCGGTGTGATGAAAGTGCGCGGCTTCACGCTTTCTGATCCGAAGGGAAGCTAAGCCGCTTCTGCTGTCCTCGCGGTGGCTTAGCACTCATTTTAACTTGGGTGCGTTTTTTTTCTACTCGCGCGCACTCCAAAGTCAAAAAAATTAATCCATTTCCTTGGCGATACGTAACGCCTGCAAGATAACACCTGTGGGACTCAAATGCAAGGTTTTTCGTACCAAAAGCGGAAAATATAATATAGTAGTACACTTTTTGGTTGAAAAATACAACACGACCGTAGGATACGCTACGATGTATAGCTGTTGTATTATTCAACGCTCGGGACCAACGAAACATCGCATATAGGGAAAAAGGATACGTATATCCTTGAAAACAGTGGGACGGTATTACACGCGGGACGACACGTCGATTGTATGTTTGCCGTGCAATTTTCGAGCGATGTTCGTCGTAGCAAAGTGATACTGCCCTTTTTCCTCGTGGGCGCGAGCACACGCGCGTATACAAATTATTCAAGCGGTTTATGGGGGGCCGAAGGAAACGCTCGATATCGACCGATCGTCGATGATGCCACAGCTCATCTATGGGCTCGTTGGGGTTTCAATCGTTTACAGGTACCATCGATTTGCCACTGCTCCGTTTATCATTTCTAACCGTATGACAGCAGCTAAAAAAAAAAAAAAACAATTAAAATCACGCAATTGCCTTTCGATATAAACAAGCTTTGCAGTACTCGCTTACAAGGATTGTACAAGAGATACCACGTTAACCAGTTTGATTCTACAGGAAAAGGAGAATAACTGAACAAATTTTTAATCGCACGTTGACCAACAACAACAAAAAAAAGAAATCAACACCATACAAGTAGGCGTAAAGCGTGTACCTTGCACTCATCGGATTGACGAGAATGTCAGAGTTGACGCGTATGATTAGTAACTATACAATGTACAATATAACAATGTAGAAGCGCACGCGACCGTGGTACACTGAAAAAGAGAGGAAGTATATATACGGCATAAGAGAGGAAAACACGGAAACGCGTGCCTTATCTCTCATTTCCACTCTCATGTATATACTCTTTCTCTCGCCACCGTGCTCTCTCTCTCTCTCTCTCTCTCTCTCGTGCAAGCTAATTGCGCTTGGTGTTGCGAGCGTGTACGGCCAAATAGCACGTGACTCACTCGAATTTATCACTAATGTGTACGCGCGTGTATAGGCATTTGTATTTATGTACTCCCGAGTGCTGTTTGTTCTAATTATTCACGGAAAAGGTGGCATTTTTTTTTTCTTTTTGAAAAATTTATCATTTTTAATTTTATTTGTTCATGATTGTCACAGTGCAAACAAAGTGGGTGTTGGCACAGCCAAGAGGACAATAAAAAAAAAAAAAAAAAAAAAAAAAAACGAGGCGAGTCAATTTTCGTGGACTATACACACACACACACACACACACACACGGTATACATGTAATGAAAAGCAGCGGTGGATCGACGCGAATACATACACACGAGTTGTAAGCAGATTTTTATTGGATAAGATGTGAATGTACGATGACTAGTTTCATTGCACAAAAAGAGAGAGTGGAGTGGAGTGGAGTGGATTTATTAGGCTAAGGACCAAAGGTCCATAGTAGCCTTAGCATTAAGTACATAAGATGAGTTTAGAGGACGCGCAGGTCCAAGATACAAGATAGTCGCAGATAATAGTACTGAAAGACATATATGTAAAAGTGTAATAAATAAAAAAAGTTAAATAAGTAATATATAATAATAAACAAAGAAAGAGAGAGAGAGAGAGAGAGAGAGAGAGAAAAAGAAATGAAAAGTGCCTCCACTGACAGGCGTGCACGGATTAAGCCGTATATGGATGGGGTATAACGAAGTAGGGGTTAACGAACGACGCAACAATCGCTCGGACGAATCTGTCGTTAATAATAAATATAAGGTCCTCGGTGCACGATATGCGTGAAAATAACAGGCGCATCAACGGTATAGCCACATCGGCTAGCACTTTTGTATAACACTGGGGGAAAACAGTCGATGTCGCATACATATACAGCTTTGATTTAATACGCACGCTATCGTTTCATGGTGTACACGGGGGACACGGAGCGGGGGTTGCTCTAATGAATTGAAAATTTCAACATTTATATTGCAATTAGCGAGCACAATAAATCCCAATTAATAATGACGCGCGTGTACGAGGGGAGGCACGGCAACGTCAAATATTTATCCGATGAAAAAGGGAAAAGTGGGCACTTTGACAAATACAGCACAGGTAAAGAGGATGGAGTATAATGACTAATTTATCGTTGACTCGTTGCAGTGCCGACCCTTCGATGACGATTTTTGGAGATCGAAGGGGATTCAGCGATGATATCTACGTATGTAGGAAAAATGTCGCGAAAGTACATCGAGAGGGATGCGACTACTTTCGATTTCACATGCGAACGCTCGGGATATGATAACACAAGCGGCGCGTGAAAATTCAAAGCGTCCCTCGCGTGTACAGCCGTGACGAGCCAATCTAAAAATTCATGCGCGTATCGCCCGTCGGCGTGTGGTCAGGCGGGGGATCTTACGTATAGGAATAAACTCGGGATGGAGGGGGGGGGGCGCGTGCAAAGGTCCACACCGAGATAAGGTAATCCCGGCTCGGGCGATCCGCACTTTAAATGCGGAGCCATAAGGGTATGGTAGTCCCTGCGTGCGAGAAAACAATAAACAGCCGCGCCCCCACCGCTGCGTGGGCAGCTCGACAGGGATGAGCTACGTATTTATCGGGGGACCCCTCGCTGCGCTGTTTAACGAGCTCTCCGTTGCCCCCCTCCGTGTGTCTTGGGGTTATTTTATTTTATTTTTTTCTCCTTTGCTTCGTACGAAAGAGTTGTGATGTATAATATGTATGCCGCCGAGCTCGCGTTTTCAAGCAATTCTTTCTTCGATTGATTCGAGTCCAGCGGAGAGGAAGCGGCAGCCAAGCTTTTAAGGGATCCGGGGGCCCTCCACCCGCTCGTTAAGAACTTTAGGCCGGAAAACAATTACTCTCCTTAAACTGCTGTACAATTCTTTTTTTTTTTTTTTTTTTTTTAATTTTTCAATTCTCAGTACTTACAGGTACTACGCTTACTCTGAGTGGTGGTAATACATACAGTCCTGTTGAAAGCGGCGGTGGAAGGGGAGGAGGAATAAACTCGGAGCAATTCGATTGTGTGTATTTATTTAGCGCCAACTCTCGCCACTGCGGCTCCTGACCGCTCTCGGGTCCCGGAGTACTTTGGCTCGAGGTTGATTTGAACTTTAATGGAGTGCCCCTCCCCCATTGTGTCGGACAAAGTTTGTTTTTCTTTTCTTTTTCTTCTTTTTTTTCCCTCAACATTTAAGTAGCCTCAAATTCAACGAGACGGTGGATTGTGCCATGGTTTTGTCCAATTGCTCGGTCGAGAGGAAACAATGGCTGAACTTGGATTTAGCTGCGTTAACACTGGGATACATGGAGTTTTGGCCGCGAGGGAGCTTTGGAAGGGTAGATGATCGAAGGAAACGGATCAGAGCTGATTCTTACTACACAAGTATGCAATTACCTTCCAATTATATTCGTACTTTTTTTTTTATTAGAACAACTTTCTTCGCACAAAACTGTGTGGTG
Source organism: Copidosoma floridanum (assembly GCF_036245765.1). Classification (NCBI taxonomy): domain Eukaryota; kingdom Metazoa; phylum Arthropoda; class Insecta; order Hymenoptera; family Encyrtidae; genus Copidosoma; species Copidosoma floridanum. The sequence goes on along the minus strand of NW_028321898.1, from coordinate 22,415,407 downwards.
CACGTAGTTTTTCATCGTAGGTAAATCTTGCACGACTAATACCCAACTGTTAGCATTGTATTCATACACTCGGATAAATTATAATAAAATACTTGAACAAAATATACTTAACACGTTGTATTCGAGAAAAAAGCTTAAAGTATTTTTTTAGTCATACACATTCAAAACCTATCATTCCGCATGAACAATGTTCTTAATAAAACAACAATAAGCCGCCAACTATCCACAAAGTTTTTTCAATGCATTTGCTTCTATTAATCACAGTTTAATTCGTAATTTAAATTTTTTCTACCTGAGTTACTTTGTTTGCAATGTACTCAATGTACACGAACTGGTAGCGCGTCGAGGTCACGGCACACTATGGCTGATGGTCATATACCGGTGATTGATCACATGATGGGATGTCCACTGAGTTGAAAGGACTCGTGCCCAATAAATTTCGATGCAAAGAGTTTTCTTGCTCATCTAACAAAAGGGATGAAACAACTCACTGCTGTTTTCTCTTTTTTGATGATACAAGTATAGTTTTTTTTTTTTTCTCTTCTATTTACAAGAAGTGTAGCGCAATAGTAATTCTACTCTTAATGAATGTAAGCAAGGTAAACACGCCAACATCGGTGAGTCAAGAGTCGCCTGGTGGGCGTAGGTGTGCATACATGTACGTATAAGAAACATTCGACGTCGACTCATTGCTCGCGCCAAAAGTTTCGCCCCAAGGAGGGTGAACGAGCCCAGCTCGAAACTAAAGAAGACAGCACAGTGTGTTGCACGAACGGGAAAAGAAAAGGGGGAAAGGAGCTGAGAAATGGCGCAGGAGCAAAAAAGAGAGGAGGCGCGAGTCGACGGATTGATGGACGCCTCCCCTCGCCCACACACACACTCGTAGAGGCCAACTATACAACTTGCCCGAACTTTTCCCATTACGGCCAATAAGCGCTTTTCAGTGTTAAAGAACGCGTGCTCGGGGTATTTTTTGAAGCTCGCGTCCCACCTCCCTCGAAAATTCCTCGGTCACGGTCCGCAGGCTCGTGTGTATACGTACCCTCGATACGAGATGGAGCAACAATTACACCGCGCATCGAAAGCCCATGAATAAGCTCAGCGCGACCTTTCCTCCCGTGGCGGCCTCCCCTTCCACCCTCCCGCAGTATTATAGGTAAACTAACTTTTCCCACCTCGGCAGTGGCTCGAGTACGCGTATACGGGCGCAACCAAGCGATTCGAGCGCGCGAGCCGAACGAGTTAAATCGTCCCGACCTTTATTGCCGTCTAAAAGCAGTTAACTTAATCCCGAGGCCCTTTCCCCCTCCAAAGACTTTTCTCGCGTGTACGGCTCGTGAGTATATACATATACATATATATATACACGTGTAGAGCAAAATAGGAAGAAAGGAAGGAAGGAAGGAAGGAAGGAAGGAAGCTCGAAATCGGATCGCTTTTTGGTGTATTTCGCCGAGAGACAAAAACATTAACATAAATCAGGAAGAAGCCCGAAGTGCGCGCGAGGGTGAGAAAACGGGAATGAACGCTCTCTCTCTCTCTTTTGGCCCTTATCGTTTTCTCCCCCAACCCCCCCGGACTACCGCCAAAAGCACGGCGGCGAGCGTCCTTCGTAAAACTCTCCCGCTCGGATGTTTATTCGATTCACTTTGGTCTGGCACCCTCATCCCCCTTGCCACCTTTATTTCTCCTCATTTTTCACGCCAATCTCAGAATCATCCCACCTCCCCGAGCTCCTCGTCACCGCCTCGTCATTCTTACCCCCCGTCCTCTATTATTTTTCTAAAACAAAAAATTACGCGCTCCGAAATGAAACAAGAAGGAATCGGAGCACCGTCCCCCCGTTTCTTCGCGCGTCCTTGGCTCCTGGTAATTAGCGCGCTGAAAATTTGCTAGACGGCGAAACTGATGCCCACCCCACCCCCAACCCGTCGACGTATTTCTCATTTTTCTGCTCGACTCTCTTTTCCACCCTAACCCTTTTCTTCTCTTTTGCAGGGCCCGACCGACAACGAGGTTGTTTTGCCGGTCTGGCAGCTTTAAGTTTTCTGGCGCTCCCGCCCGAAAACAATCAAGTCCTTAGTGTAATGAGACGATGTTGTTTTTCAGTTTCGTGGACGCGTCCCCCCCCCCCCCCTCTTGAGACCTTACATTTATCGCTTTTGCTCCGTGATTTATGCAAATTTGCAGGCTTACTTCCAAGCACTGCACGGTTAATGTTGATAAAAAAAAAAAAAAAAAAGGAAAACTGGTGTATGCCCGGCTTGTGTAGATCATCTCGTTGTTTCCCCGCGTATAGTGTCCATCCCGTAAACAAAAGGGCCAGCCGAATAACTCATTGGCGATGCGAGGGAAAGCGAGAGGGGGAGAGCCAAAGTAAAGAGTGGATTCGTGCAGAGAGACGGGAAAAAAAAAATCGAAGCAAGTCAATGCTCTCGCACATATCGTCGGTCGAAGGAGTGTAAGTGCCACTTAGCCCCTCCTCGACCCCTCCCCCCCTGCAAGGGCTCATGCGCGCCAATCTTCCACTTTTCGCCCTCTACTCCTCCCCCTCAACTCTTTCGCTTTTAGCTGCTCTTCGATCGCGGGATGGAGGGAATCGACGGCCGGCTACGCCGCAATAAATAATGCATTTTGTGTTTGCAGGCGGTAAAAGGGTCCGGCCTTAAATGGACGCCCGCTCCCCTGCTCCCTTCCGACATAACATGAGATCGAGAGAGCCTCGGCTAAATTTTAGAGCGACTTTGGACTTTCGAGAGGAGCAAAAGTTCCCTATACACACTCTTTCGCCCCCTTGGAGGAGTGATATGCCACTGCGGGGGCGCTCGTGTGTGACCCCGTGTGGAGGAGGGGTGGGATTTACTGATTGACAAAACGGGACGATTTTTCCGCGCGTGAATTTTTTAGGCCAAGACCTTCGGGACGTGAGATGCCGGCGACGCTGACTCGATTAATTGAGGGGCCGATTGATTTCTTGAGACGGACTCTTTACCGCTAATTGGCGTTATGGACGTGAGGCTCGATTAATTTACACGTAAGGAGGGACATCCGAGTAGAGAGCTTTTAGGGAGATTTTTTTTTTTTTTTTTTTTTCTAGAAATCTGACATGTATAATATAGACCTTATCTGCGAGAGCAACGTCGTATTTAAAGATTACTCTAATGTGAAAACGGTTATTTCAAGTAAAATAAAAACTAGTGTGCAAATGTTTGTTACTATTTTATATGTTTATTTTAGTTATTACAACAGATTCCACTGCTCTTTTACATACATATATATGCAAGTATTTAAAACTGAGCTGAAATACATTTACGAAACCAATTGAACTATTCCTGCTTGATCACAAAAAAATTGTATTTAATCTTTTTTTTATTTTTTAGAATTTATTAATTATTCCAATTTTAAGGAGTGGCCATTTTAATTTCACCCCCTTCTAGAAACTTATTTCGTAGTCGTCGGTGATTGAAATAGAATTTACCGATGAATTTTGTAGTGCTACTTGAATGAGTGTACAATTCACCGTTGTAAAAACAAAATTTTCATGTCAACTTTGCTCGTAAGAACATTGTGATGTCCAAACAAGAGAGACAGTTAACGCGCGTCACAATTTTGAGATAAGATATATTCCGATAAAGCGATTGGTTTGACAAATTAAGAAGGATAAAAATAAACCTGAAATATCACAGTGAATGATTAAATTGATTGCTAGTACATGTCTGACCATGTTCCTGAGTTATACTACTGAAAAAAAGATACCAATCTACAGTAGTACAAGTAGTGAAAAGGGCACCTTGTACAGTCATGCACAAGTATATAAACTCAGCAAATGGTCGGAAAGCTCCGAAAAATTCGATATAGAGTAAATGTTACTAGAAATTCACATCCACTACCATCTGAAAAAAGCCAGCAGGCGCTAACAAACTATGGTTGAGCTTTTGTGTCTCGAAACGAAAAGACGCAAATATTCATCGGGGGGGAAAAAAAAAGAAATGTTGATCGCCAAAGAAAACAAGTCCGTGCAACAGAAGACAAACAAAAGAGCGAGGATGGTCGGATTGATAACGGAGTCATCACGGAGGGGCCAAGAGGCCGCATTGTCTGCGAGAGTTTAACGGCCAGGGAAATCTGCCAATTATAGACAAGCGCGTGTGCGCCTCAAGACGCTCGGATATCGGGGGTCCGGGGGTGGCATTATAAGGTGATTTCATTTATTTCGAAACGGCAGTATTTACGGCCCTCCCCCCCCCGCTCGAGCGAATATCTTCCGGATCCGTGCGCTCCTCCTCGCGCCTGAAATTTACGTTGTTAAACCCCTCGAAGAGCGGCATTGTTATTCCGGTATTGTTACGGAATGGATTTAATTTACCCGTTTCTTTGCGAGTCCCCAGAAAAACTTTGAACAAAGTACGTTTTATAAATGGCCATCCGATTGGAAAATCGGTCATACGCTTTCGCGATGCGGCAGCTGAAAAACGTCAATCCCAAAATGAATATTTAATTGATTTCCATGCGAGACGTGCCCAAGTATAGCTCCCGATTGAAAAGAAATTTTTATAAATCGGAGCCGAGAGATAGACGGCTCGATAAGCGTGCTTATATACTAATTGACAATGGCGCAGTGCCTTTTTTTCCCGTCGATGCCAATCGATCGAAGCCAGGCATTGGAATAAGGAGCTAATAAATATGCGGGATCGTTTCTCATTTTTGGCGAGTAAATAAACACGAGTCAAAATCACCACGAAGCAGTGAAAGTAAAGGCGACGAGGGAAAAAAAGGCTCATTGGCTGAGTTGCCCTTCGACCCCCTTTGTACGTATACAGTTTTGGGTATACCTATACAAAAAAAAAAAAAAAAAAAAAGGTGCTAACATCTTCCGGAAATAAAAGCTTGTCTCTCTTTTCCCCGGCATTGTCCGAAGAGCTCTCGGCTTAATCCACCGGAATGAAGTCAAGGCCCGTCCTCTCAACGCTATATGTATACCATCGTCACGATAAAAGATACGGCCTTTTTTTTCTCGGTCCTAATGGTCGTACAATCAAGCCACGGGCTTGTGGTCAATTTTGTACGTAATACGTCAACGACACGTATAAAAATATCAAGCTACAGTATTGCTCGAGCAGTGGAAGAGACAACTCGACTCCGTAGCTTTTCCATCGCTTCATTAAAATGTTATATGAAACCGAATTTCGCGAAAGCAATAATCAGGGTTATATACTCGCACGATCCACACAGTATGGCATATACTCCAGGGCGGGAGGATGAGTCACAATTACAGTGGAAACTCGAGATACAATAAAAAAAAAAAAAAAAAAGAAACAGTGCCGATTATTAAAGCCAAATCAGCGCGACCGTGCGCACGTAAAGAAGAATAAAGAAGAGTCGCGTGGAGAAGAGTCATCGAATGCACTTGCGATGCGGTCCAGTAACGTTTCGATTCTCGGATGCGGCGAGACAAGAAAAAAAAAAAAAAAAAAATGAAAGTATCCCTTATCAGGGAAAATAATTACAATCGCGGCCACGCGCGTGTATCTCGCGCGGAGACCCTCGTCGTCGCTCGGCACTCGAAGCGCGCGCGTCACTGGCTCCGCACAAAATCCTAGCCGTCATTAATTCAATCGGCACCCAACGAGATGCCTCTGTTGTATAATACAACCATATAGGGGAGAGAGGTCCCAACGATTGTGTGTGTACGTGAACGTTTTCTCGGGTATTAATGAAGGACCGCTTGTACAAATAAAAATCGAGCTTCTCTTTGATTTATGCCCACGCGAACTTTCCTTTCTTTTCATAATGAATGTTGCGTTTTACCGAACCGACAATTTACATGTATTCGGAATCTCAAAGGTCATTGGTACAGAGGGTGATGATTTTTTTTTTGTTTTTTTTTGCAGTACCTTACGATGTTATCGTATATAATTGATGAAACACATACGATATTTCCAAATTGGTTATTTATCCGTAAAACATTCAACACGTTCAGCCAAGAGCACCGCGTACGCGAACTATTTCTGCACAAAGCGCGTTTCCCCATCAGACATGCCGATGTACGTTTAATATACAATAAACTTTGGACGTAGATCGGCACCAACCCTGCAATATACATAACTCAGACTGGAGTCACTCAGCCAATTATACAACGATCGAATAATAATCGGCAACACGAAATGTGTGTATATGTAATATGCATGACTCGAGAAAATTATTTCACCGGCGGGGCATTAACAATCGACGATTGTCGTGATTCGAGCAACGCGATGAATGTATGGGTGCAAAGAACGTTTATTTTCAAGTATCCTTACGCGAATCCGTTTGAAATCGATAACCGTAAATTAACGACGCTCTGCGTACAGTGTAGTACACTCATAACCGGGCCAAACAGAGCTGAGTCGGACCACCGATATTTGAAACGTCATTGCACCAGGAGGCGTTTGACGCTTTGGGAACTATCGACCAAGGCACGACAGCTGACTAGGCATTGTCTCTCGAGTAATTATGGAGCTCCTTACGAATCAAGAAAGTTGCGGAATAATACGATACATCGATGCACAGCTGCAAAGGAGAGAAAAAAAAGGGGGTGAAGGAGGTGGTGGGGGTCCGAAAGCAGCTGCGTGAAATACATAAGGTACACACGCATGGCTGGTGCGCGAGGGTGCGCCCATTATGGGGAAATATAAGTCGCAACAAAATATCGATAGGCGCCGACGCGATATTTTTTGCTGCCGCCTCTCCCTCGCCCCGAGCTAGTACTTGGCTTCCAATCGAAGCGTGACAAATGCGAAGTGCAAGGAGCGGTACCGAGAGCCTGTACACACGGGGTTCGGTAAAAATGGCTCAAAGAAAGCAAAAAAAAAAAAAAAAGTAGAAGAGGGTGGGCTTCTGGAGGACGTAATTTATGGACAACGGCTGGCTTTTCCTTTTTCTCGCTCTATTTTGTTCCTCGATCGCCGCGTTTTTCCTCTCCATGGGTGTTGCATGCACCGGCCAAACTCGATCGAGAGGAAAAAAGTGACTTTTCACCTCGGGCTCTTGTTCCCCCCCCCCCCCTTAAATAAAACGACGCTTGCGACTGGAGTTTTTTTTATTTTTCCTTTGGCTGTAACTCACGAGGTAATATCGCGATACGATTTTCCCTCGGCGAGATACGTACAGTCGCGCATCTCTTCTTAATTATTCTTGACGTTTACACGGAGAGAGAGGAATAAGAGTCCGGGGCTCTGTGTTTCGCGGGACGCGATACAACGGGGGCTATTTCGGCGAGCGATTCTATTCTAGAGGAGCCGCGCGCACCACTGGCTATTAATACACGGCGCTAAACCGGTCTGAGCCAGGACGCGCGCAACTTTTGGCCGTTCTTGCACTTATCAATGGTACATTCATGCTTTCCGTTCAAGCCCACGGGGAGAAGAGGCTACCACCGAGTCACACCGTGTATAGCCCTGTGTGCACGCTTTTAAAAATCGGGGGTACGCCAAATACGATTTCGATGATTAATCGTTCCGCCGATCGTATTGATATCTGGTTTGTTTATCGCCCACTCAAGCGTGACGCTATACAAATAGTAATAGCGTGCAAAGCGACAATGAGGTAATGAAAAGTAAAACACAACCACTTTTTTTCTCGTAAAAGCCACAGTGATCGAGAGGGTGGTGTTTTTTCTTATTGTATATACGCTCGCGGTTTCAGTCACACGTGCCGGGCTCGTGCTTTGACACGCAAATCGACGGCGTGCATTATTCACGTGGGGCAATATTCTAAAAGAACATGAGCGCCCGTAGTCGCCGCTTAAAGATCGAAATAATTTAATTTTTGATCGCCCCGAGCGCGCAGGTATTTACGCAGCCACGTGCCTAATAACGCATTCATGAGGGCGGTGGACGTTTTTTTTTTTTTTTTTTTTTTTTTTTTTTTTTTTTTTTTTAATCAACTGTGTAAGCTTCTAGCTCCACGGAAAGGCTGATCGATACACAACCGCACACACCACCCGAGCTACCATTATTCTTTTCTTTTAGAAAAACAAACGCATACACACACGGACGGACACGCGCGTGCGGGGAAGTTCGAAAGGCCACTCTTTCCTGCACGTGTCGCGGAGTGTGTACGGACACACACGCGTTGTACGAGATACGCGTCGGGGCAATTGGTGGGCACGTTAAAGAGGAGGCCCTGTTTTCCAGAGAGGAGCCTCGCTGCAAACGGGACTCGGATGAAAAACAAGCTGCTCTGCGACATACACGCCGTCTATTTTGTAATAGAAACGACGGAAGAGCCCAATTTCGCGCGTGTCGCGCTACAACCGCGCGTGGTGTACACACACGCCTATTAGACGCATATTTACGTATGGAAGCAGCTCGGGCTGACTCCCCGCTAATTATATACTCTCTGGCCGATAAGTGATTTACATGAGCAACTCTGCCCCGCCGATGGATTTATCGCTCCCCCCCCCCTGACTTTTATTTTCCGCCTCGTGATTAATGCGCTTGTTTAGCTCCGTGTCTCGCGAATTTCGAGACTTGGCGTACGTATTTTTGTTTCGGGGCTTCAATAGCACAACAGCCACGTGTACTGCAAAACCATACCCTTTTCTCTGAAAGCTTTCCGTGATGTAACGTCATCCGTATTAAAAAACGACACTGATGATTTTCCATGGGCCTCCTCGAGCGTGCACGCATACGTGTACAAGGGGTGGTGGTGTGCGGAGCTTTTCGCAAGCTCCATTTGCGATTCCCCGTACGGAGAGGCCCGAGAGCCGCGGCCCAGAAATAGGTCACCTGCACTCTCGACCACCGAATATATCGCTCTCCAGTCCCCGGCTCTCGCTCGCTTTTCTCCTATTTGTCCACTTGTGTATCTATCCATCTTAATTACTTTGTCTCATTTACCCCCCCAACCCGCGCATTTAGCCCCCCTTCCCTCCCTCCTCCTCACCACTATCTGTCACGTGCCATTAATTATCGGCCGCACCGTCTGGGCTTGGCTCTCCCTTCTTCTTTTTCGCCTCGATTTCAAAACGCTCCCGTTTTGTTGGTTTGTTTCGCCCCGGCGTCGCGGCGTGTATTTATACCCCAACCGCGAGGGGTTTTGGCTGTATAATGCCCATGGATTCACATACATATATATGCTCATCGTTCGGCTATTTTGCACTTTTCCAATGTGCAGGTGATGGCCAAGAGCTTCTTTTTCCATGTCTGTACATCTACAATACATGTATGTGCTGAAACATTATACAATAAGAACAGCACGCTGCAGGTACGGATTTCGAGAGCACGCGTGAATACTTTATCGGGCTTATACGTTTATTTGCGTTCGCAGTGTGTATTATAAAGTGCGATTTCTACAAAACAATCGGGACGTCGGCTATACTTCGTCGAATAAATTTATAACGACGAGCCATTGTATCGAAGGTATATACGTAAGTACATTTATGGGGGTGTAATGTGAAATAAGTTGTGCTGTAAATTTTACTCCTTTAAAATATATACGTATACGTATCCACGGAAGAATCGGGTCAGCGGAATCGGGATGTGGGCATTTTTCCAGTCGCGCGGCTATCCACGCACACACACGCCATATCGACACCACAGATATACGGTGCACATCGGCGAGAAGAGCGGGTGTACAGTATAGAGGAGGAGGGGGATAGAGGCGACGGAGCGCGTGTGTTCCGCATTCGCGCGTAGCTAATCGACGCTGACACGAATCACGCTCCTGTGTGTACGTGCAGTGGTGCGGGTGTGCAGGGGGGGAGCTAAATGTAGGGGGGAGAAGTGCCATCCTGATGCAGCGGCACCACCGGCAATTTTCTATTTACGCGTTGACTGTGATACTTATTGTGCCTGGCTGCGGTGCATGGATAGCCTGATACCATATGTATATACTCTTCTGTGACATCATACTTACACTCTTGCGTGATACGTTTAAGAGCTTTTTTTTTTTTTCTCTCAAATGGGCTCATATATAGTTATCTGAAATCATTGGTTTTACTGGAAATTACGGTGTTGTCGCACGGGCCATCGACGTAACTATACGATTTCATTGCTGGTTGGAAGTTTTATGGTATGGTGACGATAATGTGACGAGGCGTATTGACGTATAACGTCTCATTCGGAATAATTTGACCCTTAAGAATACGTATAATACTTGAGTAAAATGGCACGTTAAACACGAGCGTTCCTCCAACAGACAAAAGCCATTTAGATTTTTCATTTGTACTCAAGCAACGAGCTCTGAAGTACACACCATTAAAATGAATTGCACAACCGTCGTATAAGGTGGGTTTGGGGATATTGTTTTGAAAAGCTCCCCTTTTCCAATGATTATCAGAGTATCTCGTGACTCCTCCAATTTTTTTCGATCCATTCGGACAATGTAATAATAGTGACAACAATAAATTTACCCCAATGTGCAGTTGCAAGCTCGCAAGCTCTCGTCGCCGTGACGCGCGCCACAATCGGCACAAAAGCGCGCCACAGGAAGCCGGCAATCGTCTTGGCCGATTATCCTGGTGCTCTCATACACATCGCGCGCACGTGTTATGTACTTTATGTATCAGGGCCATCCGATCCGTGATACACATTTTGCACACATCACGCACACGTATATACGCGGGCAACAGCGTAAATTCGGTATTATCGCCGTCGTCGTCCCACGTAATGCACTACTCCGTTTCGCAAGCCTCGGGAGAGAAGCTCATGGGCCACTCTCGAAGCCATCTAGCTCGACCTCGAAGATTATTTTTGACAATCCATCGATCGATAAAAAAATAACCATTTTTTTATACGAGATATCATATGCCGTGGAAAAACAATTGTGAAATATACATGCGTGCAAGTGGTAAATTCTATTAGGCTACAGCATCATACGAGCAGGATAGCAGCGGAGCTTGCAAGTTAGCCACAATGTGTGCCAACGATCGTCTATTCTCGCGACGCGCGTTATATTTATGAAAATTACAGCAACAAGAAGCAGCATGAGACTTTTAGCCCACACGGGCAGCATCCATAACTGAGCTCATGAATACACGTATATGTGTGTGTGTGTGTGTACGTATATGTATACCACAAATACCATCTCGCGCACGAGCACGCGAAGGGCGAAAATTGCGACTTCCAAGTACCGCATCCGATTGCCCGGTTGTGTATTAGCTATCCTCCATGTGCACACCTATATACGTAATGCACGCGTTTACAAGAGAGCAAAAGCTCGGTCGCTCTTGCGCGCGTGTGTGCGCGTCATGAAAATTATTCTCAAGGTCCACCGGCGCGCACATGAACTGTGTCACACTCGCATTACTCGTACTTGTAGGTGCGCTCGTATACACCGCACGTAACCCATTGCACGCTGTATAGTACTTAATATATTGAGCGCGGGTTTCTCGGTACACACAAGATGAGGTACGGGTACAATATATTGCGATATACACCCTCGCGGATGAATTACATCATCCGCGCGATATACTTACCGCCACTGCACTGTGTACTCCAATGGTATAGGTACGTGATATACTTGGAAGGCGAAACAAAGAGAAAATAAAGTACAGGGAATCGTACGGTATAAGTACAGCAAATGTATACATATATTACCTTATATACGCAGTTGTAAATCTCTCGTTTGCCTCGCTCCTGCTGTTAATATGTGCGTTTGGACTTTGCTCTATTTCAGCGCTGATTGAGCCTCGAGCCAGAGCTATTACTCACGAGACCGAGAGAGCAGGGCACCCTCTCCTCTCTATAGCGCGAGCTTCGAGTTACGATATCCAGTTTTCGGAAATCTGTACACACACGTGACTGCCCGCGAGCTTTTAATGAGCGGGGTGGGGGTAGTAGCAGTTGTAGGCGCGATCAAAGGGTTTGGGATCAACGAGCAAGCTGTGGTGTCTTTTTTAGGGGAGGGGGGAGGTATAATTATCTATACTTAGCCACACGGCGATGATAATTCAAGCTGGTCGAGTAAAGCCACACACGTAATAGATAAGCAGTATCGGTCAGTTGTCATCAGCACGCCGATATTCATAGATTTGGCCTAAAGATATGTACTTGACGGTTTGACTCATCTGTAATATACGGTTTAGTTTGGGCCGTACGTGCATAAACACAAATAAATTGCACTTTTGATCCGAAATGAGTATCCGGCTTCGCTAAGGTGGCGGTAAAACCCCAGGAGCTTCGCAAATAATGTAGCCGAGAGCGTGTACAAAAAAATAAGAGTTGCACAAACAGAGTTGCGCACGGGCACGGGTATTGCAAACAAATGACAACATTGTGCTCCGCGTTAATGCCTCCGAAGTCGAGTCGCGGAGATAAGGGAGGCGAGAGCGAAGATTTTTAGGTGATTGACTCTCGGTTTCTGGTCCCCGTTCTCTCCGGGCCGATGCCTCAAAGTTCAACGCTCCCCCTCCGGCCGAAATTTTTCCACCGCCCCCTTCCCTCTCCCTCTTTTTTTTTTTCGTTTCCTACTCTCGTAAAATTGTTTACCCAAACAAGAGCGCGCGAAAAATAAAAGCGTTCTCGATTAACTCGCGCGATAAGAGGTCGCTCGTCTTTTATCACCGCCGAGTGGAAAGTTAAATCGTACGCACGTCTTTACGAGCGTCGGCAAACAGAGCTTTTTTTAGAATAGGCGGCAAAATTTTCGCTATGCACCAAAAACTGTTCTAATGAAAGAGGGGGAAAAAAATAACCCACCTGCAATCCCCTACGAGCCGCCGGGGATCTTTATGCCACCCTCGCGCCATCCCATGAAGAAGCACATCTTGGCAGTGGCCCTGTCGTGCAGCGTGAGGCTCTTGTGCACGAAGACGCTTGTAGTCGCGTGAGGCACCGCGAAATTTTCACTGGCCCCTTTTTAACTCTGACCTCGATCGCAGCCAATTCTGCCGATTCGCGGAGGAAAGAAGCCAATAGGTGTTTCGGAGCGAGGAAACGCGTCTTCCAGACAACTGGCGTCTACGGACTGATAAGCACTGTTTTTCACGAGGGATACGACGCTCTGTTTTCCGTCCCTTCTCCGCGGCTTTGATAACGACTACACGCTTTTCCTAACGACAAGGAGACAGTGTAAAATTTCTTTTCTCTCCGCCGATGTTGCGTTTTTTTTGGTTTGGCGATTTCTCGACCGGGACATCGATGACACTGCGTTTCAATTAGTGTGTTTGCAGGGAGATAAGAGTAATCGGCCACGCACGTGAATGCGAAAACAAACGAACTCTCGGCGAGATATACGTACGTTGTGCTGTCATCGAGAGAGAGAGAGAGAGAGGCCTTTTTTTCCTCTAGCAACTCGCGATTGTTTGGAAAATAAAAAGAAAGAAACAGAAAGAGCCCAACTCTCTTGCGATTTAGTTTGTCTCTGCCGATCGTTGGTTGCCAGAGTGACTTTTGTTGACCAAAGTAGGGAAAAAAGTGTTATTTACGCCCCTCGAGTCTAATACAAGCGACATTGTTTTCCTCATCGATAGATAAGGTTTTAACGACCGCGTTCCGAGCAACGATACGGGAAAGGCTCGTTAGCCTCGTGTCGCGGTTCGTCTATTTGCCAATGCCAAAACAATATGCCTCGCGGGAGGTAACCGGAGGAGGGAGCTTGAAATTACGTCGGAGATCGCAATTGCGTAACGCAGGACCGACCGCAAAATCAAAGTCGTCAACGAAGCGCACTTGTTTTGCTCTGTATGCGCCTTTACACTCGTTACGAATTGTTTTTATTTACGCGTATGCTACAACGAGTGACTCGAGTATACCGTGTATCCCAAAATATCCTCAAACGGGAGTATATCCACACATGTGTATTAGCATTCACATCGCGATTCGCTCGGTGCACGCGTTGTTGTGGACACACGCACGGCTGTAATTGATTCATGATGGAACCGCGAGTGGCCGAAACGCCACTCCATCGGCGTTTGCATATTCGCTCGTTGGACGAGCCGGACCGTGATGTACACGTCGTGCGCGCGAGGGACCGTCGATGCACAAGATAAACAATTCCCTCGCTCCATGCGTGCTTTTAGTTTTACACCATGTACAAATCATATATATACACGTGACAATTCACCAAAGATCAATTATAGTATGTCCAAAAAGGGGTCCTTAACGGACAGTCCAAAGAAGGGGAGGGGGATGCAGAGGGAGGACCCTCATCAGGTGACCATCATCGTCGTCACCGGAGTTTCGACCAAGTTTGCGCAAACTGCAGTAATCGCAGGCACGTCATATACTCAGATACATCGCAATCACGAGCACAGGCACCAATTCTGCTGAAAGGGGGGTGGGGGGGGATGCACCACAGAGAGACAAACATACCGACAGACACGTACGTGCGAACGATGTTTGACGGTAGCTCTCGCCAAATCATCATCATCATCATCATCGAGTGTACACCACACAAGCTGCCCACCCTGATATCGACGACTTTTAGGGAAGGGTGAGAGAGAGGAGGCCGATATGCACTACTGTGTGTATCTCCCCCTCGTGGAATGTTAGCCGGTTCGCGTGACTCGGAGGGGTCCGAGTGATTGGCTTGTTTGGAATCCCACGGCGGACGTTTCGGCTTTTCCGAAATGCTTTTCAAACGCACCTGCCCGGGGAAATTTTATCCGACACGTGCTGCAGGGAGCGATCGATTCCGGTATCTGGGTCAAGTGCGAAGCCACGTGTTAACTGTAGGGTCCAAAATCGCATTTTCACCTTTCGGACCTTCGATCAACGTAAACACGCATTCCTATACAGGTTTATTTGCGTCTCTCTAGTAAAAAAAATCTGTAGCCCAACAAAAAAAAAAAACAGAGTCAACGGCACTTGACTTCAAACAAAACAAACCCCTTACGTGTTTATTGGCCCGTTGACCATCGGTAATGAGGTCGCGTTGTTTGGCCGGAATTGTTGTCCGCATCGAGGTCGCACGTGGTGGCTTTTTGTATACGGTCGCGCTATACTAATTGCCCCGTGTGGGTCAAATCGTGGGGGGTGTATGAGTTCGATCGATGTCTAAATATAATGGCGCGCGTGGCGCTTGGTACACGCGCGTCCAATAAACACACTTTTATCGGTGACAAACACTGATGCTTCCTCGACCCGAGAGGAAAAGGCTTGGCTGGGTTTTTACGAGAATGCGGATTCGTCGCGCTTTATTATCCTTATCGTACATCGATCGGCAAGAAATCGGCTTTAAAAAAGCTATAAGCAGCAAGGCGACCGATGACGGGTGCAATGTGTTTTATTGATTAACGCGGAGTTGCTGCGGCACCGGCGGCTCTCTCAATCGCAAAGCCAACGTTTCTTCGGCACGAGTGCCCTCGAAAGAGGAAAGAAGTAAGCGCGTGCAAATTTCAGAGCACAGTAAGCGCATGTGCAAAATTCTCGGGCACGTCCCGGGCACGGCTGCACCGGAGAATTATCTTTGCGTGTGCGACATTTCGAGCAGCTCTAATGCAGTTGGGTGAGTATATTCGACGTTGTATCGCAGTGGTGGGTGATTGTAGGAAAAAAAGAAGAAAAATAGTTAGTCGCTGTGAAGATGTTACACTTGGATGGAGTCGCGACTGTAAATTTTTTCTCGAAACGCGCGGAGGAGAGAAAGCCGATCGGTACACAGCCATTGCTGGTGGAAGCTGGTTCTGCTGTTGGTGGCTCGTGTACCTGTCCCCGCCTACCCGTACCTCGTCGCGGTCGTTGTATTTTGCACGTACACAACACGTCGGCATTTGTCGGGGAGAAAGAGGCAACGGCGTCTTTGCCAGGAACCAACAGCAGCAATGGCTCTGCAGCGGTGTGTATTATGAGTGCAGCTCGGCGTGGAGTGGGAAAGAAGTTGGGTGGCAGCAGGACACGGACATTCCACGGTAGAAGAGCGAGAGAGGTAAAGGTGTGGTTCCCAGGCTCTTCCTCTGCACCAGCATAGGCGAGCAGATAGAGAGAGAGAGAGAGAGATGTTGCACAGCAAAGACGTGATTAATATAAAAGTGGGTGGAG
Organism: Copidosoma floridanum; assembly: GCF_036245765.1. Lineage (NCBI taxonomy): Eukaryota > Metazoa > Arthropoda > Insecta > Hymenoptera > Encyrtidae > Copidosoma > Copidosoma floridanum. The sequence goes on along the minus strand of NW_028321898.1, from coordinate 22,399,445 downwards.
CCAGCAGCGGTAGTTTCGGGGGATGGGTTGAGCCGGAGATAGTGCCCGGAAGTGGCCACCACCGGGGAAAAAGCGGCGGGGAAGGTAGGGATGCTGCGACAACGGGGAAACAGCGGAATTCCAGCTAGGAGCATACCCCCCCCCCACTTTTAGCTCCTCTGGTGGTGGTGGGTGCAGGAGGTCGTTGGTTGCCTTGGTTGCATTGTAAGGAGATGCGCAGCCTCTGGCTTTACCGTTGATAAGCCGGGAAGGGAGGCTTGGTGCACTATATAGATGAGGGCCGATGCGTGTGTTGCATAATATTTCGAATCGATAGAGTAGACCGAGAGAAAGATGGTGGAGGGGGCATTGTCTACTTTTTTTAAATACAACTAATTTTTATATCTTTTAGAATTATTAGCGTTATTGCAGGGATTTCAAATGAAAGAGCATTTGGTGCCAGTCGTAAACGTCTCGTCTCGGTATGTTGTCAGTAGAAACAGTCGAGTCTGATCAGACACACTGAGAAATCGTTTCCTCTACGTAAGGTATGTTTTATAATTTATTATGGACATGGTCAACGAGTGATGAAACATAATTGGGGTACGGCATAGCCCACTCTACCGTTGTAAGTTAAAAGCCAAGAGCCAAGCAGACACCGAAAAACACTCTTACATATTGTTCTTGTACGTCGATGCACTTTGGGGCTTAAAAAAAAAGTCGAAACATGCAGCCATTGATTACAAATACAATAAGCAAGTTGGGCATAGCATAGTAAAACACACGGGCTTGTCTAAAGAGAACAGATATAGCACTGGGCCAGTGGTTTGGAAGTACAGCGAGCGCATCTCCCGGAGGAAAATGCAGGGTGTGTTGCAGGGCGAGGAAAAAGTAGAAAAGAGGAGGAGGAGAAAGTAACGGTGCAAGGTTTCGCCCCTCTCCATCTGGAGGAGAAAGCCGGGGTGGGTGGACTAGTCGCGGCCCTACCCCCACCCCTTGTGCAGCGAAAGCTCCTTCTTCAGACGCCTCCGCAGTATTAGCCGGGGGATGGCACGCCTCTCACGCCCACGATCTTCCTCTCTCTCGCTCCATCTGCCTCTCCTCCGTCTTTGCTTCTCCTCTCTACGGAGGACATGTTCCAACCACTATACTACCACCATCACTGTCACTGCAAAAAGAGGAGCGTAGGTGTAGAGAGAGAGAGAGAGATTTCTCCCCGAGGTGCACGTAGCTATACGCGATTGAAGCTTTACCTTCGTGCTTTTATTTTGCTCGATACTGCTTCTTCTCTCCACCCATACCCTGTACGTCATGTGTGTATATATTCAAAAGCCAGGGGGGCTGTATGACGTTGAGATGCCATTGCGCCTTGCAAGCACACCGAAGGATATTTTCCCTCTCTCTCTCTCTCGCTCCCGTGTAGAATTTAATGGGCATTCCGGGAGCGTGAGAACGTGACGTGTAGCTATTCTGCAGAAAATTTCGCTCTTTTTTTCCCCCTGTTTTTCGAGCTCCCGGTCACGAGGGCCTTTTCGACCTCCTTGTTATTAATTTGCGCGACAGGGGGCTACTCAGCTTAATTAGAATAGTTGCGAGGTAGGACACAGGTGGTGTCGATTTTTTGGCGGATGACGCCCCGGCGCCCGAGTTATGCGGAGGACCGACGGCGCGGTGGGCTATCTTTTATTTTCCGCATCGTCCTTCGGTTATCGGCTTGCGGGTGAGGTGAAAAGAATCCTGGGGCTCTTTTTTTTTTTTTTTCTTTTTTTTTCGGTTGGGGGCTGTTTTGGAAATTTAAATTACTCGCGTGTTTTACGGTGTTTTTCCCTCTTTTAAGGGGAATAATTAAAAAATCCACCGAAGCGACGGGCGATTGCGTGTTTATAGAGAGAACAGCGCGATGATTATAGCTTAATTACCGCCGCAACGGTGGGAGAATATTCATAGGTAAGGGGAAACGATCGTACGGGGAATCGGTTGTGTATAGCACGCAAATGGCGTGTAATGCCGAGCTATACACCTCTGCAGCGTATCAATTCTCGAGAAGTGTGATTTTAATGAAAATTTTTTTTCAAAGCGCCGCTCTGTACACAGCCACGTCGGCTCGACGTTAATCAAGCTGGCGTTTGTATCGCTTATGAACTGTGCCATTATTACCGTCTTGGGGGGTGTACAGCGGCAGCACGTAAATACATTTATGCGCAAGTTTTTAATTGGCAGCCATTACGTGTTGATTGAATATTAATGATGGGAGTGTTTATAGATTATTATTGTTAGTATTGCTACCGTGGTGTGTTTTAATATTCTTTTTTTCTTTTTTTTTTTTTTTTTTTTTTTTTGCAGAAGTATATATTATAATTGATTCCTTTGATGATTCAATCGGATCAATGTGGACATATCGTTTTTACAACCAATGAGCATGTAAATATTACATGCATATCAGGTGATTGCTAGTACAATCGTATGGAGAACAAACAAATACATTGGTATAATTCCATTTACCTTTAAAAATCCCGTCAACAGGCATTCACCCGATTTTCGCACTGTAAGGGTGGATTAAAAAAATCTCGTTTTAAACGACTCGAACGTTATGTTTTGAGGGAAAGTCAAACTATAGTAATGTTACCCTAAGCAGTAAGATGATTGTAGGTTGGGGTAAAAAAAAAAAAAAAAAAAAAAACACCATAGTTTACCCTACATTTTAATAATGACGCGTGTTTTATTAAACGCTTGGTGAAAAGCTCGAGTACCCTTGAAACACTTGAAATGATTCAAAATCCCACTAAATTTTTTATCACGATAGGAAAAAAAATAACAATAATAATAAAAGAAGAAAAAAAACAGAGGAGTCAGAAAGCAAGCAATAAACAACGAAGATCGGCAACGTTGAGCGACATGCGACGAAAAACACGTGGCCGGCGGTACACAGCAGTAGAAACAGCAGCAGCAGGAGGGGCACGGATGCAGCGAAAGCAGAGCGCGTGTGCGAGAGAGCGTAAACAACAATATATACATATACATTCGCAGACAGGGAGAGAGGCGTGCTTGCAAAGGGTAGAGTTGGATGCGACAGGAGCGCAAAAGTGCGTGGAGATTTAAAGATTAAAGATTAAGGCAGATTCTACATCTACCTGGACGGGTCTCCAGCGGGGCTCGAGCATGTCCCTCGTCCTCGACGGCTCCCTCGTAGCTGTCCTCCTGGCACCTTCCGTCTCTCACGAACAAATTCGACTCCTCCCTTCCTCTTCTCTTATACCCTCCTGGATATCACCCCTGCACCACTCGCTCGAGTCCTTTATTTCTTCCCTCTTCTGCTCTACGTGGACTTTTTCTTTAATCACCCATTCCCGCCCGCCAACGTACCACCTCCTCTCTGTGTATATTATCCACCTCACCCCCGCAAAACTATCGTACTCCAACCACGTGAAAACAAGGTCCTTGCAGCTACACAATTTTAAAAACACGTATCAAATGTCAATCGCGACGAAGGAAAATTAGTCTTTTTCATCGTTTGCAATACGATATGTAACTCTAAAATCACGTTCGTCCGCGCACATGGGCCACGGAAAACAATCACAAGTAGTACATGTCCAAATATACGCGTGTGTATATACGTATACTATTGTGTACGCGTCCGTATAACAAAATACGCGTGGTGCAGCGGGATGGTTTGTACGGGAAGAGAAAAGAAGGCAAAAAAAAAGAAAGAAAGTATAGAAGAAGAATAGAGTGGAAAGGGTGTGTGTGGGGTTATCGCGCGCCGGTGGCTGCCGTCGCGACTGTGCAGCTCACCGAGACGCGCTGCCGGTAGCGCGCGAGCGACTTTTCTCTCTCTCTCTCTCTCTCTGTCGATCCCCTCCTGTTTTCGCTCTTTCTCTTCCCTATATACACACGTACCTCCGCCACATGCCACCCGAACACGCGCGCAGTGGCAGCACCACAAGGCGGCACACGACGGTCGGCCGACTGGTGTATATACGGTACGGGTGTACGTTACATACAGCGTTTCAACACGCGCCCGCCGATGACTGCCGAGTCGGCGCACTTGCAAGCTTCTCGCTTTTGTAGCGCGTTGGAGTGTGTGTGTAGGTCTCGTGTACTACTATGAGCTGCAGGTGTGTTCCGTCGGATGATGCTGTCCTTTTGGGAACGCGTGGGCTAATTCTTTTCAACGGGTCACGCTTGGCCCAGAAAACGCAGTTCATGAGCCACTTTGCCAAGTTTTCTTTTTCTACTAGTTTCGTTGTTGAAGTGTTTTCATGCACGGATATCGCGATGAAAGTGCGGGGTGTGTCATTACGTTGATCAATAATGAATGTACCCAAGCGACGAGATGCAGCGTGTAATTTGCCACGCTGCTGATGCCTGTTATTTGTGACGTATTAGTTATTTATCAGCCACGTACGATGTTTTTGTTTTTTCTCCTGATTTATCATTCTTTCCCTAACCCCGTAGCGGGGTTCCAGCTGCTGTTTCATACCTTTTTTCTTCATATTTGTGCGTGCGTTACTGGGTCATCGTCACGCGCGAGGGATACTAAAGTGGGCCAAAAACATTATCCATTTTTTTTTCCCCACAATACGATTCTTTTGAACTGGCATACTATTTTTTTTTACCTTTTTTTTTTTTTTATTAATAATACATCGCGTATCTAGAGATCTAATGCAAAAATCATCGTCTAGTAATGCTATAAGTGTAACGTGCGGTCGAGCACCGCTTTATTTGCGTGCTTACGTGGTACATGTATACAATTTTTTAGGCCAAAGTTACCTCTTTTTTCCCCGCTATAAAGTTAAATTTAATCTCACCTCGCTATAAAATTGTGGACAGATGATATCACGTGTTTTCAATAAGTAGTAATAGACGAGTTTGATCAGACACGCTATTATACCGATGACAATTTGAATTTGTTGCAATGAATTTTTTGTTTTTTTTTGTTATCTTGCACGTAAATGTTGTTAAAATTCACACATATATTAATAACGAATAATTGAAAAACAAAAATAGTTTTACTCCTGAAGAAAAAAAAAAAAAAAAAAAAAAAAAAACCAATAGTGTACGCTCGTTACGCGGCACACGAAGACAGGGGCTACAGCCTCAATGCGGCTTGACGAAACATTGCCGCTTTCCACTTATTCCTACAAATTTTGTTGAAATTGAATGCAGTGTTTAAAAGAAAAGGATACACACACATAATTTATGTTATATTTTCAATCACTGACAATTGACGCCCGTGTGCCAGTTGAGCAACGCAAAAGTTTGCAATAATTGAAAATTTCAAAAGAAACGACCCACCAAATATAATAATAATGATGCACAATGGTAAAAATCGTTAACCTCGTGAGCAATGATGAATACGTACGCTTGAAAAGTTTTCCTCTCGCAGCCTCGCACACCCCATTTACACGTCAAGCAGACCAGCCGCCACGGATTCAAAAACACATTGCCCCATTTACGCGCGTCTTGTCACCCACACACGAGTGTCTACCTACAAAAGGCGGGTACGGTAGTCAAACTTGAAAGTGTTGCCCAGTGTCGATATCGTTTGCCACTACGACAGGTGCAAGAAAGCCACACGCGCGTGCAAATAGCAACAACAACAAACAACACATACACGGCGCAGGCACAAAAGCGACAAGTGCTAGCTCGGGCGGGGGGGGGATCCATTATGTGGGTATAGTGCTGACGGCCCTTTCTCTCCCGGCGAACTTTGATGTGTGCGCCGTGTGTGTTGTCCCGGCACTCTTGGCGGCTGAATGCAGCTCTTCGCCGTTCGAGTTTCGTTTGTCACGAGAGCTAAGGGGACACGGTTATCTTGGGGATGAAAAATCATTGCTCGTATGCTCCCCAGTGGCACGCAAGTTTTGCCGTGACCAATCCAACAACGTAGGATCGAAAATCATCCATAGATCGAGCGAGCATCCTCGTGTAGTACAACGAAAAAACAAAAAAATCGGGGGTAAGTAAGGGGAGCGACAACAGAGAACTGCGGGTAACGGACAACCCAATACCCAACCACGCAACGCATCTGTATTGCTCTCTGGGTCTATTTTTCGCGGCAGCCACTCGACAATGCGTGAAAAAGCCAGCGGCGCGTGTCGCCCCCCACCCGCGAGAGGAAAAACAGGCAGCATCGGATCGAAAAGATTGTCAACAGGCGCCCATACCCACACATCGCTCGCGCGCGCACCGGAAACCGTCCACCTGTTGCCCGCGGTGTTGTACACGTATACAGTGTACAACTCTGCCTCTCGATGGGTTTTATCCTCCCCCTGCGTGTATATACCCACCGTTTATTTTCTACCTCTCGTGCACCTCTCGAACGCTGTATACACATGCGCCCTGTATACCCGAGCGCGCGGGTGTACATACAAGGTAGTGGTATATAGTTGTGCTGTTGCTGCAGTGATGGCTCGTTCACCCATCGAGAGTGAAAAGCACACGATGGTGTTTTAATTCCCTGGGGGGGATTTTGCGTGGGAAAACTGGGTCAAGCTCGTTGCGTTGGTTGGAAATCGAAAGTATTCAAAGTTAATGTCACCAAGCGATACTTTGGTCAGTGGAAACGCGGGGGAAGACCAAACGAAAGCAAACTCGGACGCGTGTAGTATACCAGATTGGGAGATAAATGGGACACTAGAAGGAAAACACACAACGATGAGTTCACATTGGGTGCCGTGTGCAAATTCGACGGGCGATCGACGCCGGTCCATTACCATACGCCCCTCTTCCTCCCTGAAAATTCCATGCATCGTCGACGCGTGACGAATGCATTTTTCATCGAACGTGCATCCCCGATTATCCGCTTAGCCGCATTCAATCACAGCCCCCATGTGCGTTTGGGACATATTTCCCTTTTAATCGACCCCCTCTTTGCTTTTACCAAGGACCAGTTTTATCGGTCGATCTTTTTTGCTTTTACGACCATGTTTGAGCATATTATACATACATATATATAAGTAGCTATTCATTTAAATTTAATTGTTTTGCAACTCGCGCAATCAATCGCACAAACTAGCACTGAAATGGACATTAGACGCGTATCAATCGGTGTCTATGAACAAACGTTACCTCCGCGCAAAAGTAAACATCCCTCGATACCCTGCACCATAGTCGCGTAAATAATAAATACACGTCGAGCGCGAGACAAAAAGATACTTCCATGTATATAATAGTCGGAAATGTGTATATACATATAGGCGTGTGTGCAGAGAGGCGAGGGGGAGGGAGAAAGAGAGTCGCGCTCGGCAACAATAACGCAGCAATGAAAAATGCATCAGCGCGCGAGTATACACACAAACAACGACGACGCGCTCGGCAAACGCTATATATACTTGACACGGCTTGTTCAACAAACAGCTCGTGTTAATTAGTTAAAATGCTCGGGCGTTTCTTTTATTAATAGAAAAAGAAGACCAAAAACAAATATTGGAAAGGTTGTTGACCGTAGTCCGAGTGTACAGTGAAACAGTGCACGTGGTGTAGGATCTGGTGGTCAAGTGTGTTTATTGCAGCGTCAAGCTGTTTATCAGAGTCATGCCGATCGATGATCGTTTTGCTTTCCCCCTCGGACCCTCGATGCCCCTTATTTCTCAGTTTCCTTGACTTTATAAACACACGTCGAATACTGTGTGGTCTTTGAAAAAAAAAAAAAAAAAAAAGAAACAGCACTAATTTACAGCCAGGCAAGCTTGAGGCAACAATTAAACTGCAAGCTCTGAAATAAAGCGCCCCTTCGTATGAACCTCCCCCCTCAAACAAAACTTGGGAAAGAAAAAAAAAAAAAAAAAGGGAAAGAAGCTTGTGCGGCTGAAAAGGTTCGGAAAAGCTGCGTGAAATAATTTTAATGCGAAATCTATGGAGGACGCGTGTGTACGTATATATTACGGTGTGCGTGCAGAGTGTACGCGGAAACGGAGGTCGTGCGGAGAAAGGAAGAAGAGTATATAGTACACAGTTGCCCGTTGAAAAGCCGTAAAGTCGCGGCAAATCCCGGGGCAGACACAGACGCACCAGAGGAGCTGGTAAACAAACAGTGAAAATAATATAATTTACAGAGGATTAGAAATGCTCTCTCAGGAGCCGCCGGGAGGGCGAGAGATAGGGCGCCGGCCGAGAACACTGGAGGATAGGGTTGCAAGGGCCCGGAGAGGGTGGGGGGGGGGGAGGAATATAACTGTTTCTGGTTATAATTGATATCTCGGCATAAGCTCCGTAATCCTCGGGACTCTGCTCTCTCTTTCTCTTCTTGGAGTCCGTGGTGGCGTCCCGCTTTTGCACGCGGGGGTGTATATACGCCACTTGTACACGGGCCCGGGCTTCGTGTAGGTGCCATTTTACCTTCCACCCCAACCCTCTCTCTTTTAAAACGTTTATGCGGGCGTACGTACATCGACGTTTTTATCCCGCGCTGAATCGCCTCTTTGCGCCCGTAATTTCTTCTTTTCTCCTTTGTCCGAGTTTTTTGTAATTCGCGCTTGTGTACAATGCTACCGGCTCGCGAGCTCCTCGAGTGGGAATTATTATTTTGCCCCTTTTTTTTGGCCGTCGGCAGAGTCCAGCGATATATTTTCTTCCTCCATATATGAACCGCGCGCACCGGGATTTCGGATGAGCCCTTTTTTTCTTTTTTTTTTCTGCGGCCTAGAGGCCTCTTTTGCGTTTAATTGTACTCGGATGGCGGAGCTCGGGTATTTTTTTTTTCCTTCCTGATTGAGCTGAGCTCTGGCTCCCACGATTTTGGAGTTTTTAATTTACAACGAGATGGAGCTAGGGATTTTTACTATTTTTTTTTTTTTTTCTTGTATCGATATGAAAATTCAGACGTGATTACGCGGGGAAGAGTAGTTGGAAAAACGGCGCGTCCGCGTACATTAGCCGGACGGAAAGCGAGGAGTGAAAGAGCGTAAACGAAGGGGAAAGGGTTACATTTGACATCGAACAGATTTCCGACAGCGGTAAAAGTGATCAGAGCACATACGAGCGCCGTAACGGAGGTGAGCCCCCTTTTTTTTGTTTCTGGCTGAAGGAAATGGAACAAGAGAGGGTGACGGTGTATACGGCACGTGGAAAAGAAAAAAAATGAAAACGGAGAGGCGTAATTACGAGTCCAGTGAAAAGCTGCTTCGCCGGTGGGAGGAGGACGGGAATGTGCATTAACGCGCTTTATATCACTGTTTTTAGCGAGATCACATGCTCAGATTGGCAATGGACTGTACATGTAACAAAATGGACCAAACGATACTTTTGGTTGATGAATCAGATTTGAAACGGCCGATGGAGTTTCTAATTAACGAATAAAAGTCCAAACGTATCAGTATAAATTCATTGCACGAAAACACTTGTCCAAACATTTGTCTAGAGCATAAACAAAAAAATGCATCCCATTGAACACGTAGCTCTCGTATGACACATCCCGCGTGTAAATTAAAAAGGGCGCCATGAAAAAATACACTTGTTCCCTCGAGCTTCGATTGTTTGGCCAATAAAATTTCCAAACGTCATTCGACACACCTCTTCTCTCCTGCTGCTCTTCCCCCGCTGCAACGCAGTCCAGCTTCCGTCCTCCCATCGACGTCCCGATAATTATAAAAGACAATGGGTGCAGAAACGAAAAAGCGAGAGAAGAGGAGGCAAAGAGGCCGCGCGAGCGATGGGATCGACGTGCGCGCGCTCGAATCCGGTAAATAATACGCGTCCATCCGTCCATCGCCGGAGGTATGCGCGCACAAAAGAAAAAAAAAAAAAAAAAAGAAAACGAAAGAAAGAGTAGCCGTGTCATTAATTCGCCCGGACAACTACTGCGTTTATGCCGGGGGAAAGCGGATTCGCCTTTTTTTCCTTCATTATCTTTTGCTGCCATTATCCATAGTTTTTTGACGCTTCCAATTGAAAAATGTGTCCATTCAATCAACTTCTCCCGTCGAAGATTATACAGTCACACGGTGACAAGTAGATCCCAAGGAAATGCGTACGGTATAAAAAGCCAAGGAGGTGCAAAGCAGGGCACCGGCATTAGTCACGCACTCGAGGGAAAGGGTAAAAAGGGGTAAGCAGAGAAGGGTGTGTTTCGCGGGTCTTAAGAGCTTTGCACGACGGAAGCCTCGACACAATCGGGCCTCTCCTTCCTCGCGCCTCTCATTTCAATGAGAGCGGATCCTCCCTGAGTTTGATCGAGTGCAGGCTGTCGGTGATGTAATCAACTCCACGAGTCATCCGTTTGCTTTGCATCTGTAGAAAAACTCCATTGGACCAATGGGGGGACAGCATGTGAAAAGTGGTAGGAAAGAATGTCGCTGGCACGCGCGACCAAAACCCTTTTCGGCGAATTTCCCAGCTGATTTACGGGAAAACAAGGCTGCTTAATATTTCTCCCGATCCAGCAGCCCGTGGCGCCAGTGGCTTCCCGTCTCCCTCTTGGGCTGCTTAACCCGTTCCCGTAGCTGCAGCTCTTCGCTCCCGGGCGCATTTATTAAAATTTCACGGGACGTCCAGCCGCGCGGGATCACGACCGCAGTCGCTTTCTCTTTCGCAGACAAATAAATTTCACCCTCATTTGGCCCGAAAATTGGCTAGGCAGTCCGCATGGCTCCTCATTGCGATGGCAAACCGAGAAAAACTCCACTACACGAACGAATACCTATATACTTGACATTTTTTACTCCATCTCCAACTGTACACTTATGTACGTGTAAAAATACCTTTGCTCATTTCGACGTGATTAAACCCAAAGAGTCACTGGTCCCGAAAACGAAATAAATTGTATGATAAACAAAGGTCCCCCCCCAGGGAGTGGGAGTGGCAACCGGCGCGTGGCAAAAGTTTCGCGCCGGAAGATGCGAGTGAGCGAGCAATTGCGATAAAAGCTAGTCAGCCGAGCGGTCCGCTAATTCGCGATGCGCGTCGCGCCTTTGGCTTTCCGAGGCTAGGGACTCCGGCTTATAAATCTTCCGCTCGAAATCTACTTAGAAGCCCCCCCGAAACCTCGACCCTACTTGCCCTGCCACGTCCCAACTCCCCGCGGACGAGTTGTTTCGCCCCCCCCGCACTCGTCTCTTTCTCTCGTGCGAAGATTTCATTGGATCGATTTTTGGCGAGAGCAGCGTTTGTACTCGGGTAGATCCGATCGCGCTTTTCGAGAAAAATGTTGTCTCTGCGTGGAAAACAATGGAAGTTCAAGTGAAGATTTCGAGCAAAAAGTACACCAGCCCTTGTAACCCGTAACGTCATGTACACGAATGTTCGTACTCCGTCTTGTAAAACGGCGTCGAGACGAGGGTGAGGCTCCCTTTTATCCTATTTGTCTCGACGCTCTAATTATCATTAGCGCCGGGCGGGCGGATACCTCGTAATGCACCCTCGCGGTGTTTCTTCGTCACTGCCGCGCGTGTTCCTCCTTCGCTGGTACAGTTGTCGCTTCTTTTGGGGGATCTGCGCGCCGTTGGGGAGCCGATTGAGATCTCGCGCGTTCATAAATCTTCGACGCGTCCACGGGGAGTAGAAAAATCAGCGTTTGGTCAGACGCGACTTTTTTTTCCCGTACAATTTCGAAAAAATACAAGTAGAAAAAGGCGGGTTTGGTCAGACGTTGAAGAGAAACAAAGAGAGGATTGGTCAAACAGATGTGGGCCACTCGAATATTCAACGGCAAGTAAATCATTCGGATGACGTCCGAAACAACAAAAACAGCCCGTATACGCATCCCACTTAACCGCTCTCTTGCCAAGCGCTCCCGTCCATCTCGTTCCCGTCATCCACTTATGAGCCGCAAGATATTTACACACACACGTGGACGCGTCATAGCTGGGCTAGATATGCGCGGGAGGCGTCGTTCTCGCTAATGACCCAAGAAACTCCCCGCTTAAATATAGATTAAGGCGTCGTCGTCGTCTACTCTCTCTCCTCGGCGCGTGCATTTACACGCGCGTGTGTGTACGGGGGTGTGTAGTGGCGCGCGCGAGCGCGACGGCGAAAAGTGGCTCGTTTGGAGGAAGCGCCAATTAATCAAGCGCGCGGGTGCGCCTTGCTTTCTCTCCACCCGTACTTTCGCCCACTGACAAATACATCTAATCACGGCGTGTGACGGGATGGCTGGCACTCGTTTTCGCGCGAGCATCTGTAAACACGGGCTGGATTAGCTGTGGGAGAAACGCGAGACCTTGGGTGGGTGGTTTGGGCTTGTATACCTTATTTTTGGCAGGGAGAGAAAGTGCCGTCTTTCGGGTAATTGGTCGCGACTGTGGCCACACTGTTTTGGGAAAGTTCCGACCCGTGGATTCTCGACTCGAGTTGTTATGAAAGGACACCATAATTTTGATGGATTTATGGTGCACGAATTATCAGGTGGTGGTAGCCTCGACGGAGGAAATTTTTTTCTCTAAAGCCCCAACGAGTGCCTGGGAGAGATGAGGATGCGGAAACTATTAAGCATTTTTCAGTCGGAAGAGGAAAAACGCGGTCCTTTGTGTCCACTCTCTTTATTGGGGTGGGGAGAGCAGCGTTCCGCTTTAGCTTCCTGTACGTTCAGCAACGCACGATGCGGCGCCAGAGGCTCGGTATTTTTTTTTTTTTTTTTTTTCCTCGTACTACTTTAAGAAAAAGTGCGCCGGGTCGCCAAGAGGAGGAAAAAAGGGCGATCAAGAATGACGCATGGCCGACTCCGGACTCTCATTCTTGTGTATTGTACCAAGTGGACGGGTACGGGGTACTCGTATACTCAAAGTACCCCCCCAAGATTTAAGGCTTTTAATTATCGCGGACAAATGAGATTGATGATGAGTTATTGGCCTCGTGTACTGGATGTGACGAATTGTATTTATCCCTGGTACTGTCGCGATAAAAGAGACGAGAGAAAATATGAAAAATGATGTCTCGATAAAAGCGGAACAACACGACCAGTAAATTGAAGATACAGAACGAGGGAATAAAAAAGAGAGACACAGAGGCGGTAGGTAAAAAAACAAGGAAAGGAAAGCTCGTTTGTTTTATAGATGAAAAGCTCCCTGGTATTTATTGTATGGACGATAAAAGGTGTCACATCCATCTCGAAGTTTACCCGTAGCTCGAGGCTCGCGTATATAGTGTTCCCCCCTATACCCCTCGCGCCCCTCTAGACGACGATTTTCTTTCTTTGGCTGCGCGAGATACTGTACTCGGTCGACGCATTGCGAACTTCCGAAACGCCGCATCGACGGTGATAAAATGAAGAGCGAAAGCTGCTGCTTTGCGGAAGAGATGGATTTATGCTCATCTGGATTTACGCCTTTTTAAATCTTCCTCCCCTCTCCGACAACTCGTGTACTTGGCCACCTCTCCCTCCGCGCGTGTTATTTCAGCTAGTTCTCTTTTCTTTTTCTTTTTTTTTTTTTTTAATAAAAAATAAATTACGTAAAAAAAAAAAAAAAAAAAAAAAAAAAAAAGAATATACATGTATCTTGCAACGACCAACGCTAATTAGGTACGTGTTTTCGCCAATACGACTCGTCCGATAATTACTATACTACTTCCACGCCAGTGCACAAGTGAAGTGAGTCATCCGCACGGTATACCCCTACATACTCATACCGAATATCAGAATGACAATCTCCGTGTCGACGGTAGCACGCACACATACACATATACATTCATAGAGGCCAATTCGCATCGACGGATAGGTGCGAGGAGGGGCAGGGAGGGCCGAAAGGTAGCGTCGGCCCGTTATAAATATAGGTGCGCAAACTCGGGAGAGCGAAATTTATACACGTTGTCTCGAATAAATCAAGTGGCTCTCTGTCCGTGTAGCGATACACGCCGGGCGTCGAAACACATACTCGGCGCGAGGAGGTGGAGCGGCATATTTCCGCGGCCAGCAAACTTCCCTTCCCCGCTGTCGTCGTGTATTATATATACATGTGTGTATATGGCCGTTGCAGCGGTGCCAGAAACGCGAGTGCAGCCGATATAATGGCACCGCTTGCCCCGAAAGATGCTTTTCTCTCCCCTCCCTCTGTATTTGGGTGTGCCGTGACGCGCGGCGGTGCTTCATTTTATTGCGCTTCTTCTGCCAGCTGCCCGGCAGTAAATAGCCCCCCCCTCCCCCTCGCGAGGCTTTATAAATAACGCTCGGAGTAGGGACGCGTTATGAGCTAAGGCGGAACGGCGAGCGCGGCTCTTTTTGCGAGGACAACCCCGGGAGATTCATGCCGATTATTATTGGCGAGCCGATGCTCGCTGAGTGATAAGAAGAAGAGGAGCGAGCGAGCCCTGCCAAGAGATTGCGCGGATTGCGGGGTCTGGCCGAGACATATATATATATGTTACGTGTACACGCGGGCCAATTTACGGCTGACTAGTGATTGAGTCTTCTCCGAGCGTTGGTATACAGGTACGGAGAGATCGGAAAGCGAGATTTTGGACAAAGGTTTCTTGGAGAGCGGTTAATTAACGGGCGCGGGTGATAAATATTTGCCGGGCTCCGCGGTATTGTCAACTTTACCCGTGGAAGGAGAGAAAAGTGTATGAATAGACTCGCGATACATACACCGGGAAAATAGTTAATGCACCCCGTAGGTATATACACACAACTTTGAATTTATTTTGTTTTGATTCACAACAGCTCTTTGGGTGAATGGAAAAATTAACGGTCCTGATTGCATCCTTTTTTTCCGACTACAAACCCAAATTGTCAATTGCGGCTCAGGGTCTACAGTTCCAACTGGTAGACACTCCCATCCTTAAAATTGGTACGGCACAACAGGAGGGAAAATCAACCAAGTGGGATTTCTTAATAAACGAAAGTGAGTGGCAAGGGCCACCCTCTTTGTTTTGTTGTACAACCCCCGCGTCTCTTTCTGTGTTTTCTTTATCTGTAGTTACATGCTTCGCTGCTCCGTCGAATTTCGTACTTTGAGGCTGTTAAACGCACACCTGGGATACTCGCTCGAATATATTTAGCCTCTTCGAAGCGTCTCTACGGTTGTTGTTTTGAGCCATCCACCGAAAGGGTCAGCGATTGAAAGCGCAATACCCATTATCGCTCTCCGTCATACGAAATAAATAGCTACAAGGAAAGAAGAAGTATATCTGCCCTCGCAAGCGTTTTTGTACTTCCAAACGTATATGGAGGCCCTATACGTTACAAGGAGCCGGCGCCCCAAAAGAAGAACGGGCGTATCAAGCATAAGGACGTAGGGAAAAGGAGGAGGAGAGGAAACGGGAGTGTAACGCTCCGCTCTTGGGACCATAAAAAGGCTAGGACCGATTTATGGTAGATAGCTCTGTATACCTTCGATATTTTTCTATTGCCGATCTATTGCCGCGACGCTATTTGTCTTGTTTATGTGGACTTGCTCTCTCTCTCTCTTGTTCTCGTTTTCTTATTTCTTTTATCGATGTATATATGTTTTTCCTCTCTCTCTCTCTCTCGATACATAAGTATACACGCTTTCGAGTGAGAAGCCGATTGCGCGAGAGTTGGAGGTACACATAAAAGTCGATCCCTACATCTAAACACAAAAACGTCACGTCAAATCGATGGAAGAAATTAGCAGTTTCGCGCCCTCCCTCGCCTAAATCCCAAGAATCCGCTTCTCCCCGAAAAGGTTTGGGAAGCTATTTTCTGCGTAAACGCTCGCGCGTGGTTCCCCCCCATCCCCGAAACGAAATTCCGGGGTGACTCCGATATAACGTATAAGAAAAGGGTGAGAGAGGGGGGGGGGGGCGCGCGAAATCACCGACGGCAGCCGGTTATTATAAATTGAATGCCGAAGAAGATGAGAAATCGCGGGTATAAAGGGTGGGGGTAGCGGTGCTTCCGTTTATTTCTCGAGCGCGGGTCTGGTGGCTGGAGGTTGTATTATACGCGCCAAAGTATGACGGCTGCTGTTGGATTCACACGAGACACAAGGAATATAAATTTAATGCGTTTGATTTGCTCATTGATGAGCGGAGATGAATATGAATCGGAGTTACGGAGTGAAAGATGGCGCAGCTCGTTTCGTAATTGAAAGGGTTTAGGAGAACTTTAAGGGGGGATCTTTTTTTGTTTGGTTTCGCCGATTTTCTCCGGTTGGACACTTGCACTGTTAATCCATGTGTATAAAGTACACGCTCAAAGCGCGTAGTTGACATTTCTATTGGTTATCAGATACATCGTGGTTGCGTTGCTGAGATTTTGAAGAACTAAACCGGTTTTACTAAACTTGAGACTTTCGAACGCGTAAAACCAATGTAGGGGGGATTTGTGTGCCAGATATGGTTGGATCTCTAAAGCCCTCGTATGTCGGTCGTCGAAGAAAAATGTTATTGTGTATCAGTTTGGTTTTTCTTAACTGCAGTGATTTATTTTATAAATAAAGAAATGATACAATAACATAACTATATACACTTTAAACGTGTTCTAACGTATTCTTATTATTATTAATAGGTACCATCGTTTTAAAAGAGGATTGATTTTTCACTGGATCTACTGAAGAACTAAATCATCGAATTGTCCATTTTTTAACAACAAGCGGGTCGATGTATTTCCAAAGCTATACAAAGGGATACCCAAACACGTTTGTTTCCATCGAACCATCAAATGGGCACAGTTTGTAAACGGTGCCGGGTTTTGCGGACGCATCCCGCTGGTCGCCCCGCGCGGGCGATATTAAACGTAATTTGAATTTCATGGCACTTTAACGATCTAAATTAAAATTAGCCCCCAAGAGAGTTTGAACGCAAGCGAAACCGAAGGGAGTTGGGGGAGGGGGTCTGGCTCTCGATGTTTATTCTCGTATTAGGATACTCCAGAGAGAGAGAGAGAGAGAGAGGCTGGTCCCTAAGACAAATCGCGTAATATACACTTAGACACACACGCGCTCGCGGGGGGATGAAGCTCAGACGGAGACCGGCTTAGTGTACACACGGGGTCGTGGAGGAGGGCTGATTGGCCGAGGCCGATCGATTTTTCCCGCTGGACGCGTCAAGATTGATGCCCCCGATTTTTCACGCCCTGTATCGGGGGATTTGCCGTGGTTGGGTTTCTTTCTCCTGTCTTTTTTTTTTTGTTTTTTTTTTCTTTTTCTCCTTCTTCCTCCGGTGATGGAGGCGATGATGACTGCGAGAAAGCCAGCGATATACCGACGCTTTTCCCTCCCTCCGAGAGAGTATACCGCTGATCCCGAGTGCCGGAGAGCAAGCTCGCATTTTTTTCCTTCGAGGGCCCTCCCTACTATACCAATCGACGGACCAACGGGTGTACGTGTATGCATATGAAGTAACCCTGCTCTGCCGGGATTAATTGAAAATTGTTGAACCATGGCGTACCGGTTGGAAAGCTCATCCGCTCGCAAATCACGCCGACGCGGCAAACGACGGTACACACAGGAGCCACATAGCTGAAACAATTCCCTCGTAACAGGATAATTAGATGCAGCACGTCGAAGAGAGAGAGAGAGTAAATCCAGAGGGAGGATGTTAGGAGCCGCGGCCCTGTATGCATGAGCCGGAGATAGCCAGCCGGGGGAAGGGCGATCCTTTGGTCGGGATCTTAAAGGAGGAGGGTACGGGTACATCCCGGCCGGTCCAATAACTCCTTACGCGAGGACGGGGCTACACGGTCCGCTCGGGTGGAAAGGGTCGTAACAAACGGCGCTTCACTGGGCTCTCTGCTCACGATTAAATTAAGCCAAGACACGGCTCCTGCACGTATACATGTATATATATATATATGGATAAGGGAATCTCTGGAGAACACGACTGGGTCAAGTCGCCCCGTGGAGATGGATGGCGTTTGGCTGTCATTTCTTATTTGTGGTGGGAGTTTTTCTTCCGAATGGACTGAAACAGTTGCAGGATGAGTATCGCGAAACAGCCAATAAACCACGTCCGTGACAGTACACATGCGGGGACGGATGAGAGATACGCGATTATTTGAACGCGCCGGTATTTTCTCGTACATGCGGGCGCTCCATTTATGCAATTAGCCCCGGGAGTCCGTGTGTGGGCGCACCCAGGGGGGGGGGGAGGAGAAAGAGAGGAGCCATCGGACAGGACACGGCCGTCCGACACACCCTTTCTTGGTTCGGTCGGCTCCTTCCTTCCAGCTGGATCTCGCGTGTCTTCGTCGTGAGGAATCGTCTTGCTTAATCTGGAAAACATCCCTCCCCCTGGCTGCTGATGATTAGACGTGGGGTTTATCGATTCGAGTGGGTACACAAGTGTTTGGTGGGAATTTGCGTGCGTTTGCTGCACCCGCAGTTTTTCGGTGGAACAACTCGTAAAAAAGAGGAGAATCTTGCTTCCTCTTCCCAAAGGCTTTCTTCTCCTAATACCTTTTTTCCTTTCGTTCATAAAAAACCTGTAATTTTAAGCTCTGCAGAGATGGAGAAACTGGTACATTGGCTCTGCTGGTCGTCCGCACACGTGGAAATAAGTCACGAAAATTAAAAGTGCGGAAAAGCTGCGCGTATCCTTTCTTAAGTGGACACAGGGGTTGGGAGTAACTTTTTCGAAGCACCAATTAATAACCAGCCCCCCCCAAGTGCCAAAACCCGATTTCGATAATTATCATTTTCATAATTTATACGCCAAGCCGTATACGTACATGAGAAAAAAAAAACTCACCCTCGCAGAGCACATTACCGCGTGGTATAAGTATGCAAAATAGGCATCGGGAGCTGGTTGTCGCCGCGAAAAATAGCAACGTAAGCCCGAAGCGGAAGCAAAGGAGGCGCTGGAATTTAGCCTAAAAAAGAGTTTTTTCCCTCGACACCCCCTCGCTACACGTGTAGGTATATATATATGCATGTACGTACTCGAGAAGATGACGCTGCGTCTCGGCGAGAGTCGGAATTTTTCATCGTTACACGCAGCCTCATCCCACAGGAGGAGTTGATATACACATCGGCACATAAGACGCAGGGGGAGGGAGGAATAAATACAAATTGCGGGATTATCAGCGCCTTTTTTCGCCCCGATACGACGCCACTCCATTTCTCCGGATGACTCGTATAAGTTACACTTCGCCTGCCCCGTGCGCCCCACCCCTTTCTTCTCTTTCCCCCAACCCATCTCTGCTCGCGCTATTTATTTTATAATTCGGTCGTTTGTCATCTTTTTTCCACCCCCCTCCCCCCTCGCGCTCTGAGGTGGGCACGATACGGGCTCCGGCTGATTTTGATGATACCCACATAATCGTAAATCCTGCGAGCTTTTTAAAACGGATTCCCAAACGCCGGTGTATATAGATACCGGTTTTCAGCACGAACAAAGAGAAAGGAAGGGAGAGAGAGAGATAAAACGCTCATTACGATCGGAGCTCGGGTGTCTCAATCGGGGCGCGATTAAAAAACGCGAGATAGGGGGGGAAAAAAAAGAAAAGAAAAATAGAGCCCGATCGCATGTCACCTCGCAATCTGCAGCAACAACCGGATCTTCCCTTGTCTTCCACAGCCCGGCAATCGCGGAGGCGCGCGAATTAAGGGCAAAGTGTTTTTTTTTTCTTTTTTCAACAACACCACCGCGAGCCCTCGCGATTATTGGACCGATAAGCCGACCCCGAGTACTCGGGGGGGAATTTGTTTTCTAATAATCAGCGCGTATATACATATATACGTACCCTCGTTGGAACTTTCTTCGTTTTAAAGTCGATCCAGCCGCTTTGCCTAATCCTCCTCGCTGGGGCCGTTTTAAAGTTTGCGTTCCACGTCCTCCGATTGTTTTAGACGCGCACCAAGGAAGCGGGGCCGTGTTTTTGTACCCCCCGAGTCCAACGGGGCCGCCGATGATTCCCAAACACGTGTAATCTATTTTCCAAAACGCCCGGGCGGAACGAAAAAAAAGGGGGAAGAAGAAACACCGGCGCACACGACGAGTATAGCAAAAACAAACAGAGGTGATTATTAACACCAGGGGAGTGGTATAACCGAAGGGGTGCAAAAAGCACACGCGAACAAGGGAAAGGCGAGTGAGTAGTCGCTCGCCCTCCCCTTTCGTATTTCTGATGCAGTGACACGTCACGTGTTCGTAATGAGCAAAACAGTGCTGAGCTACGTATATGGATTTCGTTTGTGCATACGTGAGCGTACCGCGCGATATGTAATATCCTTGCGCCCTCCGCTCGAGCTGCCACCCCTTTTTTGTTTACCTCCGGTCGAAGGGACGTTTACGTTTGCTCTTGCGAAACTTTTTTGATTACTATTGAAGGGAGGTCGTTCACTCGATACAGAAAGAAAGAAATCCCGGCGCCCCACATTGGCTACTGAATAAGCAAAGTCGTCCTCGTCTTACACCTAATTAGAGCCTTCGGGACAAGTATAGAGTCTCGCCGTCGTCTTTGCGCGCAGACGACGCGGAAGGAGGGGGGTATATAAGGCTCGCGGCGGTTTGTCGGAGAAGTTGTTGGCGAAGCATTACGAGTTTCTCTGCCGTCGGTGGTGCTCTCGGGCCCCGAGAACAATATCTTACTCTCTCCCTACACACACACACACACACAATCTCTCTCGCTTTTGGCTGTCGCCTAAATAATGTACGGGCCCGCGTTGACTTCCCAAGTTCAAGGGTCGGGGATTTTACGCGTCTCGCGTAACACGTTTTCACGATAAACCAAGCTCCCGCGCATAAATTCGTCGCACCAACCCCTTCTTTCTCTCCCTCTACTTAACGTCCTTACCCCCTTCTCTGTCGTTTCTTTATGCCTCTCCTCTCGCTGGTCCCTGCAGCTCGATTGCTCGCCTGATTACAGTTTTCGCTAGACTCTCTCTCTCTCTCTTTTTTATTCAGTCCACATTCGTTATCTAACATTTAAATCTTTGCAAAACGAAACGAAAAAATGAAGCATCTCGTGAGCGTTGAAATTGGTTGCGAATTTAATTACGATACAACACGAAGCAAACGGCACGAGGCAACTAATCTCGCAGAGTGTAATTTCCTTTTTTTTTTTTTTTTTTTTTTTTTTATCGTTCCCCAAAGCCGTATGAATAATACCAGCGCTCGGGAAATTTGTCTCTCGCAGCGGCTCGTCGCTGCAATTCGGGCATAATATTTACTCGTAGTCTGATGGTTTTTCGTCAAATCAATAAAAGGAGAAAGAGAGAGAGACAAGAGGAAGAAGAGAAAACGAGCAAAGAGGGTATGGAAGGGGCCAAGAGTAGATTGAAAGTGGCGCGCGTGTGTGTGTGTGCGCGATAATCCACCTCGTCATCAAAACAGAGCGCTACCTCGACGTCGTCCGTTTTGCAACAATACCCGCGCATTTTCGAAATTGGATGTGTTGTGTGTACGTACGCGTGGTCCAAGCTTTGGTAAATAAACGCCCGTTAGGCAGATTAGTTTACTTTTTTCTTTTTTTTTTTTCGTTTTCCAATTAAATTACCGCACCTGTAGCATATTTTCGCGAGCTTGAATTTTTACGAAATACACGGCGCGTCCTTAAATTACGCCAGCGCGTTATCGTTATTTAATTTAGCGTGGATTTAATTAGCTACCCCCCCTCCTATGCCGGACATCTTGCATAAATACGCCTATTGTTCATAAATATTCATTCTCATACCTAATAACGCCCCACCGCCGCTGAAACTTGGCTCCGTCGTGATTTAATATCGGGGCCGTGTCCTGAAATGTTTTTTTTTTCTTTTTTTTTTTTTTAGTAGCAAGTTTCAATCACTTACCCCCCCCCCCCTCCGTCTTTTTTAATTACAATGGACGCAAATGCCAATCGTATAAATATTGAGCTGCGATATCGCGAGGACGAGATGAATGGCTGCGACAATAATTAAACTCATTATATATCGCCCCGGCAAGGGAGGGGGTAGAAAAGACCGGTTGATCGACGTCTCAACGCGAGAAGGGATAAAAGTCGGTCCTTCCTTTCTCTCGAGCTTTTTTGCTTGCTCGGGACTTGAAATATTTGCCGAGGTTTTTCCAATTATAATTACCCCCTGGCAATATTCATCTCTCGGCAGTGACTGCGTCTGGAAAATGAGTCGGTCGTCTTAGAGACGCAGGGCCAAGTCGGCGAGAGCAGAGAGAAAGGGATTATATTAATTAATCTGTTGAGATATTCACGGGGATACTTACTCCACGAGCAGTTGAGCTTTGAATTGCGATTTTTTTTTTGTTTTTTTTTTTTTTTTTCACGTCGACGTCTTGAGCACGAAATATCTTAATGTCTGTCTTGATCATAGTTACGCTACTCTATTTTGGCCAATGAAATCAATTTAATTAAACAAACAATTAGGACTAAATGTTATCGTGTTGTCAGTGCACGTACACCATATTGATTTTTCCAAATATTTAATCAACTCATCGGAAAATGAACATCGAGCGCTGGCCCACGCGATGAAATTATTGTTGTGCTTGCGTTTTTGGTTCATCCAGAAAAAAAAAAAAAAAAAAAAAACACGGGTGTAATTAAGTCTCTCGGTCAACGACCGCAAGAAGTTTTACGATTTTCAGATGGACTAGGAAACGCGCGTACACACATACTTACAACCCCCCCCCCCCCTTGAAAACCATCTCGCGCCTAATGGCCCGAGTAAATTGTCCTGGTCGTCCATAAAAAAAGTAAACAGCGCGATATCATCGATGCTGGAAGGGAAAACGGGGGCCCCAGCATTAAACGCCGCCCATGAAACTTTTATACACACTAGGTGAAAATGTATTCCACCCCCTGAGTCCTCCTCCCCCTTTTTTTCTTTTGCTCTCCAATCTACGAAAAACTGCACCGACTTTGAATGCACAAGGAGACGCCACGGGGAACTGTTCGCGGCCAATCGACGCCCTATCGATCCGCGCGTAATAACCCTCCCCTGGCGGCATGCAAATTTTCGCGCGCCCGCCTCGTCTTTTATTTCGTCGACTGTAAAAAAGTTCGCTCCTTGTTTACCCGCACTACCTACACCCATCTTCCGCCTCGCTTGGCTTCCCTACACCCCGTTCCGCGCAATATTTTCGCGAGCTCTTTTAATGCCACTTCCCTTCCCCTTTGGAGTGCTGTTGTTGTTGTTGATGATGGAGGCGGTGAGGTACCCCATTGCTCATCGCACCCCCATACGCTCGAAAAAGGGTTGATTTATTCGGAGAGGAAAAACGAAAGGGACGGGGGAAAAAAAGATCACAAACCATCTTCCCGGTCCAGGGCAAAAAGAGAGAGCCCCGTCGTTGGGCATCTGCCGGCGAAACAAACGAGTCCTGGGCGTAATTATTGCTCGGAGCACCGCAGCAGCGTTACAAATGACTCGGAAGACCTCTGCGAGCTGTGATTGCCAGGGCCCTCTCTCTCTCTCTCTCTTGTCCCCGCGAGGAAGTTTAATAGCCAGGAAGGGGTCGAAAAATACAAGGCGCGCCATCTCAGGAAGGAGGCCCCCCCCGCTGCCTTTTTCACGCGGCATTCCTTCGTTTCCAATAATTAAATCCGACGATTGTCATATTTTAATTGTTCTTTTTTCGCTTCGGAGCAGTTAGGGCGAGGCCGGAAAAAACAGCCACCTCCCTCGACTCGATTGCTCCTTCCTCTTTTTTGACACTCCTCGCTGGACTTTGATTCATTATCCCGACCCCTTGCGCGAGGGAAAGTAAAATCACTCTACGAGGGCTCGACTCCTCCGATCGCCCTCGGAGTCTTTCTTGATTTTTTTTTTTTTTCCTGTGTAGTTGTGCAATATTTATTTTGCCAAAGAAACAAGGGACATTAGCACGCGTAACCGGGGTATTGTTGCAAACTCGATTTTCCAGCGTTGGGTCGGGTTAATCATTCCAAGTTTTGGGGGTAGAATCTGCGACATGACTGACGGCGCAAACAGAGCCAGGGAGATGAGGTCTAGGCAAGAAGCCAACGAGGCATCTCTCAAATGTGATGTATTATATACACCGCAGGCCTCGTTTCGCGCGCACTTGAAAACTTTTCAAATTTAACCCAGACATCTTTTTTTTTTTTTTTTTCCGGTGACGCGTCGTTGAATATTATGTATATGTTGCTGCAGTTGATCAGCTGGAATTTTTTTTTTTTTTCAAAAGTGGAGAGAAAAAAG
Source organism: Copidosoma floridanum (assembly GCF_036245765.1). NCBI lineage: Eukaryota > Metazoa > Arthropoda > Insecta > Hymenoptera > Encyrtidae > Copidosoma > Copidosoma floridanum. The sequence goes on along the minus strand of NW_028321898.1, from coordinate 22,375,479 downwards.
GGAAGCCGAGCGACAAGAAAGATATACACTTGAGTGACGCAACGAGACCCCATTGTGCATCACTCGTCTCGAGCTTAAAAAAGCGAGGAAGCGCGGGCTGTATTTGTTCGATTAGCAGCAAGACAGTAGCAAGCGGGTGGCTCTCTCTCTCTCTCTGTTCAAAGAAGAGCAAAGGGGGGGAGTGCGCTTCGCGGAAGTTTTTCAATTAAACGCGGATTATGGGTGCGCTTTGTCTCACCCCCCCCCTTGCGCTTGAATATAAATCGATATATGGCAGGTGAAAGGGGGAGAGGCTCGCGGCCTCGATTGGAATATCTCCCGCCGGACGAATGGACGGATCAGTCGGAATAACTCAGTCAACATCGCTTGCACGCGCGTCACATGTACACACGTACGTGCCCTTTTGTCCGTAGCTGCATTCTTTCGCCCCTCCCATCTTCCCAAGGGCCTACTCGATGCACTGGGTGGTCTTCTTTTTCTTCCTTTTTTTTTTTTTTTTTTCGCTTCCACGGTACCCATTTTCGGGAGCGAATTTTTCCGTGTACAGGGGATTTTTATTTATTTTATTTTCCGGGGATCCGCGCTCTCTATTGTCACGCTTGATGGGTTTGGCCTCTCGGCAATTGGACGGGTATTTGGAGGGAAAATAATAATTTTGCTCCGGGTCCTCGGTTACTTTGTGTATCCATGACGGAAGTGTTTTTCAAATTGGGGAAAATAATTATCAAACAACAAAAGTGTACATGGTACAGGAAACAAGCAAACAAACAAACAAACAAACATTGGAGATAAAGGTAAACATATAAAGTTTCCGAGGATACGGGAGAACGAAAGGAAGAAGAAAAAAAAGGACGAAGTAAATTTCAGTACGTCCTATACGAGCAAATCCCGAGGTGATTCTTGTTTATGCCCTACTGATACTCCAAGTGGGTTGTCAAGAGCTTAATAGATAGATTCCGATGCGATATGACGGGAGGAATGAAGTTTCCTTGCGTCTGCGTCCCCCTGCAAATATATACCATCGGGGCAATGGAGAGCGGAGAGATCGCTTGTCTCGACCCCCCCCCCCCGGTCCAAGTCAATGATAGCCATGAAAACTTCTCCGGGAAACTTTTGCCCTGACGCTCGTCGAGACAATCCCCGAATGTGTACTACACGTACTTTAAATAATGCCTCCTACCCACCAACTTCTTATTCTCCCTCCGCTTCGATTCTTGGACGAGAAAAAGTTTTCCGACTCGGGACAAACATTGTTAATTAAAGCCGAAACCCTTTGTTTAGCTCCCTGGAAGAAACTGAGTGAACACGGCATGGACGCGCGATCGATTCTTTCGACCCTCCATTGAGTCACTTGTATACATTAAAAAATCGATGCCAACATCTCACAATTGTCCTGTTGATCAATTTTAGTTGTTGTCCATCACCTACTCCAGCTCTGGCACAACCGCTCGATCGATGGAAAGGGAAAGCGTGGGGGGCGATTATACCCACGTGCGCGGGTGATCGATTTTGCCACGAGTAATTATGGCACTGGGTCAGAAGACCAGTGGGGGCTAGCGCGAGCATGTGTGAGAAGCAACTGTTGTGCTGGATCGCAATGATTCCCCGTCTGACCGACGAAACAAGTAGTAATACGTGGATTTGGTCAGACGTACCGTCTTTGCAATTGTTTTCGTCATTCGGGCTTATTATGTTTGTAGCTTTTTGGTGACAAATATCATAAAACAAAATTTGAAATTTGTAACAAAAGTAGCAAAAGTTGAACAAATTTCTCATTTCCGATCCAACGAGGAAGAGTCACTCGAAGCTGTGTAGCGCCGGTCACTCGGGAGAGCAGGTCCCCTTTAAAATTTGGAAATTCGTAAATATTCACGACGGGGAAAGTGCGAATTTATTCCGCGACCAGCGGCCAACTGCAACAGCTTTCCGAAAGGGAAACCAATATGGCAAAACTGCCGAGGGGGAGGCGAAAACTCGCACACGTACCGAAAGGACCATCTGGCGCGGAATAATGAGTTTAAAAAAAAAAAAGAAAAAAAAATAGTGTTTCGTTGGGAAAAATCAGTCGGCAACTGGGACCGGTGATAAAAAATTTTGTGATATTTTTGAAGCGGTGTCGGAAAAATTAGGCAAAAGCTCCGCGGCAAAAAAATACCACAGCAAGCGGGCACGAAAGGATGTCGAAAAAGCATAGCAACGGGTGAAGGATTAGCATAAGCCTCCCTCTTCCTCATTAAAATACGAATACACGGGGTGAGAAAGGGGCTGCTCGTCTATTCCGAAATTCACGCGCTCCTCCTCCCTCTCTTCCCCGTGTATTTTCTATCGAGGCGGCGGCAGCACCTCCGAGAGAAAAGGCCGAGTCGAAGGAGCAACTTTTAATCTATATTCGTTAAGTCGCCTTAAGTAACTCTCCTTCTCTCTCTCTCTTTTGGCGCAGCGTCTGCGTTAATTTATTATTATTTGGCTGGCGGGGGGAAAAGCACCCACGAGCGATAGACTTGTACAATTTTGTTTGACCGATCAGTTGACGCCGACTCTTGCGGTTTTCTCCCCCCCCCCTCTTTCGTAATGCGCAGCCAAACTCCCTTTGAAGGATCTCCCTTCGAGACCCATTCGATTGCGCGTAATTCCACGACTTTTTTAAAAGTTTGTTACGTGGCTTGCCGGTGTGTGTATTAATATTTTGCTGAGCTGTGAAACGCAATGCCTCAAGTGTTTTTTGATCTTCCGCCGTGTACGCGGGATTGATTTACGAGCTTACGGGGAGGGGACGGGACGATTTATCACTCTTTTACGAGACGTCTGTGCCTTTTCAAACATCGGTACAACGCCGAGATTTTATTGCACGGTTGTGCAATGCCTCATTTTTTCCGAAACATAAAAGCCTTGAGTGTACGTGTTTGTGTCCCTCGATGCTAATGCGCGAGGTACGACGCGTCGATAAAACATGTAAAATAGAGACGCTTAGATAACAATAAACAGTCGAATAAATCATGGCGAAAATTCGAGTTTCGGAGGAGCGCTTCAAAGCTCGATCTCGAAGACGAGCGCTAGAATTCATACGTGGGAGGAAGAAAAGAAGAAAAAAAAGGGGTCGGGGGATGGAGGTATCCGTAAAAAGGATATACCAATATCCGTGGGAAGCGATGCGCGCTAACACACCCGACTACTTGCCAACCCCCTACCCTTTCTTTTTTTTTTCTCTCTCGCATGGCTGATCGCCACATGCAAATGCTTTCGTTCCGTCTCTCGCCTTGTTTTTCCAGCTGTACACACCAGGCTGCGCCTGTACCCCCCCACTCGTCGTTTATTACATGCAGGAATATTACATACCATATGTACACCCATGCTGTCGCTCACACGTACGCGCGCGATTTTGCAGACTTCCGCTCGCTTTTTGTTTTTGCGCGCTTGGATTTTTCAACGATCATCTATTCGATCGATGAGCTGTTGTTGCAGAGTTTTTTTTTGGGGGGTCCAAAACTTGCGACCCATACGGAGAGCCCACAAATATATATCGGGTCCGGCAAAAACCATTGCCGATCGACGAAAATAAAAGAGTGACGCGCGTATTTCTTATCGGGGCGAGGCCAACAAAACAATGCAGTGCCAGTTAAAAAGAAGGAAGGTAAAGAAGGGGGCAAAAAGAGGTTTCTTCCGATAGGAGACGCTAAACGTCCCGAGTCAGCAGACTGCGATTGCCGAGAGTATATGTGTGGACACAGGGGGGGATGGAGCGAGACTCGCTGCTGCGTAAACGGGCAACGGTGTCTGTCCCGAGGGACTTGTTTACGGCCAAACCTCACCAAGTACTGTATAGGTGTGCAAGTATATGTTGCAGTGAGAAAGAGAGAAGTAGTCTGTAAGAGCATTTAAATGCGGGCGCCAATTATGCAGCGTTTTATAGACGGAAGTCGACTAGAAAAAAAAAAAAAAGAAACGAGATGAGTAAAACGAAAGTGGGGGTGGGGGAGGGTAGGAAGCTACTACACAGTCTTTATCTGAAATTGAATCTTTAAAGCCCGGAGTTTTCGAGACGGTGTAGTAGGCAGTCGCCGTGACACGCGCCCTTCTACTTACTTCTCTTCGACTTCGGGACTTTTTGTTTCGAATTCTCTCCCTCTATTTTTTCTTTCTTTCTTTTTTTTTTTTTCGTTCCCTTGCCCCCCGCGCTCCGACGCGCAAGCTGACGTTCGCATTCGATTACGCTCGGATTGCGCTGCCGAAACTGTTTTAAATTTTTCTGATCTCCTGTCGCGCTTTACGCCGCGCGGGTAGCCTTCCTTAGCTACTGGGGGTTGTGCGTGTTCCTTAAAATTTTGTCGGGGTGGAAGAATTTTTTAGAAAAAAGTTAATGCGCCGCATGGCATCGGGGATGATATTCGTTAATTGCAAGCTCACTTTTCAAACTTGACTCAGTAGAACATGCATGTGTACAGTCGTTGCGAGACGACTCGAATATAAATAAGAAATCGAGATTTTTCTCATACATTATCCTCCGTCAATACAAAACTTTGTTATTCTAAATTGCCACGTGAAAAAGTCGACTGTGGTAAAACGATTCACCCGACTTTTGTTGTTTAAAAACATTGCCATAAGGGTTGACACGACCCATTTAAGACTCGTTGCTACTTTAACAAAATTCAAAGCGACAGTTGAAAAAAAAAAAACAAAGCAAATCATTCCGAAAAGCCAAGTATCACGCACACAAGCTCTGCACTGGAGCAGAAGAAATTGGTCAGAAAAAAAAAAAAAAAAAAAAAAAAAAAAAAAAAAAAAAAAACCCTCAGGGGACTCGTATTAGGCACACGGGCCATATAAGCCCATCATCACCCACACAGGAGCAAAGGAGGCGATTGCGTGCGTCGAGTCGTCTAGATTATAGCCTCGGCGAAATAATAACAATAAACGGCCGGCCGAGCGCGTTTTCCCACTTACATGCGCATTACACGTGGCAACGTTCCACCAATTAAAGACACACGCAAAAAGGAGGGTGGGCAAGAAAGAGACACGTTGTGTTGGTGCGACTACATGTACATACGCTTGGCGTGTCGCAATAAAAACGCGCGCGAATTAGCATCACTCTCGTGCGGAATAATAAAACACACGACTACCCCCTCCCTCCTTACTCGTTCTGACACAAATAGATACACCTGATGATAATATATATATGTATGTACGCGTGTAGTTCTTCGGAAGGTGGCTCGCTTAATGACTCTATCAGAGAAGGGAAGAAAAAAATAGAGAGGGAGAGGCAATAAACGATGCTAATTTTTGTTGTAGAAAGACGGAACCACAAACCATCGCGATTTTTTCTCCCCTTTTATCCTTTCTTTCTTTCTTCAAGCGCGTGCTGGCGGGAGACCCGTTGTATTTATTATACAGCATTATTGCGCGGAAAGAGAAAGTAATGATACCCCACCCCGAGGGTGGCCGACAAGTGTCGTATGTATTATTGACTCGACATCGCCGGAGGGAAATATTATGGGCAGTACGTGGCAAAAGAAAGTCGCCGGTGAAAGGGTGCTTTTCGCGCTACCCCCGGTATACCATCGATTCCCTCGAATTTCCCTCGAATGGACGACCATGTCGCGTTCGCCCCGATGATTGCGCCAAATAAATTATTCCTTGCGTCAATCGACTCGGAATTGTTGTGTTACGGCAGGCACGCGAGAAAATAAGTCATACAATACACTCGAGGGCGCGTGAAAAAGGGGCCATCCGAAACCACGTCCCGCGGTGGCAGCGCGCACTCGAGAAAGAGCTATTCCACCTCTTCGCGCTCCTTCTCAAAAGCACTTGCTACCGTACACCAGCGCACATCAAAGGGAGAAAGAAGATCATCTCAGGGGTGCCCTCACGCGAGCGAGAAAGAAGCGCGTAGCCTCGAGAGCGGGGTATTTGTAAATGTTCGTCCCGCCCCGTGCTTTGCGGGCGGAAAGGAGAGCCAACACGCAGCAAGAAATATAATCGCCCCTCGAGCGTCACTGGGGGAGGGTAGAAGCGCACCTATAGCCTCTTTTCTGCGGGCCCTCTCGTACACCACGCCGTCTGTATTTGGCAAGTCCACACACATAGGATGTTGTACCACCAAGCCGGGGCACGCAAGCTCAAAGAAGAAATCACGTAAAGCAGCCCCGGAGTTTTGGAGCAGGTATTAATTAATACCTCGGGCTCGGCTCTCTTTTGCGCCCACACACATATCGGCTCTGTTTGCCCGTGAATTTTCCCAGGCACGTGTTTGCCCAGGCTGTGTAAGATTCGGACCGACGATCGTGCCCCGCGAGCACTTTTCTCCTTCGTTGGGTTATTTTCTTCGCTGCTTTTGCTCCGAGCAAAGGTTAATTTTAACGAGCCCGCGTTGCTATGCGCGTTAAATGCCAAAGGGGTAAAAACCTGATGAATTCGAATTGATTAATCGCTGCGGGAGTAGAGAGATATGGAGAGAGAGCTGGGGCGACCGTATAGTTGGTGAAATCACTGCGGGAGACCGTCTCGCCCAGCTGAGCCCTAAGTGGCTGTCGTTATGCTTGTACGCGACGGGCGAGTACAGTGGCGGCCCGTGTTTCGCGAATCTAGCCAAGAAGCGAGAGAAGGAGTGGGGGGGGGGTGGTGTAGGTAAGAGGATGAGTCTCGAAAGCGGACCGCAGCGACGAGGGTGCAAGAGTGGCCTACGGACCCTTGGGATCGGGGCGAGGGCGGAGGTGTGGCTAATAGCCAAGTAAATGAAGGCTCGCATTACGGGTTAATGTTCAGCTGTTACATGCGATTCGACTAATTGCGCGTGTGCCTCCTCTATACTGCACTGCGGTCTCGTACGGGTGTCGTCCTCCGAGACGCGCTTTGATCGTTTCATTCGGGATTTTATACTTTGCACGCGAGTGTATACGTATAGTGGCTCGCACTTTCGAGTTTCGTCCCGATTTGCTTTTCACTATTAAATTTGTATCTATGCTTTGGTTTTTGATTACGCAAATTCATTCATGATAAACAAAATTCTCTGCAACGGTTATATCATAGTTTTTTTTTAACCGGTATTTTTACCTGGTAGATCAAGTAACACTCATAATCCTACAAAACCAAGGGGGACAAAAAAAAAGGAAGATAGTAACTACAGGCCTCTTGGGTGTTGCCTTGATTTACTTTTTGTTGGCGTATAATACACCATCCCCGTAGTCTTCATTATTTCCTAATGACAAGACAATAAGAAAACAAACAGATCCTTACCTCTGTGTAGTATACTGGGATGTATCCAGACGGTGGTGTGGGAGAGGAGGCGACAAAAAATAAGAATCTCGACCAAATCGTCTCCTAATCGCTGCTCCAGCATGGCATGCACGACAACCACCCCCTGCCATATGAGCTCCATTAACAGCAGCAGACAAATAACACGCGCACCCTCTTGAATACCAAAAATCGGCCCCGGCTGCAAGAAACATATCTCACACTGGCTTTTTGCTCCGCAAGCTTTACACGCGCACACGTACGACTGTGGCGCAAAGATTTTCTTACGCAGACGAGAGCCAGCCCGGCTATGCTGCGGAGAGCAAAAAAAAAAAAAAAAAAAAAAAAAAAAAGAAAGAAAAAAAACCCCAGACCAAGAGCCCCGTCTCAAAGAGATGCCCGCATAAATAATCCCGAGGATGATAATTGGCGCGAGCAAACATTGCTAATTTATAAAAGGCAAATAATTTAGGAGATGAGAGAGCAAGAGAGCCGGTGTTGCTGCTTTTGCTCGCGAGTCTTTCAACAGCAGAATTTTGCGAGCGTGGGTACACAGGGCGCCGGGGGGGGGGATGAGCAATAAGCGAGTCTACAAGCTTTGGGAGGGCAGGAAGATGACCGGACGGAAAATCCAGCAGCGGTCAGCACAAACAGCACAGCAGCAGCCGGCAAAAACACAGACGTACCCTACCACCCCCCCTCCCCCGCCGTAAGAGTCGTTTTCCCTCTCCCGGGGCCGGGGGAGGAAGAAAGGAGATTCCTCTCTCTCTCTTTTATACGCTCCTTCTATCGCTCCGGCCCTTACGACGACTCGCTCGTTCCTCCTCGTCGCACAGCACGGCAGGGTCTAACTGCCGCGAAACTTGGACGATCGGCCAGATTACCGAGCGCCAGTTGCCGCCGCTGCTTTCTCATTTAAATAATGCCAATGATAAGCTCCCCCCCTTATCTGTATCGTGGATCTAGCATTGCTTTTTCCAAGTTTCTTTCTTTCCTTCTTTCTTTTTTTTCCCTTCCCTCCTCTTCGCTAACTACGCGGGCCATCGTTTGATGCCTCCGAGTCGCCAAGTGTTTGCGGCGTTTGTCGCGAACTTTTTAACGAGTCCTGCACCGCTCGGCAGAGATCCGCGGCCGATAAAGCAAGCAGCTACCCCCCTGAAATCGCTCTGATTGCCTAATTCGTTTGTTTAGCCCCTAGTCCCCTCCAAACGCGACGCAGTGTATTTTCGGGTGGCGTTAATTCTTTTTTTTTTTTTTGCCCCCTTCCGGGAACAACTCGCGTATACGAGGCTTCGATGTTAACCCGCCGCGTAATCCAATCCATGGATATGGCCCGATGAAATATTCAATGACCGAAATGCCTCGGCCGCGCGCGTGTTTCCCCCGAATCCGGCTGTCATTTGGCTCGGAGTCGATTTGTTGTAGTATCGTACGCGAGCGTTGGATGTGACAATCCAACATGATTCGGGTATACTGGGAGAGGGGGACCGTCGTGGATTTCCACGAGTTCATTGGCCCCTCAACCCTTTTTCCCCAAGGTCATTTCGAGATTCCCCGCTCGAACGTATGATCCTTCAAAAAAGTGTGGAAAACGAAAGGAGCTTCCTTCGGGGGGGGAGGGGGAGAAAAGTTTTTCGCGAGCTATAGGGTCGCTGGGTAATCTCCCGTCGACTTTGAAAAGTAAGTTCCACGTACGCGAGCTTTCGTCAAAGGTCAATCGAGCGCGCGCGGAACTTTGCCGAGTCATCTCTCGCTTTTTTTTTTTTATGGCCTCCGGATGAGCCATGCAAATGGGTTTTGTTTAGTTTGGCCGTACCCCCCTTGAAAATGAATTTCATTCGTGCCCGAGTATAGTGTGTTTTAAGGACGACGAGAGTGGGTTTTGTAAGATTTAGCGGTGCCATTGTAGGGCGAGCGAAACAAAGCCACATTTCAAAAGAATATCAGGTTAATTCGGGAGCGGCCGAGGTGGAAAAAAGGCATACCTTTGGCGCTCGGTGGGAAAAGAAGAAGGAGGAGAGCGCGCGTAGCCCAAAGGGCGCCAAGACGCGAAACGACTTTTCCCTTTGAAGGCGAGGAGGAAGAACAAGGAAAGCCCGAAAAAATAAGAATGGTAATAATGTATTCGCCGGCGGTGAGGAGGGCGCTATACATTATTTCCTCGCGCGTAATGAAAAACTCGGGGTGGGGGGCACCCCCCCCCCGTGGTGGCGCTTAAATAAAATAAGAAGCCCCCTTTCCGCGCTCGCGGGAAAGAGAGCCTCATAAGGAGGGCTTGATGAAAGGTCTCGGGCTCGAATTTATGCGGAGAGTATCGAGCTTTCCTGCCCCCTCCTCCTCCTCGATTACCGCGCTGAGGGGCTCCGCGAGCAAATAAACTGTGCCACCATTGTGCGCTCGAGTGGATTAAGGTGGGCTCTTTTATTTTTCACCGCTCGAGTGGGGGAGGGCGAGGCCTTAGCCAAGTGTATTATACACCCGGGGGCTGCTGCTCCTGTACATCGGAAAACAAAACGCCGATGGTTTATGAACTCAATTGAGAGTCGTTTGCCTAACCGTAGGAATTTACCATTTCTTCTTTTTTTTTCATTGTAATTTTTCACATGTAGAAAATTATAGCACTCCAAGAACCGTAACATTACATATATACGGTGCAATTAAATAAACGCCCGTTTGCGGAATTCATTAGACACACATCGCAAAGAGACAGTGGGGAAACGATTAAACTCGAATCGTATACCAACTAGATATAGGCAGCTCGGTTAGATTAGAGAGAGGAGCATCCCCCGATAAACAGAGCAAGACGACGATGCCGCACGTGTTGTCACTGATTTACGACCGGCAATTAGAATCTTGACTCGACTCCTGCCTTCCTTGTGTTTACCCTCTCGGGGGTCGCCGAGCACTCGGAAGGCGCTATTGTCCCGGTGCGGAGGAGCAACCATCGTGTACATACCTTGTTAAACGAAAAAAATGAATTTCTTTTTTCCTTTCTTTCTTTCCTTTGTTTTATTTTATTATTTTTTTTTTTTTCCACTCCCGATCGGCGGTGTTATGTTTAATTACGAGGGACGCGTACACGCGGCTACACTGACGGCTCGGTATGCGCGCGAGGGAAAAGTCACCCCTTTGCTTCCTCCTCCTCATCGACGAGCTAAATGTCCGGCGTATTGCCACGAAGGGGCTCCCTGTGCGTTCGATCTGCGGGATTGCCAGGGGCGGGGGTGGGGGGGGGGGAAGACGGCGATGGCCCAACCTGACACGGGAAATTAATTATACGCTCTTGCTCTTGAAAGTCGCCGGGTCGACACGGTGTGTCGCTGGAATGTGTCTCCCCGTACCCCCACCTGGCTCCTGGTGGCGCTTGATTTTTCGAAACGTCCGCAGAGACCTGTCACCCCCCGCGTGTATCGATTCGATTTGCTTCTCCTTTTGTTTTTTAATTACCGGCCTGCCGGGGTGTGCTACTCGTCACGACTGATAAAAACAAATCAACGCGATATTTCATCGTCCTCGTGTTTTGGCTCTTCTCATAAACAATAAGGGGCGGAAGGAGGGTAGGGGGTGTTAATGCCCCGACTCTCTTGTCTTGCCCTGCGACGTGTACGGTATTTTGGCGAGGGGGCCCGTGCGAAAAGAGTAAATAAGAGAATTTATAGGATTTCTGTTTGCTTCGTTGGAACGACATCTCGAGCATTCGAAAATGCACGTATGCGTGTAGGTACGGCAGAAACTGCGATTTTTACGCGTATAAATTTTCGTACAGGTTTTCCGTTGAAATGACGTTTTTATGCCCACTCGGCAGAGTTTTTTAAATAATCACCCTTGTTTGCCGTTGGTTGTTTGCATGAAAAAAAAAAGAGAAATAAAATTAAGGTCCGAGAGGCTGGAGCCAACCAATGTATCATAGGCAAATATCTAAAATTACTCGCGCGCGTAACGTAGGTATATACGTGTAGTGGACCGGAAGCTCGAAGCACAAATCTTGCCTCGATTCGGGTGGTTAGACTTCGGTAGATCTTTGGTAATGGATACCCGGACGCGGCCCTGCTACCGCGAGAGTTGAATATTTCCGGGTGAGGCACCGGACATTGTGTGCACGGGTACCCACTTTATTTTTTTTTTTGCGCCTTCTGTCGCTCTTTAAGGCTTAGCGGGACACCAGAGAGATTTTTACTTGTCCTCCACGCTGGTACATCGCTTCCAATGAAAAATAAATTTTCAATCGTGTTTGGTATTCCACCGCTGCACCGATGATGTTTCACACGTACCCGGGGAGAGAGCTTTCACGGTCTTATTTTTTTTTCCCCCCGAAAGCTCGTGCCCCGTGCTATAATGGCCCGCAACATCTTGCCGAGCACTTTTCGCGCACCCCATATTTTCGACTGCCCCCCCCTCCCAAAGCTCTTCTCCAGATGCGCATATTGAAATGGTCAGAAAGGTATACACTCGCCCGTGCGTGACATAGATGTATATACAGCGAGGAGGCTATTTATCGCTCGACCGTATGGTTTTCGGGCTCACCCTGTTTTCCCGGGACCAGCGCGTGGGCACTTTATTTTAACGATTTAGCCGTTTGCCGATCTGCATTTTTCCGCCTTTCTCAATCGTTCGGACGTAATCATCTTTTGTTCCTTTTTAATATTCAGGGCGTCGATGTGGCTCCCGAGCGTGACAGGAGGGCTTTTTTTCGAACAAGAAGACGCTGGTTTGGAGAGAAAGAGAGAGTCCAGTAGTAAATCTTGGGCCGAGGCAGCGCAGCCCATTCTTATTCCCTCGTTACCCGAGCCAGAGGTGCTCTCGGCCCGCTGCTCCTTCCTTCCTCTCCTTATTATATCGTCCTTCCGCGCCATAAAGCCGAAAAAGAATTTGCCCCGCTCCCCGAGACAATAGAAACTAATAAATTTGATTACTGATTACGACCGAGGCCTGTTTACTTTTTCTTTCTCCCCCGCCCACCCTCCGGGTTTTTGATCGTCAATGCTCATTAGGACGATTGCATTGGCCAAGACAATAACGAGCCCTCCGGCAATTAGCCAACACTTTTCATCATCATCCTCATTTTTCAATCTTATTTTTCTTTACGTTGAAACATTTGCATTACATGCACGATCAAACTGTTATTGATAAAGAAAAGCACTTTCTTTAAAGCTTCGGTTAAACCTCTTTTTAAAAATCTTAGCCCTTCAGGATGACTGACTTATTACACTTGGAAGCAACTCCAACCACCAAACCACCCTTGTGTGACGTTTAAAATCTTTTTGATGAAATACTTTATGTTTTTTTACTAAAAAAACACAACGTTCATATACGCTTCGATGAATCAGTAGTGATCTCACATTCCGATTGACGTTTCATCAACAAAAGAGGCGGAAACGAGCGCAATGTTTAATATCGGCAAAAGTCTCGTTCAGACGATCAAGCACATCTCACCCTCTCCGTCGGAGCTTCGCCTTTAAGAATATCAGCACACAGGATGGAACTTGAGATTGTGGGGGGTCGAGAGCCGAGGGAGCTTTTTCGCGTGGGCGCGCGAAAAGTTTTGCCACCCTCGAATTTAGGGAAAACCCGCGCTTATGCCTCGTAATATCATAATGTCTTAATATCGCGGCTGGCGTCGTTTTCGTATAATTAAAGCGGAGGCGTCTTTAAAATAGCCGCAGGTGATTGCCGCAAGAAGTCGGAAGTGTAACCAGCAGCCCCCAACCCCTGCGACCTACCCCGGCTCCTCTTGTCCTGCTTTTACATTACCCCAACCCCCTGCCGATGGGCTCTCGCAACTTTGCCGACATCGGACCTGAGATGCGCCCGTGTGTTTCGCCCGAGGTTTCGCCCTTGTTTCGCACTGATTAGATCTCCTTTGAAAAATGGGAGGCAATTATTGCGTCTGGATTGAGTTTCTTGTGCGATATGCTTTATTTTCGACATCGACTTGGTATAAAAACATGATAGAAGAGTACCCTTTTTTTTGGATGATTGTATGATGGTAGGAAATAATGCCTTAGAAAAAAATTCAGAGTTTTTAAAAGTTGCACCTCGTTAGGTTCGCGAATGGGAGGAAACTTTCGCTCGAAAATTGAGAAAAAATAGAAAAAGGCAAAGTGGTTTACGGATACTTAAATTAACTTCTACGCCGATAATGCCAACTCCCACGAACTTTCGAGATCTCGAAAAGTTTTAATTTTTAGCGGTCGTTACTTGCAGATCAATAATTTTATTCTTACTCCAAACACAATTAATGAAACCATTATCGATGAATTTTTGATCTACAATAAAATTTTTATTGTAAAAAATGACTCTTTTTTTTATTCAACCCCCATAGGTGTATAGTTTATTTGAGCTACATAACCACTGCCAGTACGTGTGGCTTCTAGCTTACCAACCCAACCGTTGGTCGATAACTGCAGCGACTACTTGTTCAGCGTATAATCATGTTACCAAATGAGTATCGTACCATCGGCAAGTAATGTTAAATGTGTTTTACCATGCTTTGATAAAATATGCCAACTTTCTTCCTTGGCGGATGGTAAGAGACATTTTGATCAAGTTTTACTTATACCATATTGGCAATTGCACTCAGGCATCACAGTTTAATCAAATCTGTGTACCCTTCCTTTTTCCCTCGTGAGGTAGGTACACGATAAAATTTTGATTAGCCATAAGAGAAGAACGCCGAATCATCAAGACGGATAAAGTTTTTGTGCACAACCCCCACTGAAATGACGAGTGCCCGCAAGTCTGCGCCCCGGTTACTACCTATACCCGGCTTTTATCGTTATACCTCCAAAATGCTCGCATTGAAAAGCATGACATATCCGCTCGATTCCATAAACACTGCTCGAATGGCCTCTGTCGCGGAAAACCCTCGGCTTCCTTACCAATGACCAAAGCAAGGAAAAAAAAAAAAAAAAAAAAAAAAACAGAAGCCGGGAGGGAGGAAAGTTTCGCACTGCAGTAAAACGGACTCTATCGGAGAAGCTGCGTTAATTTTCCTTTCCCTCCGTCTGTTTTTCCGCTCGTGAAGAAAAAAAGTTTATCGCCTTGTTTTTCCCCTGCTCTTTCACGCATCTCTCTTTATTTTATTACAAAGAAAGCCCCGCAATAACGCACAGTCACCACTGTCGATTCTTCCAGCCCAAAGTCTCATCACGTTAAATTTTCTTCTTTTCGTCAAGCATCACGTAATTACGATGCATTAAGTTACCACCGCGAAGAGAGTGCACTAACGGCAAAAGAGACAAAACCCCCGTTAGATATAATTACATAAATATACACTCGTACCTGCGTGCAAGAGGGGGGGAAGGGTTTTCAAAGCAATTTCATGGTCGCGCGCTCGTACACGAAAGTTTCCACTCGACGAAAGCATCCCACCCTCGGTCGGCACAATTATAATGGCTATACACACTGCGGCCCACGCGCATTGAAAAGCAGCTGGGCGTACATGTATACTGCGGCAGGAGGTACAATGGAATTCGTTATATTATTATACTTTAAATTGCGCTTTCTTTTCGCTTGTGGCTTCCCACTCCCCCACAGCTATACGCGCAACCGTAGAAACTTTTTCCCTGATGGGGTTTTTACTTCCTGCGGTAAATTTTCTGTCTCTTTTTTTTTCACCTTCATTATTTGCAAAGCTGAATGCACGAACGACATGAGCAGCAAAGTTATTCCGTGCGTATACGTCAAGTTGTTGGGGTTGCCGAGGGTTGTTTAATCACCGGGAAGTATTGCCGATTCTGGCACAATACCCAAACATGATTTCGCGGTGCACCGATAATAGAACGCCCGTGTATACGTGGCTCGGGGGTATAAAATGCGAGGTCATGCTCCTTTTGCTTCTGGTGTGGATTCAATGGGCGCGCCGTACTCGAGGACACTGCACGGAATCGAGGCATTTATATCGGCCATCGAGCCGGTTTTTCCGCTTGTAACCCCTCCCCGCGAGCGTTTCGACGAGATTTTTCGCCAAGTTTTTTCACCCGTGTGTGTCAACGTGCTCCGATTCTCAATTTCGTACCTTCACCCTTCCTCGTTATTTATTTTATTTTTTTTCTTCTTACCCTCATATAGGCGGTCGATCGAGCCGGTGCCCGAGGAAATTCACGTTCGTGTTTTAATTTTTCATGTCTATCTCGTACGGAAGCTCGAGCTGAATGTTAATGCACAAATGCAATTGGAGTTTCACAAAGGATGGGAAAGTGCACATGTTTCCTTCCGCGAATCCGCGCGAGTACATGTACTCGGGAAAGAGGGAAGAATTCGCTTCCATGTATGTTGGACTGAAAAAATTTTTTCTATACGCTGTATATGTATACTGTAGCTTGGCGAGATATTTTATGCCAGAGTAAACGTGATTTTCAAAAGGAGCAAGACTCCCTTTTTCAAACATTTACGGTGGAGAGCCCTAGGAGCGTTGTTGCTATTGGGGAAATAAACGGGGGGGGGGGATATGATGTTTGTTTCGTCATTTGCAAATGTCAAGTAGCTCCATGAAAGTCCAATGACCCGTTTCTTTGCCTTCGACGATGCTCCATCAGGTGGAAAGATGCACTTTCGAGCTGACGATCCTTTAGAAAAAAAAAACACAACCCAGAAGGCAATTCTTTATCTGTCACTTGTTTCTTTTTTAATGTATATAATACTCCTCGATGTTTTTATTTTTCGACCAAACACGCGTCACGCGTTCCCTTATCGTCGGAGGAGACGAAGGAACCCTTTTTTTTATCTCCCTTCTTTTCTTCCCTTGGAAAAGAAGATGGAAAGGAAGGGAGAAGAAGTAAAGTTTCCCACCACCTAATTCTCCTGGCCAACATTTATTATTACCCCCTTCTATCGGTCCCTTTCACGGGGATGATTCTCGATTTCCGGGACCTTTTCTCCTTCTCTACGTACATATCTATACGTCATTTTGCGCAGCGGAGGCTGGAAAGATAGAGAAAAGAATGGGTGCGCGGGAGAGGACACCAAACGAGGCCGAACTTTTTCTTCCCTCGGTGCCGCCGCGCGCGCATAACTCCGAGTCTAATCGGCTGGATTACGCCGGGGGTGGGTGTAGCAGCGCCGACAGGCCGTTTGCGATTTTAACTGCCTCCTCCTCCTCTTTTTTGCCCTTTTTTGCTCCTCCGACTTCTGGCTCGGTTTTCGCGGATTACCGTCCAAGCGACTGCTGCTCCTCTTTTCTCTAATTCTCCGAGATGCAGAGTCCTCTCTCTCCGTTATACGCACGTATGTATGTATATTTATTTCCTTTGTGCTTGTTGGCTTGGCTTTTTCTTCAAGGTGAATGGGAGTACACGGACAAAGTTGCCTCCAAAGTTTTTCTCGCTAAGAGAGAGGGAGGGAAGGGGCGCACAAAAATTTACCACCCAAAGTTTTAATTTCGATCGAACGACGGACTGGGACGTTTTTGTGACAAAAAGCTAAGTGACCGTGGTTGGGTCGTTGAGTTTTTTTGTTTGCGTCGATTTGCAAATGGCCAAAGTTTCGTGCCATTGAAGATGCCACATTTTGACGTTTTTTTTTCGAGTTTCGCATCGGTAGAAGTTGCACCTCGAATGCAAATACGAGAAATTATGCGAGAGAAAGGTGCGGTCTTTTTCTCGAACGGCATCGCTATTATAGTCCACGAGGGCACGAGAAAATGGGGAGGAAAAAAAAAAGCGTACAATAATTAATGACCCAAGCTGAGGAGATATAGACGCGTACAATATACAATTGGTTCACCAAGGAAATCCTTCTTGCCGCGATTGTGTATATCCTTGTTGACGCGTAAAGTGGAGGAAACGTATGGCAAGAGGGGCAATCGATCAATCATCCAACATTACACCGAAAGATCTTGATTACATGGGAGTATAAAGGCATTCACGGTGACCAGAGCCGCCCCCCAACGCTCGGTAAATCTCGGTAAAAAATCTCAAGTCCGTTCCCGGAAAGAAGATAAAATCGCGAGGGAGAAGAAAGTGAAAAAATTGAGGGCACGGCCGAAAATGGGTGCTCTAAAATGAACCGAAGGAAAGAGGTATGCGACTAATTGAGAAAGACGAAGGATTCAAAGACCCTCGGAAATTCCGGAGCTCGCGGACGAGCTTGCAACTTTGAGAAAAAAAAGGGCGAGGGACCTCGAATGAAAGTGGACGGTAGGTCATATTTTTTTTTTGTTCCTCTCTGCTCTATCGCACTTTTTGTTTTTTAATATATTGCGCTCGCAGAGAGACGCAACAACACCGACGGGGCAAAGGCGGGAGGGATGAAATTCCGCGCTGTCCTCGCGGGGCGCTACATCTCTCGCTGTGAAATATCGTTTCGGAAGCGCTGCTGGAAGTAGGACGGAAGTGAGGTTTATTTTTATTTCATCGAGAACACGCGGAGTTGGGGAAGGGGAGGGGGGTGGGGGTGGATTTGCATTCGAAACAATGTGAACATTGGCCATCGATTGGCCCAGGGGGAGTGGTGGGTTTGCTTAAAAACTTGGGTGTGGGTCGTCATTTCACTGTTGTCGTTGATTCAAGCGAATTATCCACAAAACAAATACCATCACCATAATAGCTTCGTCCATCATCTTAGCAAACTAAATGACGTACAGTCATAATCGCGTACCTCTCCGTTCTCCTCTCGTACCGCATTATCCCCCTCGAGCTTGCAAGCTCTCGGGCATATCTCTCTATCGCTACCCTCGCCTTCGAAATTTCGGGCGACTACGTAAATACGTATACACTGGCTTTATAACGACTTGACGCTTAAAACGCCGTAAATTAGGTGAGCTTGCAGTGAAAAGACCCGGGGATGGATGGGGGAGTGGAACATATCAAAGCAGCGGGCCCGGCTGAAACCCGTGGGCAAACACGCCCCGACACCCCAGCGCGCTGCTGATGCTTTTCCTCCGTGTTGCTGCACGTATACGTGTGTATGTAGTTCGTGAGTGGAGCACAATGCCCGAGCTTTCGCGATCCTTTCGGCTTTTAAGCGACCCGACCCTCCTCCTGCATCCACTACACAACGGCTCTCGCTTATCTCGGCGCCCGATTTTGCGGATGGCTTGATGGTCACTTTTAGCTGCCTTCCGCCGCTTTTCTTCCTCCTCCCTCCCCCCCCCTCTTTTCACTTGCGAGTGACGAGCTTGGCTTTTCTCATCGCGTATATATATACCCACGCGTTAAATGGTTTATAATTTTTCTTCTCGTTTCTCGTTTCGTAGCTAAGGGGAATTTATGGACTCCCACTGTTGGGTGAAAAAGCTCCGGGGGCTTCTTACATTTTTCTCAAGCTCAAATGAGATATCCGAGCAAAAGAGAGCTGATACCGCTGAATTTGCGGGTTTTGGCTGGCTGCTCTGGATTTTTAATATAAGTTTCTGGAATTTTATGGGACGCTGTTTTTTTAAGATCCCTTGCGTAAGGGTCTTTCCTGGTGCTGCTGTATGAGAGTTTTTTTTTTCTCAATTTGAAAGCTTGCAAACTACCGAGTGAGTTATTCGAAAATACGTGGATTTTTTCAAGTTTTTTGGCGCGCAGGTCGTGCAAGTTTTTGTGTTTATTTACATGACGAAAAATTATACGAGAATTTTATGAGAAATGTTTTCTTTATTTACGACACGATGGAAAAGAAAAGAATAAGAGGCTGGGCGAAATTTCATCAATATACTTTTTACCTTCAAACAGTAAGTATAGGACATTTAATCTTTTCGAACGAGAAAGTTAAGGCTCACAACGGATTAATTAAAAAAAAAAAAAAAAAAAAACACTATAAAAATGAGTTTATGGGGGGAGCAAAAAAAAGTTGACCAAGCATCTCTAGCCGAGCCAAGTTTATCAACCAATAAAAGGAAGCTGCATGCGCTAAGAGCATAAACTTTGTTTTTTTTTTTTTATTCCAACGAAGCAACGGTACATTAATCTGTCGTAAAAACATTTTCCAGCTCGTCATCACCAAAAGTTCGAAATTATTTCTGTCGTCTTATGTAAAGTTTGACGGAGAAAGGAATTTCGGCGCAATGACGCTGCTGCTGAAATCGGCACACCGCGTATAGATATTACATATCCGGACGAAAAAGTCACTCGAAGAAGCAGAGATAAGGAATTAAAAAAAAAAGATGTACACACAGGCAAAGCTGCCGAGGAAAAGTACGAACAAGTCTAGATGAAAGAAAAAAAAAAAAAAAAAAAAAAAGGAAAATGTTTCTCTTTCATCCTTCTTCTGCTTCCCTCAGGCCTTTACATTTTTTTTCCCCCAGGAAGGCAGGTAGGTAGTCTCTTCCACGCAGTATACCTGGTCCGGGAGCACCAGAGCAGCAGTTCGTCGTAATGCTTTTTCATCGTGAAACTTTGCAAATTGCATTTCTTACTTAGCGAGTATAGTGGAGCAGCAGTAGTAGTGGCCTCCTGATGCCGTACAGTGGGAGAGGAAGGGGGGTTGGCTAATTTATACACGTCCCGGAAGCAGCGTATACGTATTAGTGCGTTTTCAAGCTCGAGCGTGTAGGCGAATTTTTTTTTATTAGCGGCCTAGCCGTGCCCCGAGTCGCTTAATTATTTTGACGCTATACCCGCACGAGCGGTATACCGTGTGACGCTCTAAATATGAGCGTAGAAGGAGGGCGGGAGGAGAAAAATAGATCGACAGCGTGAGAGGATTATACGGTAATCCGCGTGCTGTGCTGATGACGCCACGTGGATCCGCCTCTCCGTTCAGACTCCGGGGATATAATGAATATTTATTCTCCTTTTTGGCTCGGTTTGCCTTCGTCTATCTTTTTTTTTTTTCCTTTTTCCTTTCTTTTTTCTTTCGTTTCGCAAGGGAAAAAAGTTTGCTAATCGACACCTCGGGGGAAAAAAAAGTGCTATCTCAAATTTGTTGGGAAGAAAGCGCTATCTTAGAGCACACGTTTGAAAATGCTTGCGTTGGATAATAAAAGCGAGGACTTTTCCAGGTCGTTTTTCATACCGGGGGGCAGATAAGGACTTGGGCAATATTTGCGTGGATATAAATATACATATATATATTTTTTATTTTTTATTTTATACGTAATATAAGATTGGTGAGGGTGGTAAGTTTGAAGAAAAAATGTACATACATTTTTAAGATAGTACTTTGTTTCCCCTAGAACGTGAGGCAGTGCTTTCTTTCGCTAAAGTATCGTCATGTAAGCGCAAACAATTGTATTGGAGCAAGTATTTTGATCCACATACCTCAAATAAAATAATATTTGTCTTTCATTGCGAGAAATGTAATACGAAAACTAATTTACCGTCAAGCGTGTTAATGCTTTAAAAAATACAAGTTGCTTCAATTAATAAGTGTTTACACCATGACAAAAACGACGCAAGAATGGTCGACTGAAGAGCTTGTCACTTTTATCCCTTCGATTGGGAATATCCCTTAAAATACATCGTGTGGGCACGAAAATTCTCTAAAAACTCCAAAATGTATTCAAATAACTTGCTAATGTGTACCTGTTCACCATAGTTAAGTCAATAATGATGCCGGTCGTGTCTCTAACCCTTCTGGGATAAGGTTCGTAACGTGAGCTTAAAACAAGAAATAAATCAGCAAAGCCCATAAAACGACACACAATTTCCTATATATTATATGTTGAGAACTATCTCAACTAAGAAGACGGTTACTCTCATGTACACCCTGATTTTTTTATCATTTTGCTTTACTGGCATTAACGCTATCGAAAAAACTGTCTCTTGTCTTTACAAAGATCTCATTCGTAGGTACTGAATCCAGCACACTGTTGGATAGTAAGATTTTTACCAATTGAATGCAACCATCCATGTGTCAGATGTATACGGAGGGAGGGGGAGGAAGAAGCAAGAGGGAAGAAAGCAAAAGAGGTGACACGAAAAATCAAGGAGGAGCTTATGGACTCATAAGTAGGTATATGTTAACCAAAAGAAGAGATTTGATTAATTTGACTTTTAAACGGTTCAATAGACCATATATACTCGGGTAATTCTCATGCCCGGCTATTGACTCTGGCTGTGTATCGCACGATCCCTAGTCCATGGCTGGTGAACGGCCTTATTGTCGATTACACCCCATGAGGGTTCACTACAGAGGCACGAGGCGTGTGGTTTTACCTATACGGCTGATCGAGCACGAGTGTGTATGGTACATTCCAGCTACGTATATATACATATGTGCCGTCTGAAGCCACAAACTACGCTGGAATCAATGAGCCCGAATTGACGTGCTCCCCCTTTCGTCAACTTTTGACGATTCCACCACATGGAAGCTGAAGATCCAAGGCAATGAGTTTTTTTTTCCATCCAAGTATGAAGTCGGACATTTGAGTTTTTTTTTGTAACAACCCCTTTCGCGGCACCGAGACCCGATCAACCGAATAACAGAACAATACATATTGCGCGTATCCGGAAAATTCCTAGTGCACTTTGTCCGGAGTTAAATTAAAATTGAATCCGCATCCAAGTGCGCACATGTATGTACACCGTGCATGAAAAAATACACGAGATTCCCGGAGGTGAGGGGCGTTCCACCTGCAGCTTGTTATTGAAAAATCGCACACACGTGCGTGCAAATAACTCGATCTGGTTTAGCGATATTGTACATCGTGAAAAGTAACGTATACCTTTCCCCTAAACGGAGTTAATTGCTTGACTCGCAAATTCTTAGATTAGTTTCCAAACCGTGTATAACATTACAACGGCGTACAAGTAATAATCGAACGGCGCGAAGCCCAAAGTACCCCATAAGGAGAACATAATGTCGTGCCTCCAATACCCAGGAGTTTTATTTACGCGGAATGCCAATAATCTTCCGGCACCACGTGTTATATACGCGATAAAACACGACGATTGCCAGCCTCCCTCCCTCGTACAAAAATTATCCACGCCACGCGAAGCTCATCAAAAGTCGATCACTTGAAATGATGTATATTTACACCTGATTATCAGGATGTATGTTAAACTGTCCGGGTATTAAAGGGCACCAAATTGTGGTGCAAAATCGGACTACCAGCTGCCATATTCGCGAAACAGAAGTGGATTTCTGAATCCCGTTTCTGATCTCCGATCAAACAGTCGTTTGGCGAGACGGTGATACGCATATATTTGATACGCGTGCATATCACGGGGTACGGGGAAGCCATGCCCGAACCATTCAAGCCAATAAGCCAATGTTAATTATAATTCAACACCACGTGCATATACCCGCGGGGAAAGCTTGAATCGAGACGGAGAGTGTTAAGAGAAGGGGGTGGGGGTGGTTAATAGCCATAGTAACAGCTGCGGGGGGGAGGGGACACGGTGTTAGCGTTGGTCTAAATCTCGAAAGAAGGAAAGGGAGGGAGATGGGCTCTTCCTCCGGTCTACAGTGTCCTAAGCACATATTGATCAGTCCCAAGGTTTATCTTCGCACGAGCATCTGCGATCAGGCGGGCAAGCAGCCCCGGCCATCGTCGCAACACCAGAGCGTCTCTCACCCCCCACTTGGGTGGGGCAGTCACGGCGCCTGCGCCTCTCTCTCTCTCTCTCTCGCTTGCCTCACGTACACGTGCGTATACGCTATTATTGTTATTATTATTACTATTATGGACCACTCGTGTATGGATACACATATGCACCCTAGTGAGAGAGGGTGGGGGCGTGGTACTTACCCTGCAATCCTTAAAATACCCGACGACATCCCATTACCACGAAATTCGAATCGTGCGAGCCGCTGCACTGCGTCGCTCTCCCTTTCTATTTCCCTTGGCTCTTTCCACCGTATATACATTATACATATACATATATATGTACACAGTCTTCCTTATCGTTAATCTCGGCTCAGCCGTTCCCTGCCGTTACATCCGTACGCGCATGTGGTGTAGGTGTACATACGTATACAGCTACTCTCGCCTCATCTTTCTTCTAGCGCGCTGCTTTATACGGATACATAAATATATACGTATACATACGTGTATACACGTGCAGTTGTTTCTTTATTGCCCCCGAGCAGTGCTCACGTTTATATTGTTGCGCCGGACGACGTCCTCCCCCCTCCCTCTTCCTTGGTGAGCTTGCAAGCTCTCTCGCTAGCCGTTGTATAGTTGCTATAACGCATAACCGGACGTAAGCTATGGCGCGTGTACGTGTATACGTAAGCGACCGCGTGGGATTTGCCGATGGTACATATACAATAAAATGTATATATACGCCGCCGACGCGAATATGACCATTAATATTAATTGAGAAATAGATTATGAGCTCCGTTGAGTATACCTCTCGTGCCTCTCGCGCCATGTAGATAAGCACTCGGTGAATTCGGGTCAACATTTGCGCTTTGATCTGTCTGACAGGTACGTATAAGCTTACCCCCTTTTTTTTTTCCTCCCACAAACATACAACGTGCACGAAAGGTGTACATGTACACATATAGCCGCAAAAGTGCCCGTCGACGTGGTGGCACACGTGAGAGAGCGAGCATTACCAACCCCTCGAAGTTTACGAGGCTAGCTTTTTTTTTTACCCCTATCTCCGGCATTCGCCTATACACACACACACAGGAGAGCACCCGAGCGAAAGTAGTATAAGTCAACTTCGCAAAGTGCAATCAAACGCTCGTACACACGAAGCTTTCCCTGCTGGCCCCGAGTGGGGCACTTAGCCCTCCCTCCCCTCCTCTATTTCCATTTATTATTATTATTATTATTATTATTATTATTATTATTATTAGTTGTATTTCCATTTTATTTTATTTATCATACTTTACTTGACCATTACTGTTTTTATGAACTGTTTTTATTACATCAGTGTTGTCATTATGCATATTTTTTATCTTTTTATTTTTTGTTTATTTATATATTTTATTTTATTATCTCTTTGTTTTACATGATATTTTCTTCGAGCGTTACCTGTGATAGCTGTTTTTACACTTTCAACGCTTGTACAACAATGTGTCTGCTGTAATTCATCATGTCAAGCACTATACAGGACCTCTGAGTCCTTAGTGCCAAATAAAGACTTACTTACTTACTATTTCCCAAACGGCAGCGGGGCAGTTGCATACAGCGAGAAATGGATGCGCCAGGTAGAGGTTTACACACGAGAGGTACGTCTCTCGCCCGTACACGGTGCGGATGATACTCCGTGACACGGTTACGTAAATTGGTGTTGCCGGATCGAATGATTTTTAGGGAGGGGGGAAAAAAATAAAATAGAAATCCCAAAAGCTCCCTCCGCGAGAATCAGCCGGTGGAAGAAGATGAAGCTACTCGGTGGCTGTGGTTGATGCTCTAATGGTGCGTAAAAAGTTCACCCTCCTCCCTTTTTTCCTCCGTATCCTCTACCCCTGCACACACACCCAGTCCCTTCTTCCCTCTGTGTGGCCATAGCTATATATATGCAACCCCAGCACAGCTGAGACATCGTCCAATCTTTTAACCCCGCCTCGATCTGTCCCTTTGATACATTTATTGCACGTCCTGTAAATCAGTTAGCCTCGCAATCCAGTATCAAACACAAGTACGCGTCGAAAGTTGGAAAAATTTGTACAAACGCGAATTGCTTGTGTATTTATATGATGTATTTACTGTAGCGCGTACAACGTGTGTATGGGACATTACTATTATACGGGACAAGCACACATATTACGGGACGATTAACTCGCACGTGAACGTGTACGCGACACGAGAAATTATGAAGTCGCGCGGAGTTGCATGTATAATATACATCTACGTGGACGCGCGAAACTAATGGGCTAATTAAGAGTTTTAATCTCCCGTGGGCACCCGCAACTTCGTCAAACGTATTGCGCACACCCAGCAACAGCAGTTTTAAGCTCAATTCATTCTACCGGCACACACGTA
Organism: Copidosoma floridanum; assembly: GCF_036245765.1. NCBI lineage: Eukaryota > Metazoa > Arthropoda > Insecta > Hymenoptera > Encyrtidae > Copidosoma > Copidosoma floridanum. The sequence continues at coordinate 22,350,446 of NW_028321898.1, read as the reverse complement.
CGTATACGCCTCATACCCGTGAAAGCACAGTTGTACACATACACATGTATACAGGGACAAAAGAGAGAGAGAGAGAGAGACAGGGGTGGTAAGGTTTCATCTCGGTAGTACAAGTACATGTATACATATACACGGGGTCGTAACATAAACACAAGCCGCATTTAAAAGCGCCCGCCCCGCGATACCACCCAACGCATGATCTTTCGCTCGTTTACTCCTTGAGAACAGTTTTTATATCCAAGGCTTTTGTACGCCAGACGAGTGAGCGTGTATAAGCATTGTACGCCGAGGGGAAGGGCTGAATTGTTGCCTTTTGTTTTTGAGTGCACGCTCCGTGTGTACACGTAGTGGTGTAATAACACTTTGGCTTAGGGGGTGGGTGGGGGGTCGTATACAAATTCCGCCGTGGGTCTGGAAATGACGAGATATTACACCCTATATACGCGGAGCCGTTTAATCGAGCGCGTGATTGGTGATTTTGATAGGAGGGGGGGGGGATTTTCCCCTCGTAATTTAGCTGCAAAATTATCTGTACATCGAGAGCTCGGCTGATGGATGTTGATCCGCAGGCTGTATCTAAAAGTAAAAACAGGGGTGCCACCATTTGCAGGACTCGCCTGAGATTTCCAAGGAAGATCATTATAGCTCGCGTCATCAGGGGTTATTTTTGAGTTTCAGCCCTGATGAGCCGTGGAGCGAGCATTTGGAGCATCCCGCATAGCCCAGGTTGGTATATCCGTGTATACAAACAATGGGGCCTGCTCACGTTTGTATATCCAAGCCAGGCGAGGCTTTTTCCCCCACCCCCGCCGCAGTCTCGGATACGTGCCCGAGCCAAAAAGTACATCGCTCTCTCCCACTCGCGGTTTGCCCACTTTTTCAGCATCTGCTGGACACGCGAGCTTTTATCGAAGCGCCCCAGCAGCCGCGTGGGGTACAGTACAGTCGCACGGCTCCCGACGCTCTCCTCTTCCTCACAATCGAGGCGACCTTTTTTTATGGCCTCGGATGCTGCGATCGCCACTCTCTGGTTTATTTATCGCTTTGCAGCAACGGTATACACGCGCCAGTCGAGCGCGCGATGCCACGTATACACGCACTTACGATAGCCCGCTGATTTATTAATAGGAAAGAAGTAACGCCGTTTCCCTAAAATGTACGGGGGCGCGCGAAGGCTTACGTATAAATTAGCCGTGTGTAGCGTCATCAGCGTTGCTTCGCTCGGTCGAATATACACTTGATCCTAACTCGTCAAATTGATGACATGTGTGCAACCTATTTCGCGAGCTCCACGTGCGTTAGAAGAGCACACTCATATGAGCACAAAGACAGGCGCGCTATAGCGTTACTTTCGGGTATAACACGTAATTGCTCGCGATCCCTCCTCCTCCGACTCATCCTCCGTCTAATGAATGCGGATAATTTGTGCCACATACGCGCGCCAATTACCCGTACAAGTATATACATGTATGTCGGGATGACACGTACACATTTGCGCGTTGCATAAGCATCACGAGTGGCCTGTTTGACAAGCCCACTTTCCGTTGGCGTTAAGCTTCCATACAGGCATACAGGGACGAGGGAGTGTGCTCATTGAGCTCAACCGCCTCATCCCCCCCCCCTCCAACTACTCGACTCTGGATACGTGTTACAAGCGGGATTTCAATTATTTCCACAGCTTTTCATTCCCCTGATGATATACCAATGATGCGTACGTGCGTATCTGTGATGCTTTATCGGATTGAATATGTATTAAAAGGAGCCGTGGCTTTTGGGATGAAAAAAAAAAAAGGAGGGTGGACAGACGACGGGAAGCTGTGCTGTAAGGGCTTCCAACTGACACGCTCCGTATACGTGGCGTCGCGGATACACAACCGAGCCATCGATTACTCGGCAAATCTGCCGCGAATCGCTTCGAGCCCTCCCCTACTCTCGTGCGTCTACGTCAGGTATCTGTATCCTGCACGTAACAACCCTCCATCTGCACCCCCCTCCCACCCTTGGATCCCCGTCGATCACTCGAAAGGTGGGGGGGGGGGCTGTGGAAAATAAATAAAAAAAAACGAGCGTGGAGGGAGCGTAGCAATGAAAAATCTGTAATCGATGCGGTGTCTCCTCCCTTTTCTCTCCTTTTTTCCCGCAGGAGCGGTGAGCCGTATACGCCACGGAAAGGTGGGAAAAGAAGGGAAAAAAAGAGGTTGCGTGGACGAGAAAAGGAGCGACAGAAAATGAGAGCCGGCTATCATCTCTTTTTCCCGAATGGAGGAAGGAGGGGGGGGGGGTATCATACGCCCTGTTGGGATGAGCTGAAACTTCTCTTCTCGTTAGCCAAATCGGCCGATCGATCCCACATTCCCCGACGGCATTTTTTTTCCTCCCCCCCCCCCCAACTCGGAAGGGGTGTTTGGAAATTCGTCAGAGTGGAATTTCCGATTGATACGCGGCTTCTAAAGAGGAAAAAAACCTCCCTTTTTGACGGGGATTTTTATCCACCTCAAAGAGGAGGATTCCTTATTCGCGTTCCTCGGTTCCCTCTTCCTTTCTCGGGGGTAAAGAATTGAATCTGCATGGCGATCGACCCACCAGCTGTAATTCCAGCTCGCGGCTGTAGGTGATTTCCCGCTCGACTTGCTGATCGGAAGTTACGTGCGGACGTGTTCTGATCTGCGGCTGAAAATTCACGCGATGGCTCGTTGTATGCAATGTTATTGCCTAACAATGTTGTATAATTTTAAATAGCTAACTGTGTCGGCTTGCAGTCGCAATGATTTTGCTCGATCTAAAAGCAGGACGACAAATCGGCACGTACAACGCGTGGAGGTTGAAAATAATTAAAAAAAAGACTAATTAAAGTTAACCGATCTCGGGGCTGAAACTCTGCTGACAACAATTTCTTCGAGTTGGAAAGTTCCATTCGTTATTTCCTCGCTTTGCATTGAATACACTTTTTCCTTACCCGAGTTCTTTAAATGAAAAAAAAAAAAAAAAAAAAAAAAGACATTTAATTGAAACAACGTTGCAGGAGGAAAAAGGGAAATCGACAACATTCCGACGTCATTTGTTATTTAATGGTTCTCGCTTCGTGTGCGAGACGAGTTGTTGTTTTCCATTCAGCTAAACAATTTTCATCGTCGTGCCGACTGAGAATAATTGTTTTATAAATCGGAAACCTTTAAACGTACCTTTCTTTCCAAAAAAATTGGGGCGAAAAAAAGAAAAAAAAAAAAAAAAAAAAACAATGATAATAATGTATACGGTGGGAGAGCCTAGGAAAAATGGTTTCCTATCAAAAGTGCAAGTAAACACGAGCCAGCCGATCGATAAGGATAATGTATACACGAGGTCCGCTCCCATTGCAAAGGAAAAAAAAAAAAAAAAAGAAAGAAAGAAATATATCGGACACCAACTACCCCCCCTAAGAAATACATCAAGCCAGAAAAAGATTACGCGTATCGAATCGATCGGACGTATCTATATATATGTACGCCTACACACAGGGTACGAGGGAGCAGGTTGGTGCAACCTGTGGGGAGAAATTTCACATATTGCGCTCACCAGCAGAAACGGATTTTTCACAAATCGTCCGAACCTCCGCTGGCCAAGTCTTCCCTCACCCCCGTACTCTCTCGTCCCCAGCATCCACCCACGTGACTACAGCAGGAGATGAAAAAAAAAGGGAGTAAGCCACGAGATCTCGGGTCCCTCGGCTGCTGCAAAATTCATCCGGTCGCCGAAACAGCCGCACCAGCGGTATATTCTTTCCCTCAGCACCGATCATCGCAAATTGAAATATTTACGACGAGCGGACTTTTAAATGGTACGCGTGTGTTCGTGGCTTAACGCGCCCGTCACTCGTGGGGTTGCAAACGAAAACACGTGTCAGTGAAAATTGTGATGGATGCTCGCTTGATGATTAGGAACGCGTACGCGGTGTTTGTCGTACAAATGCGATTTTGGGATACATCACTAATTTCGGGGAGTATACGCAGGTAAACTAATGGATTGCGACAGCGGTGGTTCGCCTTTCGTTTGTTTATCAGCATGCGAAAATATCCCGTCAGTCGAGTCTTATTTAACATTAATATACACCAACATTGACGCCGAGACTGTTCCTTTGGAATGGAACCAGATCCAGTTTTGATTATATTCATGAGCCAAATAGCCCCTGCGTGACGAACGGCCGCGGAGGCACGCACCGATATTTGAATTTTAATGAAAAAAATTTACATCCGCCGATGGGAGAAAAAAAAAAAAAAAAAAAACAAAACCAGACGCCCTTGACGTGTGTATATAGCCTACATACTATTTGAAAAACAAAAGAAAAATGAAAAAAGTTAAACTCGAGCATTGGCTGTGTACGAGTACAACACCCAGCAATCCCAGGCGCTTCGGCCAGGCTGTATTTATCGAGATGATTGATCCTAATTGGCGGGCGAATTGATCCCCGGACCGGTGCCTATACATGCGGTCGTAGGTGGAATACGGGTGGCTTCCCCGGAGGTGTACACGGGACGAGGCTTTAACGTTTCATTCGAGCGCGTGCAAACCGGCGCAGCGGATCGATCGGCCGGAGCCTTAATCAAATCCAAATAGGGTGACGCGCGAGGCCGATTTCTGACGCCCTCCCCCGGTGCAACTGGGCTTCCTCCTCTGTCGCTCGTTCTCTCTCCGTTGGCTCTTTCTTCACGGCTACGAAGGAGGAATCCGAGATTCGCTCCGGTGGATCAGCTAGTTGATGCTCGCTGGATTACCTTCACGTGTGCACCGTCATTCGAGACTGTATGGAAATTCGGAGAGATAATTCTTTTTCATCTTTTATCTTTTTAATTAGGTCATTTTTGCGCTTACGCGCTTATTATCATTGCTTCCACTACGAATACGAATTTTTCCGGCGTTTTAACGGGACGTGTCGATCTCAATACACGCGTATTCGTTAATTAGTAACTTTGTAGCTACTTTAAGTAATGAGAAGAGGAGCAGCAAACCCGGTGTACTTTGAGGAATCAATCTCGAGCCAAAGTTTGTCACGGAGGCACATAGCACAAAAGATGCAACGTGCCGTCGTTTAAAGTTTCATCTCATTATAGGCACCTATACTCTCGCTATATGAACTTTGGCTTGATTGATTTTTCAAAGCTTTGTGCACATTTCGTAGCATTATATGTTGCGTATAAAAGTAGCTATAAAGTTACCAATTACTGAAGTCTGTCAGTGAGAGGTACATACATTCGCCTGCACTGATGTGATAAAAAACGAGCTTTTGCATGTGTGGTCCATGTAACTTGGTACGCTTTTCATCGCACAATACTTGACTCGTATACGTAGTTTACTTTCACGGAATACACGTACAAAATTAACGAATAAACTGGTTTCAAATGAACCAAGTTAATTTGGTTCCGGTTATATTTGCACTTTGTGTACTTACGTTACAAGGAGGATAACGCAATGCATATCGCCACGCGCACGTACTTGCCCCTGTGTTTAGTGCAAGCTAAATATTTGTCGGTCGAAAGCAAAGGGATTGGCCAACTGTATACGTGGTGTACACACTATATATACGTGCACGCAGACTGGGAGTTTACTTGTGTGCACCCAGGAGCAAGTCTAGAAATTCAAACATTATATAAATAAATAACCACCACCTCTGCCCCCAATCTGCAATGGCGCGGGGTACGTACACACCCTCCAAGGCATACTGCACACGTTACTAACTAGCCTCAGTCTGTTGCGTTCATCGAGGTTTTTTTTTTTTTTTTTTTTTTTCTAAATAGTTTTTACATTCCCGCGAGCTACACGGTAACAGCATGTGCAAGATACGAGTTTCCTCACGCGTGCAAACTCACGGTACAGCTACAAATAGTTTCGACTTTATCGATCCCGGGCGCTCGTATGCACTCGTACGTGCATTTATCTTGCAAAAAAAAAAAAAAAAAAAAAAAAAAGGGAGGAAACAGCCAACGCATTCCTCCCGAAAAGTACGCGTTTGCCTTACGGAAACCCTCCTCTCAGCCGGCGAACATCCCTCCCGACGATCTTCCCCTCGATCCGCCTTTCAGCCCCCGAATTCGAGGTGCGGCAAAAAGACACCCGCCAATGCACTCGTGCGTTATCTTCTCGACGCACCGAGAGCATCCATGTATATGTTGGTAGAGAAATGGGGCAAAAAAATTTGTTGCCCATTCATGGGGTGCAACAGCAGGAGCTGTACCGAGAGTGCAAGTCTAATCGCGGGCATCGGAGAACATAGTGGAACGAACGTCTCTCTCTTTCTTTATTCTCTTTGAGAAGCCAAGCTACTTGCTCCAGTACACGCTCCGAGACTGTTTTTGTCGATCCCCCCTCGTGCACGCTTTCTTTTCCATTCCCTCTGTTGCTTTTTTTTCCTTTATTTCCTATACGTCCTCGATCGAATTCCACAGTCGTTCCCGAGCTAACGTGTGCAACTTCTCTCTCATTTTAGCCCTTTTGCGGATTCTCTTTGTCGCTGCTTTGCTGATGCTTCTTTCGATTCCCTCCGACGAGTCCCCTTTTTTTTCCCCTCGATCCCTCGGAGAGAAAGACTCGCGGCAGCTCGTTGTGCTCGATTTCCCGATTCCATTTGGCTTTTTGCAAATTTCATTGTTCGAGAGCTTCGATCAAGTGATTCCCTCGCTCCGTTTGTTTTCCTCCCGATCGACTCGATGCGTCCCCTCGTGCCAAAGGGAACGGGCCACTCGTTTGTATGGCACCACCCTCGGGCGGATCGGCGAAAATTTCAAATCTTTCTAAAGCTACTCCCCGGGCTCTGGTGCAACTCTGCAGCCCTCCCCCCCCCCTCTACCCTTGGCTCAACACCCTCTTTATTTCGCCTTTAGTCCGTACACTCAACCCCGTTGATTTGGTCCGCACGTCGCTGCGAGCTGTTACTCCAAGTTTGCGCTTCTCCGAGTGTTTCCGTAAATAGCCGTCCTCCTTGGGCTGCAATCGCGCGAGGAGTGACGTGACTACCCTGAAATTCATCCCCCCCCCCCCCGGCTCAAGACTGTTTGAATTTTTTCGCAAACTCCCTCTGCAGTTGTCTTTCACGGGAGAGAGAAAGGTGTCTCTCGCATCCGACCCCTCGCTTCCTTTAAATTTTCCTTGACTGCCCGTCAGTTTCTTTTTCAATTTCTCCACCGGCGATACGCGTATATATATATATATCGCTCGGAAAATTGAAAAATCTCTGTACCGCATTATCCGCGGGAATAATAAGCGTATGTTTGATCAAATCAAAGAAAAAGAAGAGGAGCTAAAGAAGAATAGTGGAACCAAACTTTTGCGGATCGTGTATGCGAGCCACGGGAGCGATCAATCCCCTTCGATACCTCGCGCGGAGATATTTGTTTTCCACTCGTGTTTTCCTTGCGCCATTTTCCCCAGACATGGGACTCGATTGTCAATCCACCTTCGCGAGCAAACGTACGCATCTCCTTGAACTTTTCGAAAAATATTCCGCCCCTGTCATATACCCCATGAACCCCTCTGGGGTTGGATTTTCGCTCGCGACAAACCATTCGAATTCATTTTGACCAGGGATCGGATGGAATTTGTTTTTTCCCCCCTCCCTCCGACGCCAGTGTCGATCCCAGGGAATCTCCCATCTCTAGTTTCCTCAAATTTCTCGCGGCGCCCCCACGTATGTTTGTGCTTTCCCCCCTGTCATCGATTGTACCGGACGCTCTTTTATTTTTTCACGTGTATCTCGCTTTTCATTCGAGCCGCCCTTGTTCTCCCACCCCCCCCCTTCCTTTTGTTTTCCGTTTTTTCACTCTGAATCGCATGCAGATCACCCCTCGAGCTCTCAGCGAATTGCCTTGATTGGCACTCGACGGGCTCTTTCATCACAATCAAGTCGATGACGTAAAATGAAGTAAATTTTTCGAGCTCGAACCATCCGAGCGCAGTAAAAGATGGAACGAAGCTCAATCTAATGTTAATCAGGTATTAAAACAAAACTTGACTTTGGCCGTGTAATCGTAATCGACGGAAGCTCATATCCGATCTATGGATGAATAAATCATTGAAAGTTAAAAATACGCTCATCATCAGGAAGAATAATATCATTTTAACGCACCAGAGTGCTTGTCAAGTAGCGAAGGAAGTTGTTTGATCTTTCGCAAGACCATTGGAGAACAGAAGATACCAGAGAGTCAAATAGAGCGGGTAATGGCATGTATATATATATCCCTTTGCCCATCAGGCCGGGGTGTCCGACTGTCACCCCTAATCTAAGCACAATTTAATCTCATCCACCTTTCACCCCGATCCGGCCTCCCTCTATATACATACACCTGGTTCTCTACTCTCGTTTTTCTCCATACAGCACGCGTGCATATACGTATAGGTGGCTGTTTCCATTTTTCATTTTCCCTTTCCTGTGGCTCTCTTTCCTCGGAGCTGCCCGGCACAGAGAGCCCCACTACCACCTCTCTCTCTCTCTCTCTCTGCGTATGCGCGCGGCAGACGACTCTCGGAGCCGAGCGGACTGTGCCGGCAGGCAGTTCTTCTCGCGCCGCGGGACACCGCGAGTCCTTCCGTCTCGCAACTACAACTGCTGTTGCTGGTATACTTACACTGGTGAATGTTCTGCCGCGCGCGCGTTAGTATGCGATGCGTGGAGGGAGCGTGACAGGGGGGCGACACGAGCCAATTGGGAGTTGATTTTCAAGTTGGACGGGAAAGTTGAGGTTGTTGTTTATCGAGTGTGTGCGGTGACGAGGTGTGTGCCCCGTAATAGGAGAATTGTTGTTGTTTTTCGCCTTGGGAGCCGCTCGAGTGGTACGAGTCGAGCTTTGGTCGGACGCAGGGCCGAAGAAAATAAGGTGATGACGGTGTCGTCGCCGAAGGGCGCGATGTTCGAGGACGAAGGACATCAGGATTGAGGCCCGTTTGACTGGTTTTTTCGTGGCTTGAAGGTTAATAGCAGCAAAAACGACAATTGACTTTTTTTTTCTTTCTTCTTTTTATCTCAATCGGGACAAGAGTCGCGCTCGTTTGTGCGATCTTGTTTCGATTACCCGTTTTTTTTTCTTTTAACAAGTGTTACGTGCGAAAAGTATTAGGGGGCTGGCCTTTTTTGCACTGTTTTTTTTTTTTTTTTTTTTTTTTTTTTTTGTCAGAAACTGGGTCGGAGCGTTTGATACATCATGTGCGCTTGTTAAGGATATATAATGGCCGAGCGACGCGCGCCCACGATCCATCAAAAGTGTATCAGGACGCAGCGTGACTTTGCCCCCTCCCATGCGACCTACGCCCCATTTGACTCTTTTATCAGGCGTCCACTCGCACTTGTGACCCTTTTTTTTTTTTTTTTTGTTTCCCCTCGCTCCTGATTTACAAGCGCCGCTTGCAAAATGGGGTTGACGCTTTTTTCGAACTGGCTCGAGTTTTCCCCCTTTCGAGCGTGAAAATTTTTTATCCTGCCCTCGCAACAAGTGTACTCTCGATCGACAACACCGGCCTTTTATCGCGTGTTCCTAAAAGCTACGGTGCCTTTATCCCACTACCTTTTTTTTTTGTTTCGTTATCCAGGGAAATTCAATTTTTCTCGTATAGCCAGCTTCGTGTATTTTTACGACGAGACCGTACGGGGGGATTTTTAATTAAAAGAATACACGGCGTTAATTTTTTTCGCTAAAAATAATGGCTGCTCTGATATATATACCGCGCGCGGGCGAAAAAAAAAGTTAATAGATAGCTGGTACACGCATGTGTATAGGAACTGATCCACTGGTACATATTTTACGGGTGGGCCCCTCCCCTGCGCTCCACTGCGTGTATTATCATGCCGATGGTTTCGAGCGACTCAACGGAACAAAGGCCACACTTGTCTGTTATACGCCTTGTAGTGTACGCGTGAAATCAGTTTGCATTAAAACTGATGGAATTTTCCGCCACGCGAACCGAGACACGGGCTCTATCGTGTTAAGACAATAGCCGGGGAGTCCGCAATACCGCACGCGCGTTTCATAAAAAGATACGGACTGTTGTGCTTGTGTTGCGGAGCACTGTTGCAAACCACCATACTACTTGGTATTCCGCTTGCATTATAATAAGGTAAAGGGCCCATCTATGAGACAATTTTAAAATCGGTACCTATGCATGAGACACCCAGTTTAATTTATATACGTAATACTTAAACATGAAAAGAAATTTTTTTTAATATCATTATAATATAATCTTTTGAATAAACAAATATTTTAAAGAACTTCAAACGTTATTAAATAATAAAGAATTTTATTGTAAGACCCTGTCTCATACATAGGTACAATGTGAAAACATAACCTCAAACATGTGTTGTCCCTATTAAGAGACACTCAAGACGCATTTAAATAACATGGGTGTCTCATAGTAACGGACGTGTGTCTCATACACAGGGCCCTACAGATTCAATGTGTCTCATTAATAGGTGCATTTCCATCCTGTTTATATTTGTTTATAAAATTATTTTTTAACGTTTTATTTGAATTTAAAAATTATAATATTATTCGTAATGATCTAATGCTTTCATTGATACCAAAACTTGATATATTTCCGCTCATAGAGAGTGTACATTAATTTAATAGCAAAAAAAGTGGTAAAAAACTGTCTCATAGATGGGCCCTTTACCTTATGTGACACGAATAAAGTTGCGCGTTAAAGTTATACGCATCATGAATAGGGGCACGTGGAGGTGTATACATCATCCTCACTTCACTCGCAATTTTTCACTTTTACATTTACCCTATCGTGAGTCTCTCGTTGTATTATTGTTTGTTACATTATTTTGGTAACAGAGAACGTGATTGCTTGGCAGCGTTAAATGGCCGATTACTCGGTTTGCCATGAAAACAATATTACCATTCATACCAGCGCTTACCTGCTATAGGCTGCAACGACAACTCTGGCATTTATGAGCGATAAGGGATGGTTTTTTTTTTCCTTGCATTTATTGTTGTTGAAAAGCATGAGACACGGTATTTCGTTATGCTCCATTTGTATCGAATTATTTTGCGGTGCGTTGAAATTCAGTGGCGTGTGCAATAAATTTGTAGACACCACTTGCTCATTAATATTCCGGTGGCTAATGATACCCCGAGCCCTTGGATGAATAATTCATTGGGACTCCCTGCGACGCTGTCTTTTCCTTTTGCGTCTTTCTTTGAGAAAATTTCCCAGCACAAAAAACACCGAGCATGACTGGCGTTACAATTGTACACCGACGAGGTTCCGCTTAACCTTTTTTTATTTTCTTTTTGTTCTTCCCTGAAGATAGAGGCATCGAGAGAAAAAGATATCGGCTCGGGGATGTACACCCTTCGATTAATTAATTTGTTTTGAGATCGCGGGATTATTTCTCGGGCTGATTGGGTCTCAAAAATGCAAAGGACTGATCCTGATCGGATCAACCCTTTCATCCGATCAATTAGGAAGCTATTTAGCGAAGCTGCTTTGATAAAAAAAACTCCTTCAGTAAGTAAAGATACATGTCAGTTGGGAGCAATTTTTCCTTCGTCAAGGCACCAATATCATCCAGCGATTCGGAAGCGCGAAAAAAGACGAATATATATCGTTCAACGCTGACACAGTGCCAAAGCAGTGATTCGAAGTGCGAAATCCTCGAAAACACCGAAAAAGACAAACGACGATGGATGTCATGAAAAAAGTGAGCATCTCGAGTTGCGTCTCTTTGACGAGCTCTCTGCACCGAGTTATAAACTTTTCCACGCCCAGCTTGTTTTATGCTCATCCGGTCCAGTCATCCCCTTCGGCCGTACACCCTCAAAGCGGGGACCCTCGCGAAAGAATCGAGGGGGGGGGAGAAAAATTCGCATGCGGCGCGAACTGCCCGAAACTTTGAATCTCGTGGCTGCAATGGGATAGCGAAGACGAGAAAGAGCCCGGAAAGCCCCCTCGGCGTCCTACTGTGTGCATAAAGTTTCGCGTGGCACACCCTTCCTGATCCGACCTCGGGCGAACTGCTGCGTGGGATTTCCCGCGCACGCACGTGAGATACACCACCTTGGGAATATTGTGCGGTCGCGCCAAAGTAACCCGATCCTCTTTCTTTTGTTATCCGCAAGATTTTTTCAAGCCCGAGAGCCAGCTTACGCGTGTTTCGCACTCACTCGCACGTGTCATTTTCGGAGGGATGCAATTTTCGTCCTACTTGTCGAGTATTTATTAGCAAACGCTGAGATGACGAGCAATTGATTTCGATTCGACGTTAAAAAAATATCAGGGGGGCCGATAATAGATTCGCCGCGCGCGTGCATCCGATGAGTTTCGTGATTGAATTTCATCCACGATGACTTTAAATACCGGTCGGAGGCCTCGCCGCTACCCTTAATTTGCCCCCGGAGCGTTTGCCATAGCGGAGGCTATGCTCCCCCCGCCCCTAATAGGCGATCCCACGCCTCCTAACAACTGATTGAACTCGTTAACCGGGCACCTGTGAAATTACCCCCGGGGATATCAGTAAATAATGCCTTTACCTGCGCGTTATGCAAACCTTTTAACGATTTATAGATAATGTATGCTTATCGATGGTGTGTGCTGTTGGGGTCGATTTGAAATTGCCATTTGTAATATTTCGTTTGGATGGCAATCGGGTTAATTCAACTAATCTTATTATTATGCTCTGTTTACTCTTGAAATCCTTAGATTTTTCGGAGTCTACGGTCATTGTATTAGTATGTAGTATGCCATTTTACTATACAATAGAAATTGAAAATTTACAAAGCTTTTTGCGTTGAAAATGGCAAAATCCCGAATTTTCATCAAAGGGTCGATCGGATCTGAATTTTGAAAAATCAGTCCGAAAGAGGATTGAGTGTAATTACAAGCCCGGATGGAGCTGCCGAATATTTTTGCAAATCCAGAGCCTCGCGATTGAACAACTGCAGTTACATGTAAATCCATCCGCGTCTTTTGCTATCGACAACAGTGAAAGAAAAATAGCCCATGTAGGTACAAAGGCCAAAGTCGTCCATCTCCCGATGGATCTCCATCATCGAAAAGCGAGAGAAACAGCGAGACTTGGGCGTCAGCGCAGGGGGCAATTAATGGCACCTATTCGGCAGAGCACAAAAGAATCTGCATTCAAAGCGACAATCGCACGCCCGTCCCTTCGGCAACGAATAAGACTTGAGGAGCGACAAAAAAAAATGCGTTGATATCCGCACACCCGCGCGCGCGTGTCACTCCGTTGAAATATTCACACGCGTACATCGTTGATTACAAAAGGTGCAAATCCGCCTTTGTCGCCAGTAGTGTTTTTTCCAGCGAAACGCCACGATGTGCTAACCAACTGACTGGCCGGTCGAGTGACTGACTGCTCGCCCTGGGTTTTGTAATTCGACGTGTGAATTACGGCTGCTCCGGCGACGTTTCAATTTCACCCGCGCAACTCTGACGTGGACTGCTTTGGCTTTGAGAGCCCTGATGTGCCCCCCCCTCCCCCTGGTATATACGTGTACACGCAGGAGTTGCTTGCTGTGCAAATTGCGAGATTAGAGAAGCGCCTCTGGTGCTCTCTGGAGCTTCCGTCGCATTACATGTGTCTGCTCGCGCGAGTGCGTTTCTTTTGGCCCGCGACGGTGCAAGTGTGCGCTTTTTAATGCATTTTAAATAAGCTTCATCATCGGAGATGAGTAGCAGAGGGTTTGTTGCTCTTGTTTGAGAAGGAGATAGGGAATAATTTACGGGTGTGCGTGGTTATCAATTATTCGACAAGGGCGAATGAGGGAGTGGAAGGGTGGGGGTGAATTTGAATTTAACAATATTTATTAATGCAAAAGGTGATAAGATACGCTTGTGGCACTAGCAATTTCACACGGCATAACATCATATAATGTATTATCACTACTAACACATTACAATCACTATTTTTATCGTTTTATAGTGTCTATATTCGCAATAAAAGCATCAACTGTACAATATCGCCACAATGTACATTTTAATTTACAATGTTACAATTTTAAGGGGCACGATGGTATATTACAATATCATGAGCATAGGAAACGAGAAAGCAAAGTGCGGTGGTAACATGACTCTCTACGATGTATTCCATCTTGTTCCGCTACCCTGCTACCCCCGTTCTAATGGGGGGAGGGGGGTGTAATCAATTTAAGTAGCTGGATTCGATGTATGAGGCGGGGAAGAGCCGATATTATCCTAAACTTATTCTGGGTGGGAATATCCAAAAAAATCTGAGATATTTCTCGAGGATTATTCGATGTTTGGCCATTGACCCACTTATACGTATTAGGGCGAGTGAGTACGGCTACGACTGTTATCTTAAGCGCTAACTTTGGCTGTTCAAATATGCTATGCTTTGCCTCGTAATTAGTTGATAAGCTTTGTTAATCAATAAGTGCGATTCGGGACTTTGCAAATACTTTATATTTTATCCCTACATGTGCTTAGTTAATTAACTAAAGTTCCTAAGGAAGAAAAACCTATTCAACTACTTTGATTCTTTTATTAAAATGGTATGAAGATTGACTCGTAAATTTTCTAAAGTTTAGAATAGCCTTATAATTGAGTAAATCGTCAATTTGTGAAATTGTAGCAAAAAAAAGATTTATTTTTCTCTGTAGAGGTTAGTAGTAAAGTTTTTTTTGTATCCTCAAATTGAACCACGAAGTGCTGAAAAGGACGCTATTCACTATGTTTGAACATAATTGGATGAATTTCACTAGAATAAGGCTGAAAACACGTACCTACCGTATTGAATTCATGAGAAATGTGCAATACTCGGACCACCGTTATTTCGAGTTAAAAATCTGTTGGACATCACTTTGCTTTACTGGTTGAAATATAAGGCAATTTACTCACAAAAATTACAACTTGTTTCCTCATTAGCAGTACTTGTATCCCTTTAATTTACAGTGTACTTGAGAAACCTCACTATCCTTGCTTTATTTCGGCGCAAACGAAAAAAAGAAAAAAAAAAAAAAAAAAAACTGTAGAATATACGTTACGAGGCGTTCGTCGGTAGTTTAAAACAGTTCAATTCTCCGCAGTAGGTAAATGAAAAAAAGTAAAAAGAAGAACAAGTACTTTTAAACTTCGGCTATGCAATTAAATGGACATAACACAAATACCTCGAGAGAGAGAGAGAGAGAGGAGAGTTAACGGAGTTTCAAGGAGTCCGAGTCTTTATTGAAATACTCGGAATATAACGCCACCCGGGAAAGGGGGAGGTTGAAACTACCGGGGCTCGTCGTACGTGTTAGGAATTTAATATTTTCAAGTTCGTCCATTTAAATTTCTCCCTCCCTTCCTTCCACGGCAATTATATAACTTCATCATCCTGTCGAACAAAGTTTCAACATTTTTGTCTAAAATTCAAACGGACGCATTTTTTTTTTGTTACCACCGATACTTTGAACTTGAGCTTGAAGGAAGGATATATACCATCTGTTAAACCCTCCCTTGTACCATCGCAAAAATAAGTTAAACTTTGAAAACTGTCCAACTTGACTTCTCGAGGTTCAAAGTTCTCGTCATGTTTCTGATCTTACAGCAGCTTTGTACCACCAATACATATATGTAGTTCCGTTAACGGTTTCCTGTATTAATTTTGTAAATCACGTACCCAAATTTAAACTTACCCACCCACGAAATGTTACTTTTAGTGACGGAAATTCAACCATTCGATCAAAAGTCGCTTCACTAAAGTCCCGCGACGAACTTCCCATTGATAGCCGAATAGTTGCATAATCACGCGAACGTTCACTGCGCGCCAACGGAAATCAAATTTGACGTTCTATTCTTGATTCAAAATTACATCGTTCGATGGGCTCCAAAGAATTCCCGAATCACATTCAACTCGAGCGACGACAGGCAACGACACCCGTATACCCCCATCGTCACCAAACTGGAAAATCAGACTCTCTTACCATCGCATCGTCAAAAGGTCCGTCTTGTGTACAAACGCAGATGATGTTGTACTACCGTTTGGTGAAAAAAAAAAAAAAAAAAAAAAAAAAAAAAATGAAAACGAGGGCGCAGACACACGAGAGGTTTTTAACCCCTATCGATATTCCTTCCCCCGGTTTAATGGCCTATCGACGGGTGGGGATCATCCCAATACTTTCCGTACTGCACGTATATATACAGTGGCTCTCCTCCTCAGCCGTCGACGACGAGCTTAAAAAATACCCAGCTCGTCGCGCAAAAGTGTCGCCGAAGGGGGTGCTGAATCCACCCTCTCCATCTCATCTACGATTCTCTTCATCCCCTCGAGGTATGTATGCACGGCATAGGTGGCCTTAGTCTAGCTTCGAGTCGCGTATAAGTAAGTTAACTAGTTTACTCGTAGTTTAAGGTGATTACGGAAGATTGCCATTCTCGCTCGAATGACTCGTATGGTCTGGGCTAGTTTCAACGCAATCGGAGCCTCCAAGGGACCAACCATCTGGATCTATCTACTTTTTTTTATTATTCACGCACGCGTCCGTTAACATACATTTCCAATCAATGTGACCCGCGACCCATGGCCTCTCGCAATTTCTGGTAATTAGCCGCTGAAAAGACGGGGGGATGGAATCAACATACCGGGGGGGGGGGTGTGTGCTAATATAGAGTTGGATGATTTTCGGGCTAATTACGCGCACTCGTTTGAACGATCTTTGCCGATCGTTAGTCAACTCGGACCGTCGATCGATAGACTGTGTATAGATATACCCCATATGTCCAGGGGCTGCTCTGATTGTGTGTGATCGACTGGGGCTGCATCATCGGGGCTTTTTCAAGCAGTGGTCACCAGAGGCTACGGTCAATAAAGAACCGAGGCCAAAATAAACAACTTCCCCGTGCCCCGACCCACGCGTACACGCGCACTCGGGTTAATGACTTTTCAACTCTGGTATTGGCTACTGGCGGGTGTTTGCCTCACGACCACTTTTGGGTGCAAAAACTTATTTGCCGTTGTTATCTTTCTCTTTCAATTTTCATCATTCGGATGCTCGGCTATTATTGGTGGTATTTTTTGCGCAGCGACATCTTACAATTACATAGCTCAGGTATATTGACAGGGTTGTTATTCCGATAAGGGCGTACGGTGGTTTAATTGTCGTCCAATTGCGACAAATCATCGTTTAATTAAGCTGTCCTTAATTAATGGTGCGTCAGTACACAGTGACGTTCAATGGTGCTTCAATTAGAGCTTTCGCGGTCGCTCCATTGGCTCTGCAATATAAATATGACGTATATACATTTTATTCACGAGCGCAGGGTCAGACAGAAGAAAAGTACAGTTTTTTTTACACATCTTGCTCTTTTCTATGACGTGGAAAAAAAAAATTGCTTTCCGGACAAAAGCAGTACTTGATGATTATTTTCGTGCGCCGTGGAGCTTTTTTTCGCGATGCCCTTAATTAGCGCTAACGTGGCTCGTGGGTGTTTATTCATAAATTTTCAAACTCCCGAGCTCTGGGGGAAAAAAAGACACAATCGAGGGTCCGTGGGGGGTGGGGGTGGCTAAAATATCAATGAGGAATTTTTAATCTTCGAGCTTGCGCGTGCCCGTGCGGCACAAAAACAACAACGAGAAAATTAATCACCGTTGTAATTTACGCAAACAATGCACGGGTACGAAGAAAAAAAAAAAAAAAAAAAAAAAGCGTCGAATGTACACATTGTGCGAGGGTACTGTGTGTGCATGGAATTTTCGAAAATCACGGAAGTAATCTTTTGAAACAATAGCGATGGAAAAAGCAATACGCGCCGTTAGTTAACGCTCTTTTAACCACCCGCGGAATCAAAAAATTGGGCCACGCTACTGTGGGTATTATTTTACGTTTGCCAGTAGCCCATGGTAAAAGCACTGATATCAGTGTGGCCTCTTTGTGTCGGCTTGGTACACCTTTATTTTTTTTCCTATAATAACCCATCGGTGCCGCACTTCTTCCCCCTCCGACGCCGTAATCCAGTTTTTTTTTCCGCCACTTTGGCAAAGGAGAGGAGACAAGAGCAGAGAGGCGCCAATCACACGGAATATAGGTATATATACACACGCGCTCGTCCATACACGTCTTATCTTTTTCCTGTAAATTAAATTAGTCTCCTTTCCCCCGATGGTCAGGCTTTACAATCCAATTTAATCGGAGGCGCGAGCGACGGAGGCTCCGGCCCCGGCTCGCGTTTAAAAAGCTCCAACTCGTTCGCTTTAACCTACATTACACCCTGTACATGCCGTGCCGCGACAACCATATACATCTGCGCTCTTTATTCCGGTCCAAAAGACCGTAAACTGCTCGTGGCGCGATGGTTATCGGGACGCACGAAAGTAATCTCGAGCGACTCGAGTGCTGTATTTTTTATTATATATCTTGTGTACGCGACAATTTGTCATTTTGAAGTGTATAAAAAAATAAAGCATTGAAAAATAATCATATTACATGATTATGTGTATGTATACTTGTGTCGCAAAGAGAGTAAGGCCCCAGGGGTCAGGCGTCGCTATCTTAATTGTCACTTACGTAATTACAGTTTTAAAAAACGCTTACTGCTATCGAGACAATGAAAAACCAGCATGGACAGGAAAAAATCTTACGGCAAAAAACCTGATTTGTTTGAGTGAAAGGAATTACATTTTGATAATAAATAATAATAATAAAGGCAATCTCTTAATGTATGTGATATGCAAGATAAAGTGTAAAATGATGCATAAGTTGGTAAAAATACCTTTCGGTTGTAGACCAAAACTATAGAGATAGATGTTTTCGAGGCGCCGTGGGCAACAAGAAAATGTAAGGGTTACAAAAGTCGAAACTTTTTTTTGGATTAAACGAGACAGATGTACGTCCTTCTCTAAGAAGAAGTGAACAAGGGAGAGCGCATGCTCTTTTTTTTTTTTTTTAAAGACAGAATATAGCTTCAGACAAAATCAACGCGTCTGACACATACTCGACTGTTTCTACTGATCCACAGAACAGTACATACAGATACATCACACAGCACACGTGGGCCTCCGTATAAATGGAACCGCATAAAGAGGATAAACCACGATTTAAATTATCAGCCAAATAAACGCTGTATGATATAAAAGCAATCACACTACTACTAGCTTTGAGGTGGAAGGGAGTAGAGCGTCGTAGCAACGGATTGATTGTTTCCCGATAACTCATGCCGGCGGAAGCAGCTGGATTTTCGCCTCTATGCAACCTCCCTGTAACGTAATACTGGGCATTACACCCCCCCCCCTACAGCCTGCATATTGTGCAGCCAGAGGCTAGAGGGCTCCTATCTATAGTCGAGGAGGGTGCACAGTGCGGGGGTGGGCATACATACGCACGCGTATAATACACGCGTACCGAAGGAGCCGCGAGAGTAACGGGTAACGACAGGGCGCGCTTCCATTATACTTTGACTGGGTTGACGTCGACGACATCGTCGTGGTTGCAGTCGCGCAATCGGGTCGGCCCATTAACACGGACTGCAAATATTTGACGGAATCAGCAGAAATACGGCCTACCCGCACAACGGGACGAGTGTAAGCGTCGCGCCCTCACGCCACTGCCAGCCACAGTGAATGTGTGCAGGGATGACTCGAGGAAGGGTAGCATGTATGCCTTCGACACTTCTACCGAGAGTGTTTTTTTTTTTTTCTTTTTCTTCTTTAAGGTTCATTTTTTCAAAGTACTCGTACAAAGGGTGCTTGCTAAGCGAAGGTCGTGTGGCGCACTTGCTGTACGCTAGAGACGCAGAAAACACATTAATCGGTACCGTCTCGCGGGGAGCTGTAAGCAGAGTCCAGGATGATAAAAGAAAGAAAGTATAAGGCAGTGGATATCAGTATCTCGGCTACTCGCATAAACGTGTATATATATGTATACCCGGCAGTTGGGGTAAACTGCTCAACATGTGTATACATCCGGACTGTCAAGGCGCTCTATTGAATGCAATACACGTTTTTATATGTCTCGCGGCGAGGGACGCGTGGGTGTGTTGGATATTACGCGTCTCCAACGTATCTCGGTCTTGGGCGGAGAGCCTCCCTTGCCAACCTCGTAAAACTTAATAGGAAAGGGCTCTTCTTCCGGCTCCGTCAAGATTTCAACGCCGGCGTGTGTGCGGATCCTTGAATTTTTGTCGATTTTATAGAGGAAAAAAAAAAAAATTTACGTACTCACACGTGAACCGATAAACCGATGATGCGCGCTTGCTTTTGCCTCGCTCTGTTGGCTCTGTAGCTAAATGTACACGGTTGGAAAGAGTGCCAGCATACATTTTTTTTTTTTTTTTTTTTTTTTTTTTTTTTTTTTTTTTCAAAGAGCGTACAGAAATTGGTTTAGCTTTGAAGTCGAAATTGCTGAAAACACGTACTACGTGATTAAAGCTACGACAACACTTTTGCCCCGGACAATATACGAGTATGAAAGCATGTATGTATGTAATGCACCGTAAGTGCTTTTAATCGCGAAAGTAAAAATTTTCAAAAGAGACCGTCTCGCAACGTAGTGCCACAAAAAATCGTCCAGCTGAGCTCGTGCGAAAGCTCGAATTTTCAAGCATAGCTCGCGAGCTTTCGCAATTAGCGCACTCGCAAGGGGGGCAATTGAAATGGAGGTGTGTTAACTTAACGCGTATAATAAGTACGAGTGTTTGTTTCGTTTCGTGGGAAGTATGTCTCGAATTAATTGTCCAGCCACTGCTGCACCGACCACTTTGTCCGCGGTTAATTTTTACGCGCGCCGCTCTGTTTTCTCTTTGTGTTCGCGTAATTGTCCAAAGGTGTTGTTGTTAGCTTTTTTTTTTTTTTTTTTTTTTTTTCAGCCAATTAGCGGTGTACCGTTTAGCCGGTCGCCGCTGGTGGGTTTGGTGTGCATAATTGCTCGAGTCGAGCTTGTTGCTGGAGGAAAGTGGGCGGGGCAATCGAAAGGATTTTCAGCCCGAGTGCCCCTGAAACGCTCGAATGCGGCTCCAATATTCATGAAAACTCACTACACTCGAACAACCCGTTCAAAGGTCACTCAAAACATTGTTCATTACCTCCGTGTTGGATGAGTTTCACAAAGGTGTCGAATGAATGCTGTATTGCTAAGGACCCACCGCAGCTAGTTTGCCTCATGCACTAGAGACTCTGAAAACTCAGCTCATCGAGCATTAAAAACGAGGGACGTATAGCTCCTGGGGCATCTCGATGACGATCCGCGAAAAGCTCTCGAGGCCATCGCAACAACGCAACAGCGAGATCAATGGACCGAGCACTCGTAAGGCCGGGGCGTAAAATCGTCAATAAACACTCATTCCCCGCATGAGGTGCCGCTAATAGAGCACTTGGCGTAACGCTCCGACAGAGTCATTAAAAGACGGGGCCAGTACGCGTGTATACTTTGTGCATGTGCCCTTTACTGTGCGTTGTATCGGTCGATGGGGCGATTTATCGCTCGGCGAGAGAGAGACAAGGGATCCGGATGGTTAATTTGGAAGTGGCTCGATAATTGGCTCTGAAAAGCGCCAAGGTGAATCAGGCGAGGGTGTGCAAGCAGCGTGTGTGCTCTCCACCGACAATTCGGATGATCGTGTTTTTTTTCAGTGAATTAGAATCCAGACTTCGTGTTTATAAATAAAAGCATTGGCGGGTGCCCGCTCGAAAAAAGCTGGATTTATTGAAAGTACCCCCCGTCTCTTTCGTACGATGCTTTGGATGGAGCGTGGAACTTTCCAAGTGCGTATTGGATGAAAAAAAAAAAAAAAAAAAAGAGTCGTAAAGACAGTATAAAACAGATACCCAGTCGCTGTAGAACGACTGGCTGGGAGGTACGACGATTTTAGTTTGATGAAAAAATTAAAAAAAAAAGAATTGCGTATTTATTTTTACATTACGTAGCGCGCATCGAAATTTAAAAGGCCCTTTAAAAGTGTGCGCGCGTCGTCGGGTCGATCGATACAATGTATTTTTCGCTACGTTAGAGTGCGTTTATTTATCATCATCGTAACCCGTTGCAGGTGGGGCTTGGCTCATCCCTTTTTTCTTCTTTTTCTCAAGCGCAAAGCCAATGTGCTTTTAAGAGCGAGGGGAATCGATGGGAGGGAACTTTTCATTTTTTTAATTTAATTTCCCTCCACCGCAGAGAGTCTCTTCGTCGCGCTTATTTAGCACTTGCCCCGCTTTTATCTTGTTGCGGGAGAAATGTAAGAAATCTACGGTTCTCAGAACCATTGGGGGTCGTCGGGAAACGCCGTGACGACAAATGTGGGATGAGGATTGGTGACAAAGTGTTCATGTCCCTATCATCTTTTTTTTTTTTTTTTTTTTTTTTTTTGGAGCATCTTTAATGTTACGTGTATGGTAGAAGTAAGAGAAAAATAAAAATTTGATCAACCATAGCAAACAAAAAAAGTAAAAGATACATGTGAAACGTCAAAAACAACGCGCAAGCCTGCTGTAAGCACGGAGTGGTTGAGAATCCGAGTGGTCGCATGAATTTTTAATTACCCAGCCCGTCCGTTTCAATGATAAGTCAAGTGCCAGGTAAGGGAGAATCGCTTTCCATTCGGGGCCCCGAGGTCGGTCAGAGCGAGAGATATTCTGCTCCCCTGCCTCGTAAGAAGCTCCATCACTTTGCAAGAAGACATCGAGACAATGGAGGTGGTAGCGGCTGGTATATATGTATATACGCGTAGGGGTAGGGAATGCCAGTCGCAATAGCTGTGCAGGTGTCTTGAATCTGGCGTTAATTGACCCGGAACCTGCATACCATGCGCTCCGAGCTATATAGCTATCCAGTTATACATCCCGGATCGCTTGCTCGCCCTGTATAGGGAGGAATCTGGCTGCCGCTTGATTTTAACTAAGCGTCGTTTCTATACCTTCGATTTACACCTCAGACAAAACAATTTGACAAATTTTGCCAAAAACTCATCGAAAATATTTCACTTATCACACGACGTTTTGTTCCGCGTCAGTTTCAGGTGCGTCACCCACTTGACGTACATATTATCACAGACACTCGTACGTTTACAGAGGCAAGAGCAGTTATGCTCGTCTCTCTGTACCTGCAAGTGTGGGCTCCAACTAACATGCCAAAGGATACCTAATTTTCGTTCCTTTCACCTACACGAGCTGCAACTCCAAAGCTGCCTGTGTCTACATCACTCACGTCTCGATGTGCACAACGCAGATACACATCTCAGTCGCAATGCTCATACCGGCAAATTAACGTGCCGAGATACATCCCGAGCTTCGTTATCGCTAACAGCGGAATAATTAATCAGGAAAGGCAGCTGCTGCACCTCCGCTCTTCCGAAATTAGCCCGGGGATATGCCTGTGGATTTTGTTTGTTTGTTTGTTTCACAAAATGCTCGTGTCCAAAATTTTATAATACGATTCCACGCGCCAGGAAACTTTTTGGCTTATCCCGAAAAAAAAGAGGGAGGAGGTGGCGGTTAAATTTTCACCGCGCCCCGGGGACGCTTTTTTAACGTCCGCCAAACTTTTTTTTTTCGATTAGCGATCGCGCTGCGCCCTCGTTACGAATTTACAGGACATCTCGGGGCGAAAAGTCGCACGCGCGGCGTACATAATACCAAGTTCCCGGGGCACGCTGCCCTCGTAAAATCGAACGGCGTGGCGGTATCTAATATTACCGAGTGTATACCGCACACGCGCATCTAATCTCGAATGCGGTCGGATATGTTACGATATGGGCTTACCCGCGATGTACGGGCTCGTGTTAATATAATACACGCAGCTGAGGTCTTCCGAAGAAAGGGATATACCGTGCGAAGTGTACCTGTACCTCGTATGGGCTTCCATTGCCCCAAGAATACGCTTCTATTTCTAGATGACGGGACTGTGTATAACTATTATGACGAGAATTAATCTGATTGTCTACATTGAGAACAATCAGCCGGCTGGCAAGGATAGCTGGGTTGATAAAGTCCTTATTTACTGATGAGTATAGAAACACGATGGAACAGATGTATTGGCAAATTAGCTTTGCTTAAAAGGCACCATCGAGAGCATAATCAACCCATCAATATACTCCAAATGAGATCAAAACAATGATGTGTGTATATATACTCCAGATCCTTTGGCAATGATCGTATCCGTTGACATTATTAATCAAAGGAAATCACAACAAATGCTTTTTTAGGCCACTTTAGTCGAAATGGTCGTGTGTGGTTGTTATAAACTGCGTTATTTATTGTCACGAGAAAATAAAGAAAATAAGCTTTGCAAACATTTTAACTACGTAATGGACTGTAAATATATTGAAACTATGTTTAATAAACGTTGAAACTACACTGAAAAGCGTAAAGCCATACGATTTTGTGCTTTGCGAGAACATGAGGCACTGCGTGCTGCAGTGATACTAAAAAAAACTTTACGCACCTCGCGAATACCGGCTCTTCAGAGGGAGAGCAGAAAAGCTAATGTTAGTAATTGAGCAACGCCATAACTCACGGACGGATAGTATAAAGCAGCAGCTGTAGGAGAAGAGAAAGAAAAAGGCACTAAACGACGACGTGTACAGAGAGGCGGAAAAAAAAGAAACATCCCTGCAGTAGTCCGAATTAAAGATGAAATTTAACGAGTGGCCCGAGTGTTAACTCTCCCGCCTGTACTTTCGCTCTTTTCCGTCCCCTTGGCTTCCTTTCCAGCGCTCGACGTTTTATGCTCGACTACGCGCGCTCGGAAAACAAATTAAAATTCAAGGAGACTCGCTCTCGGCGCCGTCAAAGGTGCGCCGACACGAGCATCGGATCAGACAGAAAATCACCTAAATGCCGACAAACACCAAAGCTCGTTTGCGCAATCGTGACGCCCGAAATTTCTTTTTACACCGACTCCCATGGACAATGATTAAGACCGTAGTGCACATTTGGCGCGCTCTACAAGCTTCTCCGACGCACGTAGGAATCAGCAGTCTGGAATTTTCTTTTCCCGTTTGCACAACTCGATCCTGCATTGGAGCATCCTTACCTCGAGTGCAAAAAGGATAACAGCCATTTTTCTCGCTCAGTGCGAAAATGCGAGCTCAAAGGTGGCTACACACGTTATATACACCATAAAAGAAAAAGAGGAGCATAATGAGATAACTCAGTGAAGGGGCGTTTTTTACGCGCGTGAGTGTACTGCTCGCGAAAGCGAGATAGAATGTGAAAAAAAAAAAATGACAAAGTGTGCGAAGTTGATGATTTTTTAAAGTTATAAATATGGTAATGACGAAGAGTTTGACTATTTCGTCGGTTTCCTTTTTCCCTCCACTCGGTCAAACGTAAGCTCCGAAAATGAACGCTAAAGGACATCTGTATTCGATTTGTATGTTTTTTTGAGGGAGTTTTTTTTTTTTATTTCAACCGTGCACTTGTCAAAGGGTTTGTTTTTATTTTCCCCGGCGCAGCAGTTCGTTTTTGCTTTATCAAGAGGGCAATCATATTTTTCCTTTAATTGGAGCTGCGCCGGCGATGCCATACGAGTGCGAAAAATTCTACAATTAGAGCTTCTGAAAGAGTGCCTTATTTGTTCGTTAGTGGAGAAAAATAAAAAAGGGAGGGAATAAAAGCTGTTCCAACGAAAAAGTTTATTTTCTACAATAATCGTCGGCTCCATAATATTTCGTCAATGACTCGTCAAAAGCTCCGAATATAATATTGCGTTAAAGAAGAAAGTATTTTTCCTCGGGGAGCAGAGAAAAGCAATTACGACCGATACATTGTCGAGAGCTTACGTGCCCGTGTGTGTGCGTGAGGGGCTAGAGAGCCATCGTCATCGTTAAAGAGGAAAATCTCCTCGCTTCGTTGCTATACTTTCACGCTCGAGGCTCCCGAGCGTGTAAACAAAAGCTCTGGCGCTAGTCGCGAGCTTTCGCCGAACGAAGAAAAGCTGCGCACATAAAAAGGCAGCAGTGGCAGCTGCGCTCGAGCTTTTGATGATTTGACTTCTTTGGGTGGTATGACAACGCCGTCGACGTGGCACTTACACCTCGTCCCGTCCCTTTTGTCGAGGTTTGCTTTGTGATTCGCGAGGGTTTGTCTAAAAGAGAGATGCGGAGAAAAAGAAAGGGGGGACATCCACCGGCAGTCCACGAGCTGGCTTTTTTAAACCACTCGCGCTCGCGTGTACACCGACCCTCATAGTTGAGGAACGCTCGTTCTCCGGTAGTTTTGTTGCTACGTTCCTGCGCAGTAACTACGTCCCAAAAAACCTCGTGTCGACGCTTTTAGTTCAATCTTTTTATACCCAAGTCTCCTTCCTAACTTTGCGTTAAGTATTCGATGAAGTAACGATCAATTTATCGAGGGCAAACTTTTGGGGATCAATAGCTTATTTTACCTATAAAAAATGATAGCAGGTACTTACTAAGAAACAATTTGAATATTCATACGATTTGAAGGAACTTTTTCCATCTGGCTCAAGAATGATTTATTAATAATTAAACTTTACCTCGTTTCGGATAGCAAATTTTAGAGTCAAATTTTAAAGTAACGTTATGAATTTTTGGCTCTTTTTGAACGTCCATACAAAACACTCATTCTTTGAAAACACCAAACAGTGTTCCCAGCACGAAACTGTCACATTGCAATGGGATTAAAATTTTATCACGGCGCTCTTCTCTTTTCTAAATTTTTTTATACTTCCGCGTGGAGGTGTAATCAAATAAATTATAGCTTCCGGCGAGTGCGATCGGATTATCCGTGGCAACGAAGTTTGCGAAATATTTACCGTGAAAATGATTCGATAAACGACATCACCGTGTGCTTCAACAACGACTGTTTGGCACAGCATCACCCGTTCCCACCGACAGACCACCGTTGCGGGTAAATTAATTTTCGATCACTTTGTCGTCTCGTCCGACAACAGGGAAACCCCCCAAGAACAATGGCCCTCGGAAAACTTGGTTTTCCTACGGGACCGAGCGAGTGAAACTTGGGCTGGTCAGCTCCGAGAAATAAATTACTTTGGGTCCCCCCTTCCCATGATCGAAATTTTCAGTAATAATCTTTTTTTTTCGCAAAGCGTATCGCTCTCGGGAGTATCCGAAAATCCCGCTTCGAGTATATACGATTTTCCGCGTCTCTTCGAAAAGCGCCGGTTATTCTTGCGTTCGCGGAAACATACGGGGAGGAAAAGCCCCTGGTTTCCTCGAAAATATCCGTCGAATGCGTCCTCGAGAGATGGAATCGGCGAAACCGTTTCCATCATCGGATTATCGAAAAGGAAGAAAGCTCCTCGCGACGCGGTATGGGCACCGAAAAGTAGCTACGTGCAATCCAAGAAAAAACTGAAAATTCTACATCGAGAGGGAAAGCGAACCGAGTTAAAGTAATTATCCCAAATAAAGTACGAGATTTTGATTTGGACCCTTGATTGGTTTCCAGCTCACAATATATACAATACCGAGAGTGCAAGTACGATTTATTTTTGCTCTGCCGAACACAATAAAAGCAAAGAGAAAAATCGATCCAACGATGAATAAATGAAAAAAAAAAAAAAATGAAAAAAACCAAAATAACCCCTTGTTCGAGCGAGGGGAACAGAGGCATTGGATTATCCAGCCGTGAAATTCGAGGCATCGGAGGCACGCGAGCCCGGCAAGTGGGTGTAGACCGAGTAATTGCCTGAAAATTGCAACAACACACTCGCATTTGCCTCCCCGTATACGTACCGGTACGTCTATCGAAATCATTAGTGGATTCCGTTCGCGCGTTCAGCTATTACTTTTATCGCGGCGTATTAACTTCCACCTCCTCCTCCTGCTCGTATCAAATTGCGTCTATGTACGTACCTACACTTTCCCGAATAACAACAAACGCACGGCTGTACGGATGAACTTATCGAGATGGCACGAAGATGCCGGACGTACCTATATATATGGGATATCGGGTTGCTTGCGTATACGAGGAAAATAAACCTGTGGTCTAGTGAAGGGTAACCCAAACCCCTCAAAGGAGGCCCCTCTGTGTTTTTTCTTCTCGCTCTCGCCATGCGTCTTTTTTCAATGCCATGGGTACAGGTGCCGCAAATACCTAGGGGTGGAACAGCACGATATTAGATTGGGATGATCGCGATGTCTCTGACCCGTGCTCGATCAATGGGGCAGTGTTTTTATTTTATTTAGGTACGCAAAGGAGAGGGTCCGGTAATTGTTCCATTCAAATCAATCATCTCGAGCTCAAAATCCATTCCCACAGCTGGTTCCAGGGGTTATCGTACACATACTCCTCTATTCGCGTGGAAGATCGTGCCTTGTGCGAGTACTGGGGGGAAAATCCAATTTCCAAAAACACCCTCCTTCCTCCAATCGGGGAGGACGTGAAATGTTCCTTAAACCGTTCCATACGGCAGAAATAATAAAACGCACACACGCGACTTGGGCGCGATCCGCCTCGCACCTCCAAGGCGATATGAATTTTTTAATAAAAACGCCCACAGCTGTAGAAACTATCGAAGGATATTATTTCGCAATAGAGCGCGCCTGTAATTAAATTTCAGCTCATAGATGAGTTAATACACTCGTCTCGCGCTCGAGAAAATCCCAGATGAACGATCTAGCCGGCAATTTCGCAAAGTACGCGGGATAATGGCAATCGCCGGGGTGTGAAATCTCTGGTCGAGCCAGAAGAAAATTTTCTTCCATCTCCGTGGAAACGCCCGAGATGTTGCATTACCTTCGAAGGTATAGACAAAGGGGGCTCTGTTTGTAGAAAAAAATGGAAAAATAGAGAGAGCCACAGAGCAGCATCCGATTGTACGGAGGTGACCTCCTGTTTAAAATAAGAATACACGCCCGTGAAAGAGATGAGCGTGGAAGGGCGGACCGGCACAAGGCAGATTATGTCGGGTGGTCGAGGAGGGTATTATTCCTCCCCCTGACCCCGTCTGCCTGTCCCGCTGGATTAAGCTGCTCTATTGTTTTTTTCCTCCAGCCCAGCCAGACGCTGCTGTGTTGTATATATATGTATAACACTCCCTCTCTTTCTCCCTCATTTATCCTCTTGAAAAAAAAATGCACCCTCCGAAAGCGCGCCCTACATATTCATCCCCGAACACATTTTTCGCCGCAATGCCTCACGTCCCCGTCCAATATTGCTGGCTTTTGCTCGGTGTATATAAATGTATCGGGAGCCCCCTTACCCGCTCGGGTTTTAATTTATCACGGATTCTCCCGCAAACACTTCTTTGTTTGTAGGCTGATTTTAATAATTAATTCGCTTCGAAAATCAATGGCTGCGAGTCGGAGGGGATGCTGCATTGTCCGAGATAAATTCGTCCCATTCGCCGGCGATAATGACCCGTGGCTATTATTCAATGGATTACCGATGCCCTTTACCGATGAAAAATTCAGCCCCCGCTTCGAGCGAGTCGCGAGAATGGCCGCAGCAATTTGTATCCCAACGATTTTACTTCATTTACCGGCGCACGAGTGCGTACGCTCGGAGTAATTGCGAAAAAACATCCCTCGGCGAACGACGAAATGCAGTAGACAACAAACGAGAGAAACGAGCGGTGCCGAGTCAATATTGCTATTAAATCGCCCGAGTGATTTCGATTCTCTCATTGTGTTGATCGTGCGCACCTCCCTCGTCGCGTCCCAAGCCACCCCTCTTCCGAGAAAAAAATAAAGTAAGCCAGAGTAACGAGGCGGAGGATGAGCCAAAGTTTCGC
Source organism: Copidosoma floridanum (assembly GCF_036245765.1). NCBI lineage: Eukaryota > Metazoa > Arthropoda > Insecta > Hymenoptera > Encyrtidae > Copidosoma > Copidosoma floridanum. The sequence continues at coordinate 22,320,819 of NW_028321898.1, read as the reverse complement.
CTCTTGATTAAAAAAAGCTACGTACGCGAGCCAAGTGAATCAAACTTTCGGCCGGAGCCCCCCTTTTCTTCCCGTCCATCCGCGATTCTTTCTCGAGCCGAACTACGTGCCTCCCTTTTTTACCATCGGGGGCAGAGGAACCGGAGCCTTTCAGCGATTGTAAATAAACTTTCAAGGAGGAAAGTCAATAGCCAGTGGGCGCTTTAATTTCAAACGCGGGAGCGCATTTAAGTTTGACACTTGTTTGCCCTCCCCCTTCCTCTCCACGGAATCGCGGTGATTGCATTTTTAATAGACGCGTACGCGAGGGCCATTTTATTTCCGCGAAATGGACTTTCATAAAAATAATTAAAAAACTTTCGCGCCCACGGAATGCCCCGATGGAAGTTGATTTAATCCCCTTTGTTTTTTTCACGCGCCAGTAGGTGGAATGAACAACGTTTTTGAAAATCCGACGCCGTGGGCACTCGTTTTGTATTATTTCACCGGTAACAAGACATGTGTTCGATTAAAACCAATCGACTCGACAGTCTTTTGGAGAGGGGAGGCTCGAGTGGGATTACAACCCGCATCACTTTGACCCCACACGGCCGAGCGTCTCCTCAAAAGAACGGCTTTTGTGTGCTCGCGAACGAAACACACGTCGCGATGTTTCACCCCGATTGATTGCTTTCGCGTTCACGCGCACTGTTCCCATTATTATCAGTTTCGTGAAAACACGCGCAGCAGTGGTTTTGTTCGATGGCCTCTGCCGATGCCCACCGCGTCGGAAACATCAAAGTGCGCTCTCGTGCAGTGCTAATTAGACCTGGAGTCGTATTGTAGGTACACCCAATGAGATTCGTCGGGCGGTCGCGTCAATGGAAAAAGGTGCAAAAACCACGGGGTTCCCCGCACGTTGCCGGGAGCAAACAAACCGGATTACGTTCCCATTAGCGGCGCGTCGAAACGTTACCCCATTTTACAACTAATGGGACAATCGGGTTTTGAATTGCCACGTAATCAGTTAATTAAATATATATAACGTAATCGGGTGCCGGCCCGGAGCGGAACTAACGGCAATTTCCCTGGCGACCGCAATGATCGTCCCTCCCCCCTATACTAGATTCCGTCATTTTCGATTTCCCGCCGCGGTGCCTCCCGTTTCACCCGCGTGAACCTTCATACCGTCCCTCTAATCCTCAAAATGGGACGCGATGCGCGTATAGTCAGTCGCTGTCGAGGTGTACATGTATAGGCACTAACGAACGCGGAGAAAATAAGAAATATAAGGGGGCTGCTTTGGTGCGTGTTCTTGGTTTTCATGAGGTACAATTTATTACTCCCCATACTATTAAGATTGATATCGGGGGGGTAGTAAATCGTCATTATGTCCTGGACATGATCGCTCGGATCGTATTACAGTGATTTTATTGCCCCATAAAATATTAGGACATTCGCAAAACTGCCCTTTTTTTTCTCTCTACATTGAATGGTCAGTAAAGTGGAGTTGGCACATCAGAAACTCGATATATATATATACACGAGTATCGTCCCACTCGTCACCGGACACCCGCACGTAATTCAAATGCGTCAGGGCACCACCAACTTTACTTTACCCCATCAGAAATCAGCATATAATCCACCACGCGTTAACGCCTTTTGTACGTATATGCATGTATAAGTAAATGCAGGGATAGCTGGAAATAACCAACTTTCGGTCAATGCTAAGTTTCCCCCGCGCAGCCGCTCACCTAAATACTGTACACTCGTAATGCGCCTCGATCATCGTCCCCGTATACATATGGCCACTCGCGTCGAATTAGAAGCGCAGGCTCTAATAGTAAACTTGTCAAGCGCGCGAGCGAATTTCCCCGAGTCCTATATATATACAGCCAAGTTCGGCGCCCTCGAAGCCGGGGATAATGCAATGTATGAAATATTTTAATGCCACGCGAAACTTTGACGCCGCAAATGGAATAAGCTATACACTCCCGCTGCTGTTTTGCTCCTCCGACATGATAAGATATTGAAATGACATTTCGCGAGCGCGCTCTGTTGCTACTACACGTGTATTGTACTCGAGTCTCATGAATACATATACCTACTGATTCCGCGGAGTTTCCTTGTTTTTCCGGGCATGATGAATTTATGCAATGCTTGATCATTTTCCAATTACATCGCCCCCGGGGCACGTGGATTTTTCTCGTCTTCGGTCATTGGAGATTTTACAGGGCTATCCACTCATCCGAACATGATCAACGGAACACCGGGGTTTATCGGGTCGTTGATTAAAATTATTACTCAACAGTGGTTAATGATGCGCACGCCAAACGTATACAATCGACGCATCGGTAATTACCGTGAGAGTCACGAGAAAGTTGCGATGATAAAAACTAGAGCATCTGAATTTATACGCCAAAGTCATCAATATCATCATCAGGCGCGACGCGTAAACCAATGACTCTCCGCCGTGATAGAACAACAACAAACAAGCCCAATTCGTTTGGTCCTCCTGGAAACTTGGAATAACTCCACGCGCCCCATAATTATCCAAAGGTACACGCACGCGCGGGTGTGCCTTCCCCCAAAAGTCTGGTAATTGCTTCCTCGATGCCTCGGTCGGCCTCAACAATACGCCCTCTCGTTACGAGCGCTCGATTTATAATTGCGAATTTTTGGGCCACGCTGCAGTTATCCCTCCTCTCTTTCGCTTGTGTACTTTTCGAGTGCTCCAGTTCTTTGTATCGTGAACGCGCACACCGGCTCTTGGGTTCGTCGAGGTGTGTTTTCTTCGTGCGTCAACTTTAAGCAGTGCTGATTACGCGATAAGCAAGTGTGTGCATTAGGTGCCCGCGTCTTGCTATTACTGTTGTTGTTTGACGCTGTTGCACAGGTGCAAAATACTCTTGGTTGTTCGTAAACCTAGCTGATGCGAGTAGTTCAAAGTGCGCGGCTTGCCCCTTTTTTCACCCATCGCAGAGCATTCCTCGCTGGAAGTTTGTATGGTTCAATAATACTCCTCTTTTTCAACGCACGAAAAACCCATCCCACAGGTCTACACACATACCTCTTCTTTTGAAAAAATTTAATTAAATTCCTCCCCCGAGTTCACACCTGATTCTAAATTACACACGGTGGATGTTTCATCATATAGGCTACTAAATACCCGATACTTTGCTCTAAGATGAGAAACCATCCGTACCCCCTGCCTATGCCTGTCTACTAAGGAAAACTTGGCTGCTGTGGTGCATATGTGTGCGTGAAAGAGCATATATACACACGCATCGTACGTATAATGAAGCACGTCGATATTACTCGAGCGGTTGATAGGGCCTAAGCCTTATGAGTTAAATTTACCGTCTAATTAAGTTTGTTGTCTGGCGCCGGTAGTGGAGAGGTGTAACGTTGCATTTTCAGCTCGAATCGACGTTTTCACGTCCATGCGAAGCCGTCCCGATAACAACGCACTAAAACACCTCCGATCACATACAACACCTGAAACAAACAAATTCTACGACCCAATACTCTCTCAAACGCCTTGGCTTGGCTCAGCTCTGCTCTTCCGATGTAGACTCCTTACCTAGAGGAGGCCCCGCCGCGGACTGTTCGTCGGGAGGCGGACAGTTCCCGAGGGAAATGATTAGGATGTGAATATCTCACATTCGTACAAATAAATACACCAACCTACCGATTCACACTAAAATGTACACTTATATATATATATATATATATATATATATATATATATATATATACTGCGCACACAGTACTAACGTTAACATCACTTATACTCCTTTAATTGCACATTTCTTTCTTATTATTCCCGATTTTTCCGCTCGCGCTTCTCTTTGCTCGTCTCACTGGCTTTATGTCTCCGTCGTCCTCTCCTCTTTCCTCGCATGAAACCTCAAATTTTACATCGAGTCGAGTTTTGGTGTTTTTCGGGCTAATATGAAAAATGACCCCGTCATAGAGGCAAGAGCTCGCGTATTATGTTTCAGGCAGATTTAGCTGTCTGCGGGATGATTACGACGAAGAGGAGCCAAGCTCGTCTCTTGTATCGCAAGAAGACCAAAGTTTCTTTTTTCTTTTTTTTTCTTTTTTTTTTTTTTATTGCAAAACCAAAAAAAAATCAGGAATCCAGTGTAAACCAAGACCGTTCAATAGGTGCGAAAAGGAAAAAAAAAATAGAGCTTCAAAGCCGAATTGCGTGTTTCAATCAAAGTTTTGCCCACACGATTGTTTACCCATCGCTTCCAAGTCCCGGGGGGAGGGAAGCTATTTTCTTGCAGTGTACCTGCACAGTTGGCTGCTACTTTGCCGTACAGAAGACGCAACAAAGTTCAAAGTCTCCCGATAAACTATAGTTTGCCAGCCGTATAGGTGTACTTGGTGAACCACTCAGCCCCTTGTAATTGTCGATACCGTCATTATCGCCATCCCGCTCTATATCGTTTTGTCGAGAGAGTCGATGATGGAGAGTAAATCGATCACGCCCAGGCTATTCTACGCAATATAATTCCTCGCATCCTGTACCCAAAGGATGGGAAAAAAAAATTCAATTTATCCAACCAAGTGGTATACTGAAGCATAACGGTGTCTCTTCAATGATATTACCAATGAGCGGAAACATAGAGAAAAATTTGTTTGACGAGTTGGAGGAGAAAGAGAAGTGTCGTCCAACGAGCCACGCGAGATGTCGCATTGTTTTCACTCGGCCACGTTGCCAACAACATCTCCTCGGACTGACTGTACTTGTACCCTACGCATCGAACACGTGGAGCGCCGCACAAGTGACGAATGATTACGAGATCGCGATTACACGGCAGAGCGGTCCCGATGTAGAGCGCCCAAGTTACCCATATAACCCATCCATGGGTGGGCATGTTTGCGGTACACAAGAGAAGGAGAAACAGGAAGGCTGCAGCCAAAGTTTGAGCGTCACAAAGTTCGAGATTCCCTAGCCCGTGGCTAGCTGAGCAGTCACATCGAGGGAGCGGGGAGTTGTTTCCTCCCCCCCCCCTGTCGGCTGATACCCGGAAACGTGACGCGCTTCGTACAGCGCACACACATACAGGAGTGCCGAGTTTGTTGCCGACGACTAATTATTCGAAAGTGGGAGTTGGTGTTTACCAAGTGGCCCCGCTCGGCTTTTAATCCGAGATGAGTCGGCGATCCGTCCTCAGATTCGTATGCGAGGGATGGTGTGTTCCCGAGGGGGATTGGAGGAAACTTTTTTTTTCCTCCCCCGCTGTTGTGTCCCTTCCGGGAGCCGCGAGATTAATTTTCCCGAGGAATCAAAATAATTCCAGCGCCCGAAAGATGACGCGGCCACCCGCGTGTGGGCCAGTTTCCTGTTGAGGAAAGTTCAATTAATTTTGCACACACATGGTAGCTTGCAAACTGGGTCGTCGCCCCACACCCGGACGCGTTTGTCGGTATTTATTTCGGTTTAATTAAATTACGAATTCGCAAAATCCAAAGCTCTCTGATTCATCGCTTTTGCCGTGTTTCGCGTTGCGGGGAGGGCCCTTTTGTTAGCCGTACGATGACGCGAATTAATTTAATGAATCCGCGAGTACCCCGCGATGACTTTTGTGTAATCGACTGCTGCCACGGCAATACTTGGGATTGTCCTTCGATGGCTCTTCCATCGCAAAACAAGACAATCGGTGTGTAAACAACGGGGATGTCGTTGTAATTACTCAGGGGGGGGATAAAAAAAAAAAGTGTGAGCAAACGAGTAAAATACCCAATAAAAGAAAACGAGGAGAGAAAAAAAGAAAAGAGGGAGACACGAAAGCCGCACGGTCATTACGTACACTTAAAAGCGATACCCGAAAGCTCGAATAAAATAACTTTATTCCTCTCTCTCTCTCGACACTTCCTGGAATCTCTCCCCCTCGCCTCCTTTACCACAAGCCACACACAACCGAGCGAGTAAACTAACTGCCCAATACTTCACTTGCTCTCCTCTCCGTTCCCCGAGTGCGAGCTTTATTCCTGCGGATAAACCATTTCTCGGTAAATCGAGTGGCGCACACGGCATCCAAAAAATGATACTGGAAGGGACACGGGAGCGCCTGTCCCCCAGAAATCCCTGGCTATATATTCAGCGGCGCGTGCAAGAAAATGGAGACGTATAGCGTCTCTGTATACATACACTCTGGCGCCCCTTATTTAGGGCATAAATCGCGTGCGCGCTCCTGTACACGTACGCCGCTGATAAGGAATTATAATATTCCCGGGCGTTGGCGTCTTCGAGCTTCCATACGGACAGACTTGCGGATACTTCTATTGCCTCTCTCTAATTATTCATTCCCTATACGTGACGTGGCGAGACCCTCGAGTCGGGGATGCTCGTACGCGCGATGTCTATTCTTCGTTATGGAAGCGATAAATTAATGTCCCATCAACGTGCACCAACTCCCTTCCGAGTCGAGAGCGGCGCATCTCTTCGATCTCTTTGCGCGCGAGTGAAGTGGTTTTTTTCCTCTGTGAAATCACGGGGGAGGAAAATCGATCCGTCGCGGGTGTAATCAGCTCGCAAGCGCTACTGCCTTTGTAAGCTCTGGCGGAAAATTGACGTTGATTGAAATTATACACGGGAGTCGTTCTGTGTTTTCTCGTGCAAACCCTCCCCACCGACCCGTCCTCCAGAACGGAGCTTTTAATTTTCCACCCCCGAGCTTAAGCTCCGGGGAGTGCGTGCAGCTGCGTGGATGTTGCGTTAGTTATTTATTTATTCCCTGTGAGAGCGCTGCTTTTGAGCTTTTTAGTGCTTTTGTGTCTGGCTGACAGAAACGGTTTCGCGAGTGCGTCGATGGATGTAAAAAGGTTTCCCCCCCCCCCCCTCGTACCACGTCAATCCCACCAACGCGATTTCTAGCTGCTCGTTTAGAAAGGTTGGAAAAATATCGGCGTGATGAAAGGCTGAAAAAAAGGCGTGACTTTTGGCTGAAAAACACGGGAGCTTTTTCCTGGGGATTTTGTCGTTTATGCATGAATTTTACGGGACAGTTGACTGTTAGGCTCGAATTTTTTTCCACTAAAAAATGAAAGCTGAGACCGATCGGCTGCTTAATCTGATCATCCGTAAATGCACCGGGAAAATACCCCTATCCTGGTAAATTTCTGAAAGATACATCGTCTACGTTTACCAGCCACTTTTCGGAAACTCTAAACACCGTATTTATGCCTCGAGATAACTCGTCGAGTTCATCGTCGTCATCATCGCATCGTGGAAGTACCAAAATATTTCCAACAAATTAATCAAGTTTACAGCGAGAGGGCGAGCGGAATCTCCAAAATACTCGCAATCTTCGCGCGCGAAACTTTTCAACCAAGTTCCGCCCAAATGGCTGAAAATATTCCTCCCAACCCCTCCTTCGGGCATATAAATTAAGCCAAGCTAGTATTTTACATAATCTCGTTTTGAACGACCCCCCGCCAACTTCTGTAAATATTGTCAAGTTTTTCATCCCTCCGGTCGAGGGCCACCCCTCTGCGTATATAACGTGTGTTTAGAGGCAGGAAGATCGAGAGCGAAAAAAGCGAATAATCATCCGACAAGGGGTATACATCTCGGATTATCTCGGCTACGTGCTTATCAGTCCCGAGATTTATGCTGTTTGCAATTTACATTCCGGGGGGGGGGGAGATACGCGCGAGCTTTCAATAGCTCTCCTGCCAGCCAGCCGTTGAGTTTTACTTCCTGCGGCAGCCACCTCCTGCGCGACTGTACGTGTCGTGCGAGCACGCGCTTGTGTGGAATATACAAATACATACGCCGAGTAGTTGCACCTCACAAAGTCGCGAAGTAATCAAAGTTCGCATACTTTATCTGCATACGAGATTATCCCGAGGCAGTCGCTGCGTATTGCACACCTGTAGTTCTCTCAACCGCGGACTGCTCTCACCCCCCTTAATATCTAAAAAGGAGAGGACACTGAAATTGCACCTTTGAAACATCGTCTTCGTGAGAATATTTCATACACCAGTTTCGAGCGCGTGTTTTTATACATGCGACTAATGGCCGTTATGTACAAGTCCTGCTGTTGAGAGTGTACTCTTTTACCCCCTCCCCGAGAATTTGCCACCTTGCTAATGAAAAAATCCAATGCTAGTTAAATACTTTCGTACTCTTACTCCGGTGCATAGAGCTGCTACCTCTACCCCTTTGATGGGAAATGCAATTTTCTGAAAAAAAGCCGAGTGCTCTTGACAGTTCGTCTTATTGGTGTCATCTCTAAAAAGACGTCGATAAACCGAAATAAGAATCAAGCTGTCAATCAAGTTTCCCCGGCTCCTTTTTTTCACGTGGATTTCTGAAAAAATTTTAATTGTTCGTTGTCCCCTTTAGCCGAAGGCTTCTTCTTTTTGCAGCTCAAACCTCCACCCCCCGTAACGGCTAACGAAGAAGAGGTGGTGGCGAGAAATCGCGTAATCACGTTGGTGGAGGAAAAGTTGCGGGGATGAGTTTTCCGGGAGGTCTGTCGGTGAAGATTATTTTTACCAAGACAGCGTCGTTATATTTAAATACGCAGTCGTACCTGATGCTGATTCACGGAATATCGGACGATAAAAGCGCGAGCCGTGAAAAATTCACCGGCGAACCTTTGAAATTGCAGCGTCAAACGCGCAGAAAGGGCATATAAAGTTCATAGAGAACAGCTCGCCCAAAAACGAATTTCTCTGCTGAACAAAATTTTTTTTTTATTTTTATTTATTGCCTACCCGGTGGAAGTATTGGCCACGGTAGGGAGTAACAAGTTTTATTCCGAATAAGCAACGCCGTTTTCCAGGGGTAGTGAACCACGGGGGCGGAACTCGATTACGCGCCTATACAGCTGCGCGACATACGTGCGCATCAAACAAGAGCCCGCGTTGTTAAAGCCCCCACTTACCATACAAAAGGCAAAACTCCGTCATTGTCCGCAGAGAGAGAGGCTCTCGTCCTCCCTCCGAGAAGAGAAAGCCACTTACTCCGCTGGATGGCAGTACTTTTTTTTCCCACCCCTTCCTTCGCGTGTTGTCTGACTAAACGCCGATGTGTTCTCCTTTACTTTGGAATAATGCGTCATGCACCTCTCTGAGTACCAAGTGTCTTTTATTATCAAACTTGGAACGGGTAGTATACGCCACTTTGGAAAACAATCGCACGAGGAGGGTAGAGGTTTCTTGGACTCTTAGGGTGGGGTTTTTAGAGCCAAGCGTGGTTGAATCGGATGCGTACGCCACTCGAATGCGAATAGTCGAAGCTGCCTCTTTCATCCTGGTGTTGTCGAAGGGGAAGACTTTGCTTTTTTGGGTTGTCGAGGACTACCGCCCCCCTGTTCTTATTCCTCTTTTTGTTTTGTATCTGGGATTTAATTGAGATCCGGGTGTCGGAAGATAAGGAGGGAGGAGGATTCGAGCGAGAACGTGCCTGGGCTGCTCAATTTTGTTTTATTTCATCAGACCCACCCTCCCCCATCCAATACCATCTCCCGAGGATCGAGTTTACCGTGACGCGGGTAAGTACTCGCGCCATTGGTCCGATTTATCGGTAATTCAAAGCCTTCGAGCTAAACGCGCCAGCGCTGGAAAATAAGAGGTCGTCGATTAACGCGTTGGTTCAATGATAATTTTGCGAGGGCTTTCATTGCGAATGTGGTGGACACGGAGGGCTGGTAAAACCTGTCAATCTGTCCCGGCGGGATCGCGACACCGTTGTGGTCCACAAGCGCTTCCCCGTCACGTGTGGACCTGGGAAAAAAGAGGGATGCGCTCTGTGGTGCCATTTTTTTTTGCGTGTCGACGTACGTGGTTGCTGATTGCTCGTGACGTGTTTTTGCCTTATGTGATTGTTATTTTCGCTGCAGCGCTGGTGAACGGGCGGTTTCACTTTGGAAAGGAGTAATGGAAAATGAGAGAGAGAGCGTTTTAACGTTGGCTTTGAGGAAAATCAAAGCGTCCGTTAAAAGCTGGGAGACTAATGCCCCGCGATTCCGAGTCGGTCTAACTTTAATTGGCTCCCTTTACTTTCCTTCTGGCCAAAAGGGGGGGGGGAGCGGAAAAACCTATAATCCCCTTTTTCCGCGAGAGCTGCGAAATTTCAAGGGACTAATTACTTGGACAACAGAGTTGGAGCTGAATGTAGGACGAACAACGAATGGGCGAGTAAGCTATTTTTGCGAAATTTATTATTTCTTTATTGGGGGCTTAAATTAAACTAGACAGTATTTTCAATTATAGTCGCACTTTAAATAAACACGTACGCATCAACGCTGCATTGGCGCAAGTGTACACCGAGAGAAAAAAAATAATAAAAATTACTGTGCTAGAATGGTAATATGGTGTCATTCCGTCGTCTAGAAACTTTTTACTTTTTCCAACCTATTTTTTACCGTATTCTGGAAAATAATTTCTGTTGCACAAACAGTAAAAGTCATTGTACTGACTCGAAAAATTACTGTATAAAAATTATTGTTCAAACATAGTAAAAAGTCTGTAGACAACCGAACAGTACCATATTACCATTCTAGCACAGTATGATTTTTGTTATATTTTTCTCTCAGCGTACCGTGCAGAGGGAGAGAGCTCGTGCTTTTTAAATACCGTGTGCGGACTAACTCGCGCTCCAATTGTTTTCCGCGTGTTATTACCACGGGCACGCAAAAAGCGAGGCTTTTAAAAAAATTAAAACGCTATCCACGAAATATGCCTGCCGGGGGTAAAAGACTCTGTGAAATAGTGACGATTTTCTCTCCCTTTTTGCAAATGACAAAAAAATATTCGTATATCTCGAGAATCACGACTGCGTGTGCAGCCGAAACCTGCGCAACTGGGAAATATGGCACAATAAAAAAAAATATATACCAGCACGTCACGTTCCAGTAGCACCGATCGATCCAAGTCCCCTAATTTGAAAAAAAGCACGATCTCCTTGCACCTCACGGGGGTTGGGGGAGAAAAAGCGTCTGCGGATTCGAGCTCATAAAATTCTCATGGCCAGAAAAGCAGATGTGAGAGAACCGAGAACGTATGTGGAAGGGGATGGAAAAAATGTGGGGTTTCTTGCTTCGAACCAAGTCAGCGCTTGATGAAACGCTCGCGGGGCCATGTAATATTCATACGCGACTCTAACACGTGGGTCTTTAACTGCGGTCGAGTACAGAGGTGAAAACGTACCGAACGTGCTTATAACGGTGAGATTTTTCAATGCCTCCCTTCCGAACGATGGTTGCAATTTTATTTATCAATCGTGTACGTATTATACAAAAAATGTTTCACTTTACGTGTATTCACTTAAAAAAAAAAAAAAAAAAAAAAAATGGATGCTCTCGTGGGTTCTTTGGGCAGTGATTTTTCATTTCCATGAAAATGTGACTGAAACGTTGTTCAAAATAGTATCCGTCGAGCCGAAAAAATCCGGGGGTGAACAAAAATGTAGACGCATTGCTGTACAGTCTCGCGGCGTAAAAAATACGTCCGTTTTTCGCGATCGCTGTAAAACCAGGCTTCCATAAAACAAAGACGAACAGCCGACGCGTAGGTACATACACGCAGCCTGTTTGCCCAAAAATTCACAAAAACGCGCAGTAAAAAAAAAAAAGTAGAGAGCTGCATCACGCCATATGGTTTCACCGCACTAAACTCCATCCGTGCGAGAATATATCCGTACCGCTGGATTATACGTGTTTTCAGGGTGAGGGGAGGGTGCAGTGGTATGTACCTGACGCGCCACGTCAGAGTGAGAGATACTGTCATTTTAGCTCGGAAGTCAACTCTACCCCTCCTTCCTCACTTCGAGACTCATGCATATCATCATCTGGACGGAAGCCTAATGGGCAAAGCCATTCGTCTTGCAAACGGCGGGAAATCCTGGCGCTCTCTAGTACGTACGTACATGTGTGTGTGCACGTCCGTGCTAATATACAGATACCTGAGTCTCGCTAACCCTCTTTTAGTGCATGTGTGTATGACTCGTCGGGGAAAATATATATATAGAGTGGTATCATCAAAACGAACGAACGAGCTCATCGCGTGGCGAGAAAAATCAGCTGCCTGCTCACTTTCGCAAAAAGTTTCGGCTAATTAGTTTTTCTCTCTCTCTCTCTCTTTTTTTTTAGTCAGAGCTCGCGTTCATTCCGGGGAACGGCTAATAAGGGCGAGCCGAAAGTTTGCTCGCGTCCAAAGTTTATTTTCATTAGGTAAAACATTCTCGTATTATTTCATCAAACTCGGGCTGCTTTTGCCCCGTTTAACTTCATAACGATTGTTTTAGCGCACAACAGGGGTTCAGTATACGACTCTCCCCCACCCCGTTACTCGACCAATTTTAATTATTCGCACGAAAGTGTGTATTAATCCACGTTAATGCCACGGTGCTGGTGAATTATTACCTTTTGATCGTAAATTAACCTTGTGAATTTTTAATGTATGGAAATTCAAGGAAAATTCATGCGATCCATCAGTATGAATATTTCAGCTTTTTTGGAGAGTGGAAACCTATCTCATAAAATTACTTTCCAATGGAAAGCTCGTTTTTACGTTAAAAGAGGGGAAACGAAGCAACTACACCCACCGATATTTCAAATGAAAGCTAAGCTCAAACTAAATCTCTCGACTCGATACACGTTATTTCCTCGTCTATTTACAACGAGAAAACTTTCTCCTCGAATGGCCAAAAAATCCCCCGATCAATAGTTCACTCGGCTTCGACGGGAGGCGCGAAGTAGCGGTATTACCAGTAGTAATAGTCAGCGTCCGGTCAGCCATAAATCGTTTCGGTTCAGCCAGCGCTGCCGAGGCGCCGAAAATTTTCGCCAACTCACTGGATCCATGAAAAGCCACTTTTCGCTCACGCAAGAGGCACAAGTCCCCCCAACCTCCCACTATTTAAAGCTTTCAAAAGCTCTCCTTTCCAATGCATACGTAAGACCTCGCGTGCGTCAAAGTTTTCGTACCCCCGAAAGTTTTCGACCACCCTTTCAGTCGCTTCTTTTTTTTCCCCCTCAACTCGTCGGATCGTTCATTCGAGAGCTGTATGCGTGAGGTTTTTTTTTTTTTTTTTCGTTGAAAAAACGGGAGCTTTTGCCGTTTGTTCGAGGCTCGAGCAGCCGTTTAATTGAAAGCAGGCCGTGTCTCGAGGGCAACGGATTTTTTTCGCAAAAGAGGATCCGCCAGCTTGATTGATCCGCGTCCCGCTGAGAGGGGAAAAATGACGTGCAGTTTGCCGACTTCGGGCGCATTGTCGGCCTCCATTCAGGTATACACCTGCAGGGCTTCGATTTTCTTTTGCCTGCATCGTTTATTAATTTACCGTCCGATATTACCTACAGCAGAAACAGGCGAACGACTTCACCGAGTACGGTAAATTATGTCGGCACTTTTGTTTCTACGCGCCCGGTGAATCTCTCGGCTCGTGAGGGTCTCGGCTTTGGCCGTCTTTGCTAAATCTTTGCTGGGCGAAACAAATGGGACTGAAGAGACGGGAAAAAAAACGCCTCCCTCGAGGGCTTGGAAAATCTTCGCAATGGCTCAGTTTGGTGGTATCGTCTGATTCTGAACTTTCGACATACATCGAGATCGTGCGTCTCCAGGAAACTCTTTTTTTTCCCCTCGAAAGACTCGAACACCGTCAAGGCACTCGCTTAATTGAAGAAATGGGGGGTCGAAACTTTGTTGTAAATCATTTGTTCCTCGGAATGTTTCTTTCTCTCGTAGTGCAGGGATGACGGAAAATACGAGATAATATTTACTTGTACTGCGCACGCACAAACGAAAATCACAAACGTCAAAGGGACAGGCAGGCGTATACATGCACGATCTTCATCTCGACTTTTCCTCCCTTGACGAGGTAAAACGGATTACAACGTGAAGCGTAAAGAGACCAGACCACACGGAAAGAGGAGACAGAAGGAGAAATGGTACTCGCTTTGTGCAGGGGGGGAGGCCAAAGAGCACGGGAGCCGTAGTTGGTATACAATGCGGCGAAAGGGATCGCAAGGAAGGCAGATATCGACGCAAGAAGAGGCGAGAGGAAAAGCTGCTGTTGTTGCGACAGCCTGCGGTCGGCGCACATACACACTTGCACGCTTGTATATACGTATGTATGTGCGCACGAGTCGAAGGGAAGCATTTGAGCCTCTTATTGTCGTACTCTCTCTCTCTCTCTCTCTCTGGCATTTTCCGTACGACCTAGTTCTCTCGGGGCGTGCGTATAAAAAAGTCTCGCTTAAATTTTTGCTCGATCGGGCGTGCTCACGGGTGTACCGAAGGGTGACCGACTGACTGGCTATTTGGGGATGTGCGACGCGTAGCTTGATGTTAATTGCTTTTGGGAAAGGGGAATCGGCGCGTTTTTTCCTCCTCGCCCTCGTTGGCTGCAGTGCTCCACATTTTTTTTTTTTTTTTTTTTTATTTCGATCAACTCCGTTAAAGGAAAAAAAAAGTTTGTGATTGCTGTGTGCAGCGCTGCGCAAAAAATCGCCGAGCTATTGCTACATTCGAGGAAAAAACGCCCGAGTACGATATCCACACGGACACTGGACTTGATGGATGATTTGCGGTTGCCTGTAGGACGCGTTACGCGCAATTTCGCAACCAACCAGCGGGTGGAAGCTACACACTGGGTATAATGGTCCCATTGTCATTTTTAATCACGAGGCGCGGTCCTGCGTCCACCTGCGCGAGATGATTTTTCAAGCCCACTTTTCGAAAAATCGCACAACAAGTCCTCGGAGAGTTTCTCTGGGAAATTAAAGTGCTGCGCGTTGAAAAGGGAATACCAGAGCGGTACAAGTGTAAGAGCCCTTCAGGTACGTACGGAGGTATTAAAAAACTTTTCGTGGTCGGATTGAATGTTATCAACCGCGGAGCTGCCGTTTCTGATTGTATTAAAAACTAGAAAAAGTAAAAAATAATTTCCAGCGCAATTCTCTTTCACGTGGAGGAAGGGTTTTAATAAATTTACGGCTCGAGTGATTAAATGCTGCAATTTAGACCGCGTGGATTAATTTTACTCTTGCAATTTTAATCATCTACCCGAGCAAGTAATTTGCGAGCGTATCGATTATTACACGACGCTTCGGTTGTTTTCAACGAAAAGAATGGCGAGGGGGGGGGTGAATAAAAGAGTCGGTAAAAAGTGGCAAGCCAAGCGGAACAATCGTTACAATCTCGGGCGCGGCTAATAGCTACCAATAGAGCGTTACCTTGAGAGTCGACCTTTACAGCCTCTAGTACCACTTCTTCCCATTTTCTACCGGGAGTTCATTCCAGGAGCAATCCCGGATCTTCGGTGACCCATCTAAATCGATCCGACGATAAACGAGTCTCCCCCTCCCCCAAAATCTAATTAAAAGCCACCCTGTGGACAAAAAAAAGAGGGTGGCAAAACGAAAAAGGGTGGAAAAACGTAGCAGTGCCGAACAATTTCCACGGCACACGCCTTTCGGAGTCCTCTGACAGAGATTGCGGGAAAAATTCACAACTAAGAAGAGCCTTCTCCCACTCCCTCGATATCAGTAGCGTTGCGATTCTGTGTGTACGTGTATTATGAACGTAAAATCCTATGTTTCAGGGATCTGGCAGCCGAGTCGTCTGGCGCCGAGCGAGAATGGCCCCGGAGGCGCCGAGCAGCTCCTCAGTGAGAAGCGGTGGTAACCAGCAGCCCAGATACCACCACCAGCAGCAGCATCACCAACAGCAACGCCTCAGCCATCGACTCCTGCTGCTCGGGCTAGCGCTCAACTGCCTCAATGGTCCGAGCGGTGAGTGCTTATACCCCTCTGTCTTATCGCGGTGGTCGGGGGGGGGTGGGTGTACATAAAAAACCAGGGTGAGGGGGGGTGGGGAAACGAAGCCAAGGTTAATGGGCGCGTGGGAGGGCTGATTTATTTAATGCCTTCTTGTGTTTTTCGTGTCCACGCGCTCCCTCCTGGCAGGCTAATGTATACGGGCTGCACTTGATCAATTTGCCCGGCAGCATTGGCTCTCTCTTCGGATTAGCAGTGACAAACTTTGCGCCCGCCTTTGCCCCACTTGGCCGGACTTGTACCGTCTTTTTTCCTTTCTTTCTTTATTTTTTTTATTGCCGGCCTACTCGTAAAATTCGGGGATCAGAGAGGACCCAGTGGTTGTGAAAGTATACGTCCACGAGCAGAAAGCTCGCAGTGTACATACTCCGCCGGAGGCTTAATCTCAATTAGAGCTCAAGTGCACACTGCGCGCGGTAAACCATTAAATCCGATAGAGTCGAAGTGAATTAGTAGAGTCGGCTTTCCCGGGCCGGGGCCATGATTTATCCCTCCCGACTGGAATTTTTCCCTCTGTTTCCCCCGAATTTCGATGAACTCGCGCCTGACGCGATTTTTCTTTTTTTTTTTTTCTTTCAATTTCGCATTTCCCAACGCCACGAGGCCAAATCTGCTTTACACATCCATCCCGGAGATCTCCCTGATCCGATGGGTTTTCGTATTTCAAAGATGCATCGATCCCGCAAGATGTTGGCACTACCCTTTCCAACGGTATTACTTTCAAAACAAAAAATACCACCTTCCGTTTCGCAGAGTATAACTCGCTGGCTCCGTTTCGCTTGTATACAATTTTTTTCCATACCCACTTAGGAGAGGTGACAGGCGCGCGAGAGAAAAAAAACTCTGTCACGGTCTAGACTCGTCAATTTCCGGGGCCGGGCCGATAAAAGCCTCCTTCGTTGGACCACGTCTGAAGAATTTATTTATCACTCTTTCCATTCGACTTACTCTCGCGGCTTACTATCTGCCCTCGGTTGAAAGGGTGCGATCGTTGCAGGGAAGGATGGATGGAAACGAAAATTTCACCATAAATTTCATGATTTTTTTTTTTTTTCAAAACTGCGGCTACATATCTCAGGGCTGGAAGAAAGGAGACATTTCATTAGATTCGACGGCGCGTGAACGTTATTAACGTCACTCGGGGGCTGGGGGGTGAACGAGCCATGTATCACAATACGCCGTCGACGCGAGAGTGAAATATTGTTCATCTCGAAAAAAGCCACCTCGGCCATTATTGTGCGCAAAGGGAGGGTGCACCGATATTTAAAGTTCGGATGGGGTCGAAAGGTGGAGGGAAATAGCTGAGGAAGAATCGAGACCTGTCCACTGTCGTTTCGGGGAATCCGCCGGCTTGGTTTACTTCTGCCGCGGGGGAGAAAGTTGAAAAGGGAAAATTGTCGGCCCCCGGGGGGAGACAGCTCGCAAAATATATAAACTCGAGAGGAACTTTTGACGCGAAAAATAAATGATCTTTCGGGAAATTGAGTGTTCGGGGGCTTCGTGGAAATTTTCTCCGTGTGGCTGGTCTGCCGTGCGACGTGACGGCAATTTGCGGATTTTCCCCCCGAAGCTCCTTCCTTTTAACTCGAAGAAGAAGAAGCCCGCGTGGCCTTGCACTCGACACTACTCCGCTTTTTCTTCTCCTTTCCTTTCTCCTGCTGCTGGGGGGGAGGGAAGAAGGGGATTTTATCCTTATGCACGAGCGCCACCGACACGCGTGGATCGGATCCTCAACTCTTTGTTCGTACTTCCGTTGCCTGACTCGTTTTTGCCACTTGTCTCACACAGCGACTACAGAAAGAACTTGGCCCACGTGTTTCCGCCTTTTTTTCTTTCCTCGGCTTAGTCTATCGAGATAACTCCTTTACTACTCCTCTCTCGCGTCGCAAGGGAGGGCGTGTAGCTGATCGAATCGAGCATTGATCGAAAGCTGTACTATTTTGGGTGTGACGTCAAAAGCACTTGTGTGGGATCGAAGGGATAATTAATATGTATCTTCGTACAATTCGACGAGACGCGGTAGAACGGCCTTTCATCGGTGATCGATGTTTGCCAAACGTCATTTCGGATGAAATACCTATGCGTGCATGGGGTTCATTACTGCGAGCTGTACGTGTAAATATGCGAGTTTGATATAATTTTAATTACATTTGATACTGATATTGCGTGGTTTCCGTTGTGCACCAATCGTGGGTCGAATATTCATCAAAATTGAGTAAATTTTACGTCTAAAGTTGCAGGAATACACGCTTGGGAAGCCAAACAAGAGCGCTTAAAAAGCTCATATGATTGTGAGTGAATTCAAAATTTTAAAATTTACGTGGCTAGTAACTCTGCTCGTCACATAATGTTCCGGAAAAGAAAGCTCATCAGAGGCATTCCGGGAACTTTTCCTCGACGCGTGAGATAATAATTTCAGGACCCCACGAGAGAGCTCACGGTAACGAGATATTTTTCCGCGAGACATAATGGAAATTTTCGCACAATTAGCCGGAAATCAGAAAGTTTTGAAAAAACATTTGGATCTCGTTGAAAACATCGTCCTCTCCTTTTAATCTCCAAAAAAGCGGGTACGCATCGAAAGTTACGCAGGATGCATATTTTAATTAGAAGAATCGCGTATGTCCCGGTTCCAGCGGTGGTAGTCCCCCTTCGTTCCTTCGTCTCTTGGGAGCTTTTTTCATTTGTCCACCCACCAATTTCGTTATGATCATTAATTTTTTTCCCCCTTTTTTGGAAAAAAGAGGGGATGATGATGTGTGTCCTTTTTTTTCCGCAGCTCGCCGAGGACGACGGTATCTCGTCCCTTCCGCGTTTTCTCCCGGCCCGACAACGTGATTTACTCGCCACTAAATTCTTTATGAAATATACACCAGTGACGTGGTGGTACATCCACGATCTTGTAAACACGCGCCGACTCCTAAATAAACTCAAGAATAAGCCGGAGTGGCGTTTTTCCTCGAGCAGTAGGTTTTCCCGGCTCGCTGGCGCGTGAATTTTTGTACCTATTATTTTTTCTCAACCTCCCATGCGAGGGGAAATTTCCAGAGTGCGTTAACACTTTGAGGCTGAATTTTCGGCGCTGCGTTTTATCGTCCCTCGCTCGAAGTGAATTTTCCACGGCTGCCCTTGTACCTTTTTTTTTCTTTCCAGCTCGAACCACGAGCAGGATGGGAAAATTTGCACGTAAATGAGTTTCGAGTGCTGTTTTTGCGTTACATCATCATTTTTCACAGCCACCCCCCCAAGCTCGCTAACACAGTTAGCGGGAGGAGGGACCCGAACGGATAAAATCAAAAAGTGCTAATAAGCCGATCCACCGCGTGGCTCCCCCCGACCGATCAATCAAAAACTTTGTTATTTACGTTTGTTGTTTTTTTCCTCCCACCCTCATCTACAAGCGCATTATCGTCCATACAGCGAGGCACTCGCAATTTCTCACCAAAGAGCTCTCTCTCTCTCTGACCTTCGAGCGGAACACCGCGCATGAATAAAAATCCTCCTCACCGAGAAGGTCCCTGGTTGTCACACGGTTGAGGATTCAATGCCAGTGTATTGTGCACGAGAGCAAGAATAAGAGAGCTAAGCGACAGCGCTTGATAAATAACCTGCCTGGAGCAGTGCGTGCCTCCTTTGTCACCTCGGCGTTTTTCCATTCCAACGCACAGGACCTCTCCTTCTTCCCCCCGCCGCATAACGACGCGTATCGCGCAATTGTCTCGTGAAAAAGCGCATCTCTCGCGCTTTAACCTCCAGCCGCGCTCGCTTTGCTTTTAGGTCTGATTTACCGGATTATGCGCTCTTTTGTCTAATGCTGATTTTTTTTTTTTCTTTCTTCATTCTGCACCATTACTTCTAATGATCGAGGGTAAACTTTAAGGCTTTCTCGTGAGCCAAAGTGCATTTACCCACTATACGTTGCTTTGCGTTTCGTTTTTTCTCTCGAATGTGGACTCACTCGTGCTCTTTGGCGTGTGTACCGACACCACACAGGATAAGCTCTGCCTCATCATTTGCAGAGGATTTTTTAAAAGAGCTCGAGAGCCCAAACGTTTCGAAGCGCTTCCTACACAAGTTCTCTTTGGCCGTTCAAATTAATTGGGATTGCTAAAACCCCCACCGTCCAGTTGCTTTGAGCGTACGAAGTAAAAGCAAGTAGTAGCTTTTGTGAAAACACTCGTTTCGTCAGGCCTTGCGTGGGCTGGATCTCCCCCTCACCATCCAGTGAAGCATCATCTTAACCACGTTAAACGCATTCCAAAGGAGAAGCCCGAGCAGCGTATAGTCGCGCTGATCAAGTGACTCTCAACGCGGGTGAAAAAAAAGGGTGGATTGCGATGAAAGGAGGCGGGAAAAAAACAAGCCATCCCTGAGACATCAACACTCGTCGCGGTCGATTCAATCTGCGGCATATCACCGTGTACAGCCCCAAAAAACAACCAGAGCGCTTCCGCCCGCATTGTTTTACCAGGCAGTGGGCGTCCGAAAAAAAGGGGAGCTGTATGTACACACACTTTCGTTAGTGTCTATGTGCAGAGAGGAGGGGCAAAATATTTATACACCTGGCAGTAAAAGCTCGGTGGCGGGGTGGCTCCGAGAGAGAGACTGAGAAAAACTGCCGCAAAAACAAAAAAAAAAAAAGCTGCGACAGCCCGGGCTCTATTTACTCGGCCGAGCGACAGGCCCCAGCAGCGCCCGAAAGTACGTGTTTCGCGTAATCGGCACTGTCATTGTGTCCCTCGACACGCTCGTCACTTTTTTTTTTTTTTTTTTTTGTTTTTGTTTCCTCCCACTTTATGATCCTTAGCTCCGTGCCTCGACTCGCGTACGCGGGTATCCCTCCCTCCAGGCGTTCGTTACCGGAAATGTGAGCAAGCACGGATGGATGGATGGAGGTAAGAGGAGCCGAGAGTGTCACCGGAGAGAGAAATTACCGTTACGTGGAAAGAAGAGCGGGGGATGAAAAAAAATGAAGGGAGACTGCTACCTTTCGGCAGGGCTTGTTGTGTACCTTGCGCAAATAACGCGTGTGACACTGTTATAACGAAGAGGCGCGAGGAGTCAATTGCGGAGGTACGTGCGTGATAATAAATTTGGACGAAAACTACACTTTTTGGAAGAAGAAGCAGCTCCGTAACGCTGATGTTGATGAGCTCCGGTGTTAGGTGCGGTGCGCAAGTGCATGAGAAAACGAAGAGGAGCCAAGATTGCATCGGAGCGCCTCTTGTCTGGCTTTGCTTTTTTCCTTGCTTAAATAAGGCTACACTATATACACAGTTTACGAATCACTGAAAACATATTTTCCTAGCAGGTAACAACTAATCAGCGGGCGATCTCGTGCCAACAGCGCTCACTTTATACGTGGCGAAGAAAATCTTCATAGCTCCCGTTTCTTGTAGCACACTCGCGTGTGGGAGGAAAAAGGGGCGTTGCTACAACATTAGAGCAAAGAGAAAGAGAGATGCGGCAGATGCAGAACAGACTGGAGAGCGTGGCTTAATCTATGCTAATGCCGAGGTGGGGCGCAAAAACGTCTTGTTCGCGTTGTACCCCAGGAGCAAAGTAACGCGTCTTAATCACACGGTAAAAAGGTTGAAGTGCATGCACGCTGGTGTCTCTTTGGAGGGGGGGGGGAAGGAGGGAAACAGAACTGGCGCGTATTATCCTTATTTACTAGCGCACATCGCTGGCCGCAGGGACGAAAGACAAAGGCCAAATTACACACCGACGGAGGCAACGCGGTCCAAACGCGCCCAGAGAAAATTCAAAGGCAGTAGCAGCTCGAGTTTGTCCCCCGCAAAATGCGCCGCTCTGAAATTACCCTAATTCGTTTAGTCCTCCCCCCCCCCCTCCCTGTGCCCTTACTCGGTGGTTCTTATTTTTTGTCTTTCCAGTCTCGTTTTTCGGCCACGTACGAATGGGGGTCAGTAACGCAGAGAGCAAACCACCCTTACCTACCCTTTTTTCCTTCACATCGAGGAAAGCCTCTCTCGCACGTGTTTGCCCTGCTTCTCTCCTTTTTCCCTCCGCAACGAGGACAACGTCCGTCCGGCTAATTCTTCCACGGGAACACGGAGCCGGAGGGGGTCGCACGCATTGGAATTGCAATCACGAGTTCCTCCTTTCTCTCTTTTTCCCTCTGCGTCCTGTCTTCGTGAGCGCGCGCGATATGAGCGCAGATGAAGTGTCTGATTATGCTCCCCTTCGAGCGCCGCTCGCCTCCAATTACACCTGGGATCATTACTCATGTTAATCAGACGCTTTGCGTGGCCTAATTACGCACATGTACATTACTTTGTTTTGATTTTACGGACAAAGAGGCGTTTGAATGGCTCGTGCGAGTGGCTTTAGAGCGCGGCAGTAGTAACGATCGAGTTTGGTCAGACATGCCCGCTTCGTTGCTCCGTACGGAGAAAAGCTTGTTTTGCGAGTCAAAGGAGACTACGAATTGAAATTTATCGCTTCTTTGAGCAGGCAAGGGCACGTTTTCCGAACCAACAACTCTAGCTTTTTGATTATACACATCAGAGTAGCGTTATTATTATTATTGAATTTTCAAAGTTTGGCTGATCTACTGAAACATGTTTGGGGCAAATGGAAAAAAAAATGTTGGACTTGTAATGTATGTGTCTTTGAGATCAAAATAAAATTTAGATCGAACGCATAATGCTTATGTTTGATAGTCGCAACATACTGTCGTTTGAGAAAAGGGAAGAGAATAAAAAAATTAACGCAAATAACACTCTGTGGGCGACGAAACATGCGAGCCGGATTAATAAAATCCACGCCTCTCGGAGCTCGGGGTGCGGGAAGAACGCGAGTTCTAGCAGACGCGAGAGGTCCGAGTGCGAAAAATAAAGAGAATTTTTCCGGCGGTGAGCGCGAATTTTTTTCCATCATATCGCGGATTTCCGTGCGGCTGGGAGAAAAAAGAGGAAAAAGTCCGGACGCAGATATGTGGAGGCCGCGATTAAATTTGGCAGAGCAAAATTAATGATACCACGTTAGTGGGGGAAAAAAAGTGCGGCGCCCAGTAATTCATTGTTATGCAAGCCCGAGGAGAGGGAGATGAATGCCCCTGCTATTCTACACCGCGAAGGAAAGAAGAGATACTTGTCTTGACGGATGTTTTACGCACTAGCACAGCGACTCAGTTATTTTTCCAAACAGAGGAATTTTTTAATGACACGTTTCGATTATACGTATAAATGCTCGTTAAATAAAAACAAAAGGTGGCCACACACGCGCGCAATAAAAGAAAAAAAAAAAACATCCCCGGAGGAGCACTATCTTTCCTCAATTAACGCAATGTAGTTCCGCAGAGCGCGCATAGCAATGCAAATTTCCCGGAGGGTCTTCCGCTCGTGAAAATCCACGCGTTGGAATTCGACGAGAGCGTTTATGCGTATGCATATACATTTAAAAGTAGCAGCTTGGGCGTCATCCGGAATCTCCGAAATCCCCTTAACCGCCTTGGCGTTGCCCTTTTTACTCGTCGCACCCTCGAATGCTGCGATTCTCGGTGGTTACGGTAACGACCCTCCCTCCCTCTTTCTTCTCTCCGGCGAGAGGAAGTACACTCGCCCGAGCGTTTTTACACCCAGCCGCGAATTACTTTTACGATCCCGGCTTATATTATTCTCATTGGCGATAATTTACTTCTCAATTGCGACCAACTTTTTTTCCCGTATACTCTCTCGATTTCATTTACAGATCAAGTGCCGTTACCATGTTTGCCTGTGGATTTTCGTTTTTCTTTTTTTTGTCTGCGCTTACGAGCACAAAGTTTTGTTCTCGTCTTATTGTTACAATCGCGCGGGAGGGCATTTTTTCGTTGGCATTATTGTCTCATGTCAACGTTTCTTAACTGTAAGGTACAAAACGAAAGAATTTTAGCCTCAAAAAAAGTATTACTTCCAGCATCCAAATGGGCCGTTGGAAAAAAAGAAAAGGTCCACGATAATGGAGCGGTTAAAAATTATCTTACAAAGGACTTGTGGCAGCCTTGAAAAAAAAAAAAAAAAAAAAAAAAAAAAAAGAATAAGAAAAAAGGGATCCTCTGGCCGCACGTCGAAGCCTCTGTGAATCAAAATTAAAGCAGACAAACGTCCTTCCGCTCGCCCGCCCACTCTATAAATCAGAAAAGCCAGAAGGTCTCCAGAAAATGGACGAGCAAAGTTGGAAAAAAAGCAAAAGCCGAGAAAGTCTCCAGAAAAATTACCAGCGCACAAATCGCGAGTAAAAAAAGGAGGGGGGGGGGAGAAAGGACTTTCCGATCGTTTCCTCCATCGACCTCTCCCTCACGTGCACTACTTCACTCCTATTTAGGGAATTCCAAGGAAAAAAATAAATAAGGCCAAGCCTCATTTTTCTTTCCTACCGTCATTCCAGAGCACTCGTCGGTCGGAGCCGAAGTCGTCGGCCCGAATGCTAATACACTGGACAGGACGCTCAAGCCCCTGGACGTCGACCTGCCGCCCACGCTGCCCATGAGCTTCGGCACCCACAACTCGACGGTCATTCGATCGCAGTCCGGCTCGACGGCACATCTGCCCTGCGTCGTTCACAACATCGGCGAGGGCGTGGTGAGTAAACAAGTTTGTTTTTATTAAAAAATACGTGCCAACCCTCACCCCAGTGGGGCAGCTGGGTTTTTTCATCAAACACTTTTTTCATTCCGAGCATTACTTTTTTTTCTTTTTTTTTTTTTTTTTTATCAGTACAAAATTCTATTTGAAAAAAAATGACATGGTGTTGATCCTTGGACATCGGTAAGTGTGTTGCACGCAGGAGTCCAGGGTCTCCGGATAAAAGCATATCCTGGTGAATTTGCGAGTTTCACGGCCAAGCAATTCATAAACCAGACTAATATAATTTCGCTTTGACTGGAAAAACTTGACTTTGCCAAGGCGCGGAGCAACAGTTATACGTCCTTCAGTCAACTGCAGGAGTATGTGGTATTTTTTGCAAAATCGTGCGTATACCCACTCGGGGAATTCGGGAAAGTTCCCTAATCGAGACGAATGAACCTTCCTGGCCGGAAATCAAGCTAAAAAGGATAAGAAAAGAGGGTCCGGGGCTGAGGTAAGGGGGGGGGGGAAGTTCTTGGCAAGAACTTAAAATCGCATTAAAATTCAGTGCCGGAGAGAGTCACCCCTTACCCCGCGCGGAGTCGAAAAACTTTGGATTCAATAATTTTGCGAAACTGTCGAAACATAAATTAAGCGACGCTCGTCCTTCCGAAGTTCGGGCAGGCGGGAGGATAAAAAAAACATGGTCCCCTCCCACGGTAGGGTGGGGGGTGAGGAACAACGACGATCGAATTATCTTATTTTCAAGTGCGTGCTCGCGCTCTTGACTTCCATTAGGGAGGACTATTCGCTTTCGATGGCAGAGGGGATAGCCATTCTCGCGCGGAAGCGTCAGACCCGAGTCCCCCGGAAAACGATCTTTGATTGGTGCTTTCGCTGATGGCCGGATAATGCGATTTCCCCTGCACTCGGAAACTTTTTATGCACCTACCGACTCTGCCTCTATCCTCACTGGACGATATATAAGGCACCGACTGATTGATTTTTTTTTTCTTACTCAACCTGGCCGAGATATTGAAATTTTTAGCTTCGAAATTTCGACTTTGATGGCAGGGTTCTAAGTTACCGCGTGGAAACCACGAGGCATTTTGGTTTCCACGAACCAGCCAAAGCATGCGTTTCCACTCCCTACCGCGTTTGATACATTTCATCGTTATCGCGCCGAGCTAAGAGAGAAAATACGACCAAGAACGAGCCACTAAACTCGACACGCCCGAGAGGAGCCTTTATCAGTGCCAGTAACAGACTAATGTCGATCGGGCGGATAAGGGCACTACACCAAAGTCCATACTGTACTCGAGCGACGACGCGCAAGCGCGCCAAAGTTGCTCCTCGGTATCGAGGCTTGTGTGTACGGTCCTTTTATCAATTTCAAGTTTTCACAAAGCCCCCACGGACGAGCTCTCCCGGGGAGCCGGAGTAGGTCGATGACGCGGATAATTTTCATAACTTGGCCTCAACGAGCCATACACACCGATAGAGTGCCCGCAACAATCGATGTAAATACGTTTCGCGCCTCTCTTTTCCTTTTCTCCTTCTTTGTTTCGATCGCTGGAAACAGAGGCGGCTTTAATCATCGCTTCGGTTTTATTTGGCACGCGGCAAAGCTCATCACCAGCAGCTGCACCAAAAACGTGAACTGAAGCGTACTTAAATTCGCGGCGATGAGCTCTCTTTGCGGCATTACGAGTCTAGATGGCTGAAGGAGGCCCTCCAAAGCCGCAATTAGCATGGCATTGTGCGCGGCTTCGTTCGCTCCGCTCTGTACCGATGATAGAATACAATAGTATGGGACATAAAGATTATTCCATCGCGTTTTTCGTCCTTCAAATATTTATTATTCTACCTTCCCTTTTTCCGACCGGGGATATATGTGTTTGGGTGGTGCATCCGAAATTTCATTCGAGCGGACCAATGTTTGTCCACTGTCTATATTTGCATGGTGCAAACACTTTTAATACACTGCGGCCGGCGCGAATTTATGCGTAATGGGCGTTAAACGATTGGATTTTGCAGTTTACTTTTTGCAATCTCGTTTTACGGTGAAATAAAAAAACAAAAACGGTAATCAGTGCTGATTGTCACTTGGATGTGAAGCTGAAAAAGTTGCATCTCGGCTGGGAAATAAAAACGAGAGGGTGGAAATTATTAATCCCAGAGAACAGACAAGCTTTGAATGGTTTATTCGTGATTGCACTATTTTTTTCCAGCTGAGGCGTGTGTGCATTTCTCCAGGGGAAAGGGGCCATTATTCCAAACGGAACGAACGGGCTGTATTTATTTGTGTGACGCTAATGCCAGTTGAGGCGCAGCACCGTCGTATTTTTCATCGGTGCTACCTATTTTGTAAGCGCCAACGCCAACTTGAGGGAAACCACCAAGATTCTGTTGTATTATTGATGACGGGATGAAGGGTTTCTCCCAATTTTCTTTTTTTTTTTATTCCCAGCAATGTAACATACATTTCCATAATTTAATGGAAATTCAAATGTCGCCGATCTTATCTCCAACAATAAATCTATTTGGGGATTACTTCCAATACGGAAGCTTAGCAATTGTAAATTTGTTTTGCGATTAATGAGCTGGGTTATTCCACATTTTTATATTCAGATCGCAAATAAAGCCAGCCTGTATTGTTTGTTTTTCGTTGAGTTGTATAAACAACTTTGTCGAGATGAATCAACAAATAATTAGCCAGCTTTGTACCTTTACTTTAGAGTCAGTAATTGCAGCCACTACATGGTTCACCTTCGTCAAAAGTTTTGAAAAATTTGAGCAAAAATCTTGGTCAAAACGAGCAAAGAGCCCTTTCAAAGTATATGTACACGAGCAAAGTCGCAGAGACGAAGAAAGAGGACGCGAGGGGCTACACAGACTCGCTAGCTCGTGAAGGAGCAAGACGGGATCCTTCGGCTTTCCCAATTATGAGCCGTATAGGCCGTCTCAGTCAGTCAAATGAGTGCGACTCTTCTCTCTGGCTCTTTCACGGCTGTCTGGTCACTTTGGCGCAAAACAAAGATGCCAAGGTATACACTCGAGAGACAGGCTCGCGTGTGGGTCTCTTAACAAGCTTGATCATCTCTAGCTCTTGTTTACGGAGCGTTGGCAAAAAAAAAAAAAAAAAAAAAAAAGCCATAGCTGTTTCTGCTGATTCCACTCCTGCGACTACTCCTCCCTGGTGCTTTTTGTTCGACCTCTCGTCGCCTTTCTCCATTTTTTTCCTCCAACGCCGTTTCTTTTCCTTTTTTCTTCATCCTTTTCTTCTCAAGAGCTCACAGTCTGTCACTCCGAAGTATAATGTGTGTGGAACTGTTTCGTCTGCCACCTAATATATATATATATATATATCCCCTCGGTGCGTCCCCTGCATGAAAGAATCGTTATTATACACTGTACCTATATTATAAACTCGTGTCCTCAATACTTGACACCTGCTATTCTTGTGCCCAAACGTTTTCAACTAACATGGTACCTTCTCTTACTACATTAATACCGAAATACCAATATAAAATTTACAGTTTGATGGTGTGAAGTTACATCGACGTGGCATTTTTTAACTCTCATTAACAAGTACAGTTAATTTTAGAAGGATTTCCATAACGTGCTCTACTGTTAACAGGGTGCACAGATACTAGTGAAAGTTGGCTGCGGAACACTTCGCGTCTGACAGAGGTGTTTAATTGAAATTGAAAATACTTGCCGATGAAGTATTAAACGGAAAAACTAAGAGTATCTCTTCTCGCTCATTGGTCCACTGCTCGCTTCAGTCACGTCAGCTACATTCCTACGTGTGTAGGACAGTAGGACAGGTGCATCGAAACGCAGCTTTTGCGTGTGTACTCATGACCCACGTGTACGCAAAAATGGTCATAAACTTCCGATACTGGAACCCGAAAAAAAACTACATTTACAGAATTACAAAAGAAAGCAAGTATAATTTGCACCTGAAAGCCCTCGGTTCTTCCGCGATGGGGACCCGCACGCACGCGTGACAAAAACACACCAGAGCGAAAATCAAACGCACGGAGCACGATAACCTGGGACCCGCTACATAATTCATCGGTTATTCATATTGTAAACCCAGGCTCTCTCTCTCTGTCTATGGTGCATTCGCACACGCGCGGTTCCCTCGATTGTTTATCGCGAGAGCATGTGCAGGGTAGGAGGAGTTTTTTTGCCATTTCAAGGGTAGCACGCGCCCCGGCATCGGTAATTAATTCAATATCATATTCAAATCGACGCCACTGCCGCTATCGCTCGATTTATATAAAGCCACGACGACGCTCCGGCCGCCCGCGTAATCATTACGTTTGATTATTCATTGTGCGCTTCCAGGTCGTACGTTTCGATTAATTTGCGGGGCGTTTGTCGCGTCCGCTTCATACCGGCCAGCTCGCCGAGCCGTACGAGTCCTCGCTGTGGAAATACGCGAGCGAATTTTCAAGCCCCGATGGACGCTGGTATTGTGTTCCGGCGAGTGTAAAAGTCCTTCGAGGACGAGGGGGTGGGGGGTGCTATCGACTCGTCAACCCACTCGAGAGAGGACCAAGAGCCTCTATGTAAATCGAGTCACGCGCGAAACGGGGCGAGGCTAATTCGTAATTAGAAAATGCACCTTTCTCCGCCGTAAATTCCTCGATGAACGTTATTTCCAATTCCACTCCTCTGAGATCTTCCTCCTCCTACTCCTCTTTCGTTCGGGTTTGCGCTGCCCTAATAGGTTTGGCTTGATTTTGGGAGATCAACAGACGCTGCATTGATTTATCGGTGTAATCCGGTGAAAAGACGTCGGTGCGCATCGGAGCTGTTTAACCAAATTGTTCTTCCAGAGCATTAAGCGCGGCTCTCGCGTTTATTTGCATAATCTTATTGTATGTGCAATTAAAGTTGGCCGGGCCCGGCGTTATATCATTTCCCCCGAGCGCGCGACTTGGCAAACTCACGCAACGTGTGTGTGCCTTACGTGTACACGCGCTCTCCGTTTGCTCACGTATAGTTTGCGGAACACACCGGTGTGCACAGCAGCTATACCTCGAATTTGTCGGTGTATGCCCTCGCATCTTGAGAGCTTAATTACAGCGAGCTCGATTGTAGGGCATTACATGAAAATACACTTGTGGGCAATGCGTACGTCTCTCTATTTTTTTCAAGTTGTACCAGTGTACAAATACAGGGACTATTTCATCGGGGGGGACCAACTCGATTTTTCGTGCCCGACCAAGCGCGAAATTTGGCTGGCATGAATATTTCCAGGGCCCTTTTTGGGTCACGCGTCCTTTTTTCCCCCTTCGCGCAAACGCCCGATTCAATTCCACCACCGATTCCACAGGGAGGTTTTCCGCATCCCCGGGTGAAAAAATTCAGGACTCGAAGCCTATAACGTCCCTCTTCCCAAGCCATGAGTCACGCGTTTTCGCGATCGCGAGTATACCTCTTCTCCGCAACCACACCCGACCCATTAGCTCGATTTCCCTCCTAATCGAACGATCCGCGAGACCCTTCTCTCTCGTATAAACTCCCTCATGCCACGATAGCAAGTTGCCCGCTTCGTACTGGTAAGGAAACTCGCAGGGGTGTATATCTCTCTCGCACTCTCTACTTCCTCTTGTCCGGGTCCTCGCTGGTATATCCGTAAGCGAGAGTGGAGCATCTATGCACCCCGAGCTCTGCGAGATGAAATTCCACGAAGGGGTGAGAGAGGGGCTTTTTTTGTTAACTCGCGCGACGCGACCGCCCTTGTCTCTCGGTTTCGGTTCCACCGCTAAACGCGGCCTTTGGCTGTTGCTGCTTCTGCGCTCCATATGCGCGAGATGCATAATAAGGGACTCTCCTGCTGTCGCTGAAATATTCCATTCGACTTTCGCGTGGTGGTTGGGTTTTTGCTCTCTCTCTCTTTTTATTTATTTTTCTTTTCTTTGCCAAATTTGCATATCTAAATTTGATACGAAAGTGGAAAAAAGTTACGTGATCCGGTGAAGGGATCGTGCGGCTTAATAACGCGCTCAAGGGGTATGTTTTCCAAGGATTCATGCCAAGAATGAACCATGCACTAGTGCCTACAACGTTCTCGTGCGATTACTCCGAGGCTTTTTCAATAGTTGACGACGAGCTCTGCTCGATAGCCCGGCCATCCCCGCCTTAATCTCGTCGCTCTCGTTTTTAGCGGTCACTCCTCGTGTCTCCTCTACTAGACCCGTCCTCCTTTCGTTTCCTATGTTCTGCTCTTTCGTTTGCTGAGGTTTTGGGAGGACTGAAAAAAAAACCCACTTGTTTTCACGTGCATACCCCGTAGTACTCGGCGTCGTAGCGGTAGCGGTTAGTAATATAGGGGAAGAGGTCCTGAGCAGAGTGAATGGAAATTGATCTCGAGGGTTTCTCGATTCAACTGTCCCCCCTTTATTCATGTATTTCAGCACTTTTAAGGTGATTGCGTAGATTAGGTGGATTTAAATTGATGTCAATCAGATTCGTTTTCTTTCAATAAATTATAATCAGACTTGAAGAAAGTTGTCTCACTTGTGAGATTATTGTAGATTTTAATGATTCTTCACTGTTGGATATTTGTCTAATGTGATATAATTTGAATAAATATTCAGATTAAGCGCTGGTTGAGATGGCATGTAGTAAGTCGGCTCAGATACAGAGTACAAAAAGTGATTTTTAAAGATCAAAGTTTTAAACGTTATTGATATATATTTGTTACAGTAAGTGATGAAAACATCTTCTAGGTTACAATTTTTATTCGTTTTGAAGCACGTAACTTGTGATGTTATAACTTGTTATGGGTCGATACGTTACATACAGCAGTTTTGTGTACCACCACTCTTTCCTTAAAAAAAGAAAAAAAACATTTTCGAGAAATTCACGGCTCTTGAATGGGAAATGTGTCAAAAGGGTTCTTTCAAGTTTCTCTACTGGAGTTATAAAATAAAATGTTTCGAGTATTCCCGCGTGACGAATAAAAAGTGCCAATAGCGTGACAATTTGCGAATTGGAAAATTCGCAAATCTCACAGCTCGTACGCGTCCGTGTTAACCGCAATAATTAAATTTTTTTTTTAAACACAAAATATAAGCAAAGCACGCATTTTCGTTCCTCGTGCTTGGCATCAGCAAATATTGAAATAAACTCTTTTCACAAACCTCCTTTTGAATTGAAAGCCTTGTGTAACCTACTTCGTTTTTTTTTCTCTTTTTTCCTTTTTTTCAAAAATTGCATGCAAGTACTTTCGTATTTAGAGTTACAAAAAAAAAATTTTGTAACTAGAATATTAATTTAGAGAACCCTGAAAAATGAGAAAAAGCAGAGCGAAAAATAAAAGTTGGAGTGCGCCTGTGCACTTGTCACGGGTTATTTTATTACATCGAGGTAAAAGGGTGTAAATAAAAAAGGGCCACGGTCTTTGAATCCAAGCGGCAACGCTGCTCACGGTATACCTATAACTGCGCGTGAAAAGAGCTCTCATTGTAAGTGGTCCGCAAAATCGCAGTTTTACACATCCAAGGATTTTTTTGAACGTAATGCAAATAACGCAAAAACGTAGGTGTGTGGTTTTACGCCATTTAAACATACTAAGCTTGATTAGATGAGAGTGTAAGTTTTTCTGTGATTAAACGTTCATTACACCAACTGTTTGTCTGACACCTGAAAGTACTCGCGCGTATTAAAAATTTTAAGCAATAAATTTACTACAAACTCACGATTCGATAGAACACAGCTTACTCCAGGGGCGATACTCTCGTCGCAACGAGCCACACGGGTGACTGCAATATACACATAGCACAGAGTTAGGTGCATGAATAATCCAGTCTAATGAAATCAGTCGGTACAACCGTGCACCCCCGAACTTTTAGAAAAAATTAGGCCCCCGCCGACCACCTCTGCACGTGGTGGTGCTTTTACACGTTTGGCGAAAAAAGGATGACCGTTATATCGATGATCATCGAGAGAGCGAGATTTTTTAATCTCGATATGGCACCCCCCCTTCTACGAAACAAATAAACGAGCCAAGGAAAAAGCGGCCACCGCGACTTTGGCAACTTTTTTTCCTCTTCGCGACCGCGTCAACTTCCTAGACGCCATTTGCATCAACGTGAAATTCAGGTGGCTGCGCTTTGGTGTCGTATACGATGTACGCAGCGGTGGAAAGCCACTCCTATTCAAGCAACGCGAGCCTGCAAGGCCTTTAATTTTTTTTTCTTTTCCCCCCCCCCTTTACTTTCTAGTGGAATCCCGACCCACACGGCACAGTGGATTTTCTTCGATGCTCTCTCGCGCCACCGCATTTACCCGGAACATCCGCACGAGCACACGCGCAGTACACGTACACACGTAAGGCGGAGGATGAAGCGCGCCGAATGGAAATTCGTTCGCAGGACTCGGGCATCTTTTCTTTTTTCGGTCCGCTCAATAGGATGACCTTTTTTCAACTTACTTTACGC
Source organism: Copidosoma floridanum (assembly GCF_036245765.1). NCBI lineage: Eukaryota > Metazoa > Arthropoda > Insecta > Hymenoptera > Encyrtidae > Copidosoma > Copidosoma floridanum. The sequence goes on along the minus strand of NW_028321898.1, from coordinate 22,288,002 downwards.
ACACGAAGCACGCGTGTGTGGGTATGTGGGGGCGAAAAAAAAGGAAGAAAGGCCGAGGCTCTCGGGGGGCTTGTCTGTGGATTCGCCCGAGTCCCTTGCGAATCGAGCTTAAGGGTAAAAACAAGGAGGGGGCAGGGGTGGAAGGAAAAAGACCGACCTACTTGTACTTTTCAGGTGCTGCACGTAGAAAATCGGGGTTAATGCGCCGGCCGAAGGTATTCAAATGTGCGCGCATCCGCGAGAGCGTCTTACCACCGGCTGCGCCGTTCTACTTAATTATACAGCACCGGCTTGTGTGTCTGATACTGCAACGTCGCGGTTTGCGCGGTACAAGGAGCCGGGAAATATATAAGGTACCCCTTAATGAATTCCAGTTCGCTGGCTCTTTTTCCCAGTCGTGCTTTCATTTTGTCAGTGGTTTGTTTATTTATTTTTTTTTTTTTTGCAGTTTCGCGTCAAAGGCGTCGTGACGTTAGTTTGGGGTCGATCCTCTCGAAACGCAATTTCGACCCTCTCTCGTCCCACGACTATTGATTGCGTGAGAAAAAGCTCCCTTCTCTTTGCGATTAAAGAAAAAAAAAAAAAAAAAAAACCCATCGAGCATCCGAAACGCTGTCCATCTTCGTTCGACTCCGGGGAGCTATGGGGACGCATCCGACATCCGTTCGGTCGTTGGTACAGACAGGCGAATAGACAGAGAGGAAGGGCAAGGGTGGGGGCGGATTTTCCGTATTGCAGTAGCAGTTAGCCGGGGGACGATAAAAACGCCGCCGAGTACTGAAATCAGCCGCAGCCACAAAAGATTTACGAGCCGATACACCCGCCCACCTACAAGGGTGTACATGTGTACAACGTATACATAAATGTACACGCAACGGGTACACCGTTTCCGGGAGGAAAAACCGTTTGGCCGGACTGTTTATGTATGAAAAGCTCCAAGGATATAGGATGTACGTCGAACAGAGGAAAAGAGATGGAGACTTGTGGCGTGAAAATCTTACGTTGGCTTTTATTATCGCCGTGCGCAGGTATGCCGGGGAAACGGGGCTTTTAAATCCACGCGTGTATGCGGTGGCTCGCAATATCAGCCGCGTACGTGCTTTGGAAAATTTAATCTGATACCACGGATGGGGACGAGGAGGAAGAGGTTTTAGGAAGGCCACGTGGGGCTCTTCCTCTTTTGAGTATTGACGCGGACGCTTCCCCTCGAGGGGGTCGAGGGTCTGTTTTGAATATTTTCGGGTCACGCGGGTGCGGGGGGGAGGGACAGCTATTCGCTTTTGTTTTCTCGTGATAGGATATTACGACGGAAGTGCGGGGCTTTTTTGGCACGTCGATATTGGGTGCGGACTTGTTTTTTCTTCTTTTCTCTCTCTCTCTCTCTCTCTCTCTTTGGGGATGGGTATCGGTGACCCGGGGTTAGAATGGAAACTGCGGAATTAAAGTGTCCGTCATTTGGGCTATGGTAAAAGTTTAATTTGCGCGTTTTTTTTTTCTTCGAGAGTAGGCTCCGCAAGTTTCGAACTGATAATCTCGTGGCTTGCGGCAAAGTTGGCGAAAGTTATCACTCTCGACCCCAACGAGCATCCATCTCGTGGAATTTTTAACCGAGGGCCGACCGTCACTTCGAAAGATTCGGGCTGACCATACATGTGCCTATACTACTTGACATGCACATCAAAACATTTTTCTCAATTTTTTTATCAAGTAACCCATAAACTTTTTCGTACGGTTGTTAAATATCTTGGTAAAAAAACTAATAAAACTAAGGACCCCTCCACTTTGAGGGCGTAGTGATAACAAAAAAAAAAACGCTAGTCATTTAGGCCACCAATTACGAGATGCCTCGATTGCTTGGTGATTTTCCTCGCACCTACGTGTACACACTGCATTACCCCCTCTATACTCCTTCCATGTGCTTCAACAGGAGAAAGAGAAGCCGTCGTATAAGATTAAATTAGCATCAGAGCGGGTAGGCTCGAGCCGAGCTTTTACGGTGCAATAAAGCCCCTCATCCACGCGATACAGACATATAAAGCTCGAGTGGAGGAATAAAAGAAAAAAGAAAATTAAACAAGGACGCAAGAGACCGCATATGGCCTTCACCAGTTCTCGACGGAATAATTCACTCGTGGCGCAATCTAAAGCTCGGCGCGCACGGCTGAGCGCCTCGTTAAAGCCCGATATATTTCCTTAATGAGCTTCAAAGTCCCCGACCTCTTTGTTGTTGTTTCCCGAGCTAACTCTTCTTCCCCCCGTTTTCTTCGCTTGCTTTTATTTCCAACCGCACCATCAAAGTGGGCATACGGTGGAGCTCGATGATTTTCCACTTCTGTATGTACACACTTTGTCGGCTTACCGCTCGTTACCGCTGCAGCGTTTTACGAGCGTGTCACCAGCACCGACGTATACGGTACAACCCGAGACAGCCCGTTGGGAGGAGATTTTAGAATTTTACGGCCAACGGGACGGACAAGAGGAGACTACTCATCCACCCCACCCAAAAGCACGCCAGTTTGAGAAAACAAAAAAAATAGACAGGGACTTTTACGCAGCCACAACTGTCGCGTCGGCACTTTCTAATTGGGGACGTTTACGACCCGAGGCTCGATTGTCGGGAAAATTGAAAAATTTCCGAATGTTAAGGCTCCTTTTATGGACGCTCCCGAGGGAGGTATCATTATGACTCGGTTTTATCGGGGGGATCCTCCGAGTTTTTTACAACCCCCCGCCTCAAACGTCCGAGCGCTGATTCGAGATGTGAGCCTCCCGTGACAGGGAGTTTATGAAAGTTCTGCGGAAATACACCCTTGGTACTAAGCGATTAACGACCGTGACGGCTATTTTTCATCCCCCTCCGATCCTGTGCGCCATCGGTGCCGTTGTAAAAAAGCACCCCGACAACGGATACATCGGGCCGCGGGTTTTATTGCCACCGATGAATCATCGCCTCGCGTCGGAGGCGCTTGCTAATTGTTCCGTGGCATTGCGGATGTGCGGGAAAAAGCGCAGCCGCGGCGATTCTCCGAGCTGTTGAAAATAAAAGTCGAGCGCGGCATCTCGATAGCCCTTGTCACACTGGAAATTCAAAGGATGCGGGGCGATATAAACCCCCCGCGCTCATTTACAAGTCCCGTAAAAGAAAGGAAAAAAAGCTCGAGTCCTTGGCGAACGCGCTATATGGCTCCGTTGACACACAAAAGGGGACGCGCATGTATATACACTCACGCTCCGGAGCGGCTAATCGATTCAGCTCGCGGGAAATATTCTAGTGAGAGAGATGGGGGGGGGGGAGGCGAAAAAAAGTTCTTATCAGTGTCGTCTCGACTTATCCCCCCGGTGCATCTCCCTTTTCCGCGAGGTACAAAAGTTTCCTCTTCTCTCTCTCTCTCTCCGGCGTGTACACTGCGAAGAAAACATCGCTGCCGTTTAAAATCCCTCTCGTCTTATTTACATTTAAACTCCCCTCCTGACTCATCTCTCTGCAAAAACACTCTCTGTTCTGCAAATTTTTTTTTTTTTCCCTCGCGTATAAGGGATGCAGAAGATCCTCCTTTCCGTGACGTGTCTCTCAAAGGCCGGGATAGGAGGAAAAAATTGGCGCGCAAACAGGACATATTTGACTAGCAATCGGAGAGTCAAGAGTTGTGCAAAGTGAGCCCACGTGCACACAAAACACGCGACGCCCGAGCTGTTGGCATAAGTTTTTATTCTTTTGCGCTCGCGTGGATGTGTGTCAGGGATGAGTAGGAAAAGGAGATGAAATTTTGACGGTAAGTTATCGCGTCATCGCGAAAATAGAGTCAAGTGCCGGGGGTAAAGAGGAAGCGCGAGCTGCTAAAAGCTGGTCCGTGCACTTGACACGTACTACTTTACGTGGATTTTATAAACGACGCGCCGTAGTCGTTATTTAAAGCGAAACTCTCGTGCCGAATGAAAGTGGAAAAAGAGTAGCGATCGTAAACGCTCGGATTTCGCGATTGCTTTGTTTTCAAACGATCGGTCATAATTATAAAACAAAAAAGATGCGAGGACGTTAAACCAAGGAGGCAATAGCTGGTGTAAAAAAGTCAAAGGAAAAAAAAGGTATAATTCACGCCATTCACCTCCGATCTCGATCGACGCAGAGGAGCCGTAAATCACGGTCCGGATAGAGTTATCGGCTCGTTTGAAATTCATCCTCCGTTCTGATGGCAAAAGGAAAGCATGACCGTTTTTTTTTTTTTTTTTTATCTCAGGACCAAAGTAGCGATAACAAAAAAAAAAAAAAAAAAAAAAACGAGCACAAAAGGCATCAAGCTCAAACAATTTTTCCTCCTCCAACTCGAGACTTTCCCTCCTCTCTGTTTGCAAAGCCTGTACCCTCGCATGAATCATCCCCCGCGCGCGCGTGCCCATGGAGGCTCCGTCCGGCCACGAAATATCCATGCGGTGGTGAGCCGAAACTCTTCGAAAACCACTAACGATCGCTCCTGCCCATACCAGTCGAGTACTACTACCACCACTACACTGCGACTACCTGCAGCCCCTTCGAAGTAATTGGGTGGGAGAGTGCGCTACGTGAGAGCGTCGAATGGGAATTGGCCGAGCGGCAGTGTCCTCCTTCCCCCGATCCTCCAACTCCACTCGTCCCTTTGCATTGCCCACGAAAACGCAAATGGCTCGAACCCCAGTTCCGTACACGCGTGTACTACTACTATTCACGTGTTACATCCTATATATGGCCCTCTTTCTCGCTCTGCGGTAGACCCCACTAGACTTTATCCTCCGCACGTCTCGATCGTTTTTCCCTCTTCCTATATCCCTTCGTACGTATTATACCTATTACGTATTTCGTTTTGTTTCGTGATGCTGGTTGCAGGGGCCATTAATGCTCGGCCATTAGAAATCGAATGCCGCGGGGGATGAAAAATTACGCGCGAATTGTCAAAAGGAGGGGTCGAGTTATCGGAGAACACGCGTTAATATTCGATGCAAGAATTTCCCTTCGGGCTTGGCTTTCTATGGCCGAGCGAGTTGTAAATAATTTGCGATTGGACCGAAATGGTGAGCGTGTGTGATTAAGGACTTGTTCTTTTTTTAATCATCACGATTAAGAGAAATGAAGAAAAAAAATTGATAAATAAAAGTTACAGTCTGCTGAGAGATAGTCTTTTATTTTTCAATTTTCAGCTCGGGTGTAACAAATGGCGCTCGCTTTATCACTGTAATTCATGGTGTAGTAATAAAACCGAAAATCCTTAAAAGTTAAGCCAAGGACAAAAAAATATAAAAGCACCATCCACGGTTGATAAGGACAGTCAACGTATAAAAGATCGTCGCAGTGATATTACATTTCCAAGGATGCGGTGATATATTTTTCAACTGGTGCTCGAAAAAGGGAGAAACCCCCCCTCCCTTGAATAGAAAAAACAAAAAGGACTCGGAGAGTATTCGTTTCATAAATGTACGTCTCGAGTCTGACTACAGCCTGACTCGTACTACTTGACTTTGGACAAATATTTAATTCCCCTCGAGTTTCGCGATGCGTCGCTCGCAAAATGCAAATACAATAGAGAGACATATGGTAATACACGATGCACGTCAAAGACATTTCAATACTAGCTGTAGTATTGCGACTCGAATTTCATAGCTCGCAAAAGTTAAACGAATCGATCAAAAGCGACCTCTCCGATCCTCATTTCGTATACGCGCAGTTGATAGACCACCAGCTGGAAATCAATAAACTTTTCCTGCAGCGCCAAGGCAATCTCTGGAGCAAAAAGATCGTTTCTGTAATCACTTTATAACTCGGCTAAAGTTTATTAACCAAACTCAAGCTCGAGTCAGGTATATACACGTACCGCGAGAGATGAGGGCTTTTTCATTGAAATTCCAGCTCCCTCCGCAGCTTAATTCAATACACTCGGCAGATACACGCAAACCCTTTCACACTCGAGGTAAGCTCAGACGGGGCCAGTGTTTTCTCTCGCTACCGCCACTGCGAGAAGATAAATATTATAGTTCACGGCTCCGCGCTCATACTATGCATGTACATATGTATATATATATATACACTTCTCCGCGATTCGAAAGCTCTCCTCCCTTCCTTCCTCTGTTACGGAGTAGTTGGCACGAAATTGCATATTATCTGCATAGAAAGGGGGACACAGTACGGCCACTGCAGCTGACTTTTTCATTGAATCAAGAGAAGAAGCTCGCGTAATTGCATTTTCAGCGGAAGCCTCGGGGACTCGTCACGTATATTTTGGGTCTTTGCGCAGGAATGGATATTGCCTCCGTGTCTTTAACCGAATTTGATTTGTTTGCAATGAAATAGACGATCTCCAGTTACAATTCAACAAAATCGAGTAGTCTTTGATGAAAATTGTTTTACAAAAGCTTGGAATTTATCGTTGAACCACGGCTACGCAACTACCATTCCCATTGATGACGATGTCGCTCGTATCTTCACGTATACACAGCTGATAAGTAATCTCATTGGAAAAGTTGGGGCTGCGAGAGCTTGCCGTCGTAAAATTAGTGCCTTGCCCGCAGAGAAACCCGCTGTTTATGAATTACGGGGGACATTTTCACGCGAGGCGTCCGGAAACTTTGTTTGGGAAATGCCATTAAAAATTGTCGCGCGCCGACGAGCCGGGGGGGACGCGATAAGTGGCGTGTATAAATCCGAAACTTTGCAGCCCACCCTTCAAGGCTACACTCGCTATCCGTGTCTACTTGAGCTGCTGGAGGGAGGGGGGCTTCGGGAACTTCGATCGAGCGTGCGCTTAAGGTCACTTGTCTCCGCTCTTGCCACCCCACACGTTCGCGCTTGTAGTGGTTTTAAAATATTATTGCAGCCTTTGCGGTCGAGTGTGGCCATTTAAAGTTTGGAAGACGAATCGACTCAATTACCAGATTTTTCATCCAAGTCTGGTCTCTCTTTTAACTCTTCACAGTTTTGAGACAAGTCTTGGTGTACATTTTTTTCATGTGTTCGCAAAGTACTCGAAATTCACTTCAACAACGCGAGCGTGTCGTAAAAAAGCTACCCTCGAATTATTCGTTCCATTTGGTGAAACCTTTTCGATTAGTTTAGATTACTAGTCCACCCGTGGCAGTCGGGAGGGATGCTTTTTTTGCCAAACCGATGGAATAAAATAAAAACCTCTGCCGATCAATTGAAGGGTTAATAAAAATTCACACGCTCGGAACTCCGCTGTAACTACAGTTGGCCGACGCAGCCGCGATAATTTAGCGTCCATTCAAGGGCTCGAATAGCCCGTGAACTGCGAAAAACAAAACCATCGTCCGCAGCGGGGTATTATTGAGCTATCGAGTATAAATCGGCCAACGCGACAGCATCATTTTTAAATAAAAGAAAAAAAAGGGGGGTGTCCATACACACAGGGCTCTCTGGCTTGCTTTGCGAATGCAATCAAAACCGGCTCGTCGGGAATTTACATTTTCATTGCCCGGTGGCATATTGTTTTCCAGTGGCCCCGGGATCAGTCGGCTCGCGAATTAAAAGTCATACGCCAGTTCGGCGAAAACAATCGATGAGAAATTCCTCTCGACAAGCTCGTCGAGGGATTTCATATTAGTGAAATATCACGGCGCGCGTTCTCGTTTGTACTTGAAAAAGTGTCACCGACGCTGCGGTGATTGGTATTTTTTGCGCGTTTATTATACGCAGCGACAAAGCCCGTCATCGGCCCAATATCACTGCCGATGGTCGGGGAACTTTTTTTGATCGCGGCACTGGTGACTTATTAAAAATTGTTGTGCCAAAAACAGAGTTTCCAACAGTACTTTGTTTTACGGTAAAATTTAAACATTCCTAAACTGTTTCACATACGTTATAAAAAAATTATTCAAATGATTATACTAGAAAAAGTTGAACAACGGCCTCTTGCAGTACTGACGAAATAACTTTTTAAAATCGTGGTGGCATGTGGGGAGTTTTAAGAGAATTCCGGAGCTTTATTATGCTTGGGAGCAAAAAAGAGGTGGCAACGGAAAGAGAGAGAGAGAGAGAGTGGAAAAAACGACATCTCGGATGCCATGCATATCACGCGTCATCGTTTCCACCGCGACTTATAAAAAGGCAGCTGATTCCAGCTAGTGCACCGCAAGAATCGCCATAACTATTTTATACCTGGACCCCCGTCCTTCTCCCCGCCGCTGCATCCTTTGTTTGATTTAAAAAAAAAATTTGTTTATACTTTTTTTACTCCTATTTCTTTGGTCACGTATTTTTCACCCTTTGTTCCAGTTCATGGAAATTTATACCACACCATATCTTTTTTTCCATGAATTTAGCCTTCTTCCTCGGACATCCCTCACTTTTTCCGCAAATATAAAAATTAGGACTCCGCGTTCTCGAAATCAACAGCCTCAGAGTCTCATGTAGCATTCCTTCATTTAATTTCGAGTGTAAACCCCTTGATTCAACAAACAGGTGCCCTCGCAGCTCTGATTGCACGAAAGTTTCTTCACGAATGGGGGAATTGGATTCATCCGAGTTTTCCGAGCTTTCCACAACTACAACACAAGCGTGACGCGTTGAAAATTTTTTATTAAAACCTTTCCTACGGGCACAGAAATAGACACCGACTGTCAGTGCTGGAGGACACAATTACAAGACTCGATAATTGACTGTATTATTTTTTTGATCCTTTTACTCTCCTCTCTGTCGACAATAATCCTATACTGGCATATTGGCTAATTTATTCCAGCCAAACGCACTCATTGTTCTGGATCTGTAAGACCCTACGGTAGTAAAACCAAATCAACCAATAACCCAAACCTGAAATCTCATTCTATAAACTATTATAGCTCACTCGAAACAGTTTGAAAAAATATGTATGCATAGGAGATCCCGACGAAAAGTGACACCGTTAAAATTTCTCAATGTTATTTAAATTGGAAAAATCAAATGGTGCTACTTTTCGATACGTACCGTCGATATATGACCCACCCTCTAATTATGCCCCAACTCATTCATTTTTTTAATTTACCATGAGAGAGCTTTCAATTGTATGAAACTAGTCATGAGCGTGACGAAAATTAAGGCCAACAGATGAGGTAAAACACATAGAACTGATAAAAACCTCATCCCACATCGATCGGGTCACGGCACCCACTCTGTGCGCGTATCATCCCTTTATCGTCATCACACCCCATCTCCATACTCATGCTACCTATACTCCACCGACTACCTGCCGACCCATACACCTACACACGCGACGCACGTACTCGTACCCTCCCAACGTCCGTGTTATAACCCCCTCCCCCGCGCTCGCGCGTACATGACGTACAACGCGTGCATCCGACGCGTTTTCACCTGGCCCCGCGTACAGTGGGAAGTGTATCGAGGACGGGTGAGCTAGAGGCAGTTTGCGAACTAGCGCTCACTCGTCGGGGGAATTGAGTTGTAAATTCTTGAATGAACCGAGAAAGCGGGGATAGGGTGTGACGCGAGATGGAGAACTCGCGTTGTATGTGTAGCTCGCATTGCCGGGGATGAGTAATTTGCCACAAATAATGGCGTAACGCGATACCCATCTGCATACACCATTCCCATTCCGCGACTTTCTCTTTCGCTTCTGTCTCAGCCACGAACGAATACTGCCTTGTTATTATAATATACACACTTCTCTGATGCTGAGCCGCACACGTGTACTTCTAAAGACGAGCACGAACGACGCGATGGATCGCGTCAAAGCTCGTTGAGCAAAAGCAATACCCACTCGTGCGGGCCACAAGCGGAATTCACCTCGGCAGATAGGCTTCATTTGCGAGATGAAGGAAGGTTGTCATCTCGTACGTGCAGTTGATTAAACGGAGGAATCCATACTTCAACAAGGACGCAAAAGTACGTCACCACGGGGGTTCTGTGAAGTCTCGCGGATGACAGCTCCTGGCTCCAAGTGACATTTGTATAGTGGAACGAAATTTGACGCTTAGGATACGCTTGTCCAATTTTTCGAGTGAGAGGCTCTGTTAGTTACGCGTTGTGTTGCAGCCTAAGATCTTTGCTTCTCGGTAGATGTCGGACTGGATATTGATCCCTACTACTGTTACTTCATTATTCGTTAAATTATTGGTTGTTGATTGCTGACTATCACAACATCGATCCTTACTACTGTTGGTTGGTAATGGTTGAAATTATTGATACTTGATAGATAATTGACCAAATAACGATTCCTACTTCTAGATCTTATGCGAAAAATCTCTGTATGTGTCTTACCAAATTTATACCCATTAATTTGTCAAATTTATCGATCTCTATCGATAACTGTCTAAAAAAATACCAATAAGTACTACTTGAAAATTTTATACCTACAATAAGATTTGATAGGTGGCTGATCAAATATTCATACCTACTACTGTTGATAAATTATACATTAAATTTGTAATTTTCCATAGATGCCTGAACAAATATTGATCCCTACTACTGTTAGCTTTTGTGTAGAACTACTTGTTTAGTGTGATAATTGTCGTTCAAATATAACAACTGTAGCTACTACTCTTGATTAATGATGTCAGTAATTGTTTATTTCTGATTGATACCTGACCAAATATTGACCTCTACTACTGTTATTTAATAAGCCCATTAATGAGTCTCAATGCACGGCTGACAAAACGATCGAGTAAAAAAAACTCAACCACCGTCTAGTTAAAAGCACATTAACGTACTCAACAAAATGTTTGGCGTACAGTACCACAAAATTACTTGTCTCTCAGCACCAGCGTGACATACGTACTACGTATATAAAAAGTACAACGTCCAAGCGCAAGGATCCCCTAACCGTTCGCAACTACCGCCTGACTGCTGCAGTGGAACAGATAGCGAGGGGGGAGAGAAGAAAATTCTCGCTCCACCGGAACAATTTCGCCCAGAAATTTATTTTATGCGTCAAAACATATTTCCATGCGTTTTATCCCCTTTTCTGCCTCACCCTCTTCCCTATGGCTATTTTCACTCGAACTAGCACCCAGTGCTGAATGCGTTTAGTCTCGTAGAAATTCGTGGGAAAATTTTTCGGAAATTCATTTCCACGCTCTCTTTTGCATAATCCTGTTTTATGTCATTACGGTTTTTTATCGTTTTTCTTTTTTTTTTTTTTTTCAGGAATCCATTTTTCCCTCTCTCCTTTTATTTAAAGTCCACAAAGGATATCGCGCTTTTATCTTTTGTAACACGATGGCTTATTGATGAATCAAAGAAAAGTGCTCGAAAGACGTCCATCGCTGGCGTCAATACGTAATCAACTGAAAAATTCGCTGACTCGCAACTAATCTGGTGTCCAGTCAAAGAATAAAGTTTTATTCAATTCGAAATAGAATTCCGATAAGGCGTGTTTGACTACAAATCTCTTTTTTGTCATCAAACGAACCCGCAGCTATTTAATTAACGAAACGAAACGCCAAGCATCCCTTGAAAATTAACTACTCCCATGGAACCTGTATATCCTTTGTATCATAATTTCCAACAAATTGAAGGGCACACAAAACGCAATCGTACGCACTATCGACGAAAAAAAAAAAAAAAGGCGCAAAATCCGCATCAGCAGCGGTGAAGGGGAAAGATTAACAATCACGGGAGGCGGAGAGATAACCATGAAGAACGTAATGGCTCTCGGCCACTCTGGCCCCACATCGTGATCAATTGCCGTCTCGCTCTCTCTCCCCGGGGCGATTCTTCACCGCTGGCGAGACAATTAAAATTTGTTTTCCTCTTTTCTTCCAGCTCCCGACTTTTCCTTCTTCCACCGGCCCTATAAACTCGGGCACGAGGCGCAGAACAGAGCGAGAGCTAACGAATGATTGATGCGCGCCGCGAAAGAAAGCTCATCTATTCGCGAGAGCCCCGACAATCAACTCCCCCGGCGAGAGAGAAACATCAGACCCCACCCCCCTCTTCTCCTCGTGCAGAGCAAAATGAGGTATTGCGTTTCTGCCGCTGTTGCAGCAGGAGCTGAAAAGATAGGGGGAGAGAAAAATTGATGCACAAGCAGATTTCACCGGGACACGAGATACCTCAAGGATTAACGGCGATGGCTCGGATGGCCGTTGCTCCCCGTTACCCCGAGATCGTCCTATTCGCGATTAATTGGAGCGTCGGGTGGGTCAGAAGCGTTTTGAATGATAAAAATATACCCTCCCATCACCGCAACGGGAGGAAAAAAGGTTTCATTAAACTCGAACGAGATTATTTCGATTTACGACTCACGGCGGATCCGTTTCGTTCTCGAGCTCGCCGTACACACGTATACACGCACAGAGAGACGCGGTGACTTAGAAAAGGAGGCCAGGGGGACGATCGGCGTGATCGATCCTTCGTAATCTCGGATGTGACTCGGATCACTCGCTCCCGATGAATGCCGACGTTATTTAGACTCTTTGTCTCTTTGTTTCCGCGAACCTTTTTTCTTTTTTTTTCTTTGGGAGAGAACGGGACGAATGAAAACAAGGGCGGGAGAGGGAAACAAAGATAATTAAAACCTCCAGGGTTCGAGTGCTATAACGAACGGATGTTTGCGCCAATGTACATTTATGGTGGAGATAAATCACGATAAAAATACTAAATCACTTGGCTGTATGAAAAAAAAAAAAAAAAGAAAAATTATTTCACTCCACGCACGACAAACGGTTGAAATCGTTTCGGAGATAAAAAGTAACGACTGTGAAACGATTATGTGCGTGTGGCCGCGTCCTATCGACTTCCGTATAAAATTTACAAACGAGCGTGCTGTTATGAAAATAAAAAGGGGACGAGCTCCACCCCGAGTCCGGTATACCTGTACGTATCGCTGTAAATTTGTCAAATCGAGCGACATACGAGTGTTTGTATTTATACGCGGTGTATACCCAGGGACGTTTATCACGGACACGTGTGTACATTATACGCGAGCTTTTTATCAATGGGAGGCGGGGACGCAAGTCTCGAAGAGCCAAGAGACCGTGACTCGGCCGTTTCTTCGCTCGTATCTGATTCGGCCACAAATACCGCCCCAGATTCCCGAGATTTTGTCTCCCGGTACGAGAAACGCGGTGTCGCACGTGCGCGTTTGAGGTAAAAAACGTGCGCTGACGTCGGACAAAGGAGGGGGGGAGGGATACGCTGGCTTTTAATTTTTTGTCGGAAGGAAAGTGGGAAAAAAAGACACGAGAGTCCGGTCTACTCCGAACTTTGCCGCGGAGCAAAGTAAGATGAAAGAGCGCGTGAGCTCGGATTTATTGTTTCGTGTAGGTACAACGCGAGAGCTAATACGAAGTTCCATAAAACACGGACAAGCGAGTTTGCAGTTGATAAAAGCGATACGGACGCAATTAAAGTTCATCGGGGATTTTTTTTTCGAAAAATGTTTTTCTGGTCTATCGACAAAAGTCACGTACCCACTGGGAAGAACAATAACTTCTCGAAAGTGACTTTTCATCACTTTGTCCGCAACCTCTTGATTTTATGGAAAATTATATCAAAGTTTTGGTTGTGAAGCAGTTCAACCACGAAGAGCAATTCATGTATATCCTGACGCAACTGCGCTCGAGTGGGAAAAGGCCGTAGTGTAAGAGAAGGAGGAGGATGAGAAGGAGCGGCGTGCATGTGTAAGCCAAGTGCGCTTGTTGCTACGCGTGGTCCTAATTGCAATCAAAATTGGGGTCCTGTCTCGCCTACCAAACCGTCCCTCCCCTCCCCCCCTAACGCTCTGTGTGTACGTGGGGTGACGTTTTAGTGCTAAGTGTTCTTCAATGTTGGCGTGGCTGCTACACTGCGCACACATTGCTACTTGCTCCGAGCAACAAAGATGGCTTTGAAGCTGTTATCGATGGGAAATTCTTGGAACGATCGCTGAACGATGTCGTCTTTGACCCCCAAAGCCGATGACGCGCATCAGGTACGTCGCATCGTGTGTACCCGCCCACGTTTATTATTAAACATTTCGGCACTGGAGCGCCGATTGTGCGTTAGATACAGGAAAATCATTTCTCGAGTAGCGGATGAGCACGAAATCGTTCGGATTTCATTTATAAATCCGATATTTTATCGAAATGAAAAACCGATCGAAGAAGCAATCGTCTCCCGACAAGCCGTGAAATTCGACTGGTTTCTCTACAGAGTAGATATAACAAAAAAATAAGAAAAAACATACATGCGCAAAAAAGTAACGAAAAAAAGAAAAAGAAAAAAGAAGGAGAATGAGGAAAAGCCATTTGACGCGTTTATTAGGCCATCTCTCGAAGAAAAAGAGAGAGAGAGCTGCAGCAGGTCCTCGTCGTGCGATTGTAGTCAGTCGTACAATAAAGAGTAGGTACGTGTGCATGTGCACGCGGGAGAAGAGGCAATGGAGAAAAAAAGCTCTCCTGCTTCCTCTTCGTTCCCTCAGAAAGCTCCTTCGAATAAAGAAATATTTGTTCGGTCTGATAGGGTTTGCTTAAGCCCCCTCTAACAACTGCGCGCACTCCCGTTTTCTTTCTTTTTTTACTTCCTCTTTTTTCAACTTTGTATGTATGTATACGCTCGTTTTTACTTCCTCCTTTTGGTTTACAAGATAGTAAACATGATGAAATGAAAACGAAAAGTTTTTTTTTTTTTTCAAAGGTAGCATGTAAAAGTAAAAAAAACTTGACGTGCGTGTTGCAGGTGACCTGGATAAGAAGGAAAAAGGACCACCAGCTGTTAACCGTGGGCCTGACGACGTACGCGAGCGACGAGAGATTTCAGACCCGGCACTTTCAGCACAGCGAGGACTGGACCCTGCAAATCAAATATGTCCAGAATAGGGACGCGGGCGTCTACGAGTGCCAAGTCTCGACCCACCCGCCCACCAGTATATTCCTGATCCTCGAAGTCGTCGGTAAGTCCACGTGATTAATCATACCCCCCCTACCCCCTAGACCAACCCACAGTGCACATCCCGTATCCCGGGCGCTCGTCTGTGGCTACTCTCCCTCTCTGCCCCTCGACATGTGTCGCTCGTCCCTCTTCCCCTTGGATCCGAGCCCGATGACAATAAAAATGCTTCCGAGGATACACATATCCACCACGTCATATCTTGTTGATACGAAATACGATGATAAATCAACCCTCGCCGAATTCAATGATATACGAGCCATTTTTTTGTTCATCCATCCGTTCGATAGCGTATGATTGAAATTTGGCTGATTTTAATTGCAATTTTATCAGTACCAATATTTATTGTATTTCGTACATCAATCGCCGGCGTTTCCTTTGAAGTGCGACCCGATACCCGCACCAGTTCCCATCAAATATTTGCGTAATTAAAATGCAATGGCGCGAAGGGTAATTAAAAAGCTCGATGATTGAAAAAAAATCGTTTGCATCGGAGGAGCCAAAGCGTGCAGCCCTGCGAGCTGTCGCCGTGCCAATTCCTGGGCTATAAACATCTCGCTTTCCCCGAGTCCCGACTCTCTCGAATACTGCAGCTGAGCGAATTTTGATGTTAGAATTGAAAAGGCTTCAGGCACGCGCGCAAAAGAGGGAGAAGGGCGAGATGGAGAAAAAAAAAAATTGTCCTCGCCTCCTTTCGTCCCTACATCTCTTTTTTTTTTTTTTTTTTTTTTTTCTCCCGTCGCATTATTTCCCATTCGTTTTTCACGCGACACGGAAATGTCATTACGCGCGAGAACAAAATACACCCGCGACAATAATAATAACTCGATCAGCCGGCTGACACTTTTGCGCGGATATCCCCTTCCTCGCCCGTGTATTTTTCAGCGCCGCGTAGCTGCGTATACATACATCACTCTTATCGCCTCTTGTCACTTGTCAGCGGCACACATCGCCTCTACCTCTTGTGTCTTAATACAAGTATAAGTCTACGTTTTAATAACCATAAATTACGCGTCACTCCTCTTTGACAAATTGCGCTTGTATCTATACGTCGCAGAGGTACCGAGGTGTTTCGCGGAGATACACTTTTATTTTTTTTAGCGAAAAATACACAGCCAGATCAAACACATTGCGCAAGAATTTCGGGGTAAAAGAATATCATTAGTCAGCCACGTGCGTCGTGACAGTGTTATTGCGGGGAAAAAACTATTGAAAAGACCACTTGACGGACTTGGAAGGGGGTGGGGGGAGACGTGCTTTGGGTGTAAGCGTTGTTGCGGGGTATAATGGCAATTAATAAAACTCGGGTCAAAAAAACGTTGGCAGGACATTTTTTTTCCTCACATAATACACGGAGGAATAAAAAGCCTCCCGAGGGCGCACGTGCGTTTGAGACCCACACACGGGCAATCGAGTGTGCTTTTACCATAAATACCATTTCCGCTGACGGCCCCGGTTATACGTGCGTATACCCATACATACTTACGGTAGCCGACGAGCCGACATTAAGCGTGATTAATTGACGATAAGTGTCTTAGCTTTAATGCAGCTCTCCTCTCATCGTGCACGTGTACGCTTATACACGTACGTGTACGAGTGTATGGCCCTGCTCTTCACGCGCATAATAAATCTTGGGGGAGAGAGAAGAGAAAGAGGCTCTGCTCGGCCTTTCTCGAAGGAGATTCTTGTCCTGCTCGAAGAAAGGCGTAGTATAGATGACGCCCCTTTGTTTAATTCCCAAGCTTCTGTATCTCTCTCGGCTTGTCTTAGTGTGATTTACTTGCCAAGCGGAGGAAGACGCATTGTCGTCGCTGCAATTCTTCATTCTTTTCGCCGCTTCCGATTCCATAGGCGTTTTCCTCTTTTTTCCCCATTTTTTATGTTTCTCGCTTTCTGTTTGTTTGTTGGTTTGTTTGTTTATTCAGAGGATTTGTGACTCTCTGCGGCGTTTTACGGGTGACGAAGGCGCCAGGGCTTTCATTCCATCCTGACGCTTCTAGTGTTTCAAAGGGATGATCTTTTTTTCCTTTTTTTTTTCCCTTTTTTTTTTTTATTTTGTTTTATGGTACACTGTGGAATCGGATTCTTTTAGCCGAGCAACGAAGGGACTGCGGCAATCGCAATAACAGAGTTACATCATGTTACCGCTGAATTAACAATGGACTGCAGTTCAAGCAATTAAAACTCGATATTTTTTTCGCGGAGCACGCATGTTACTTTTAATCAATCCCAAAAACACACGCGTCATAAATTCAATCTCCGTGGCTCAGTTTTCATCATTTCAATCGGATAAAGCAGATATATACTGGGTACACCCCCGAAAACTAGATTAAATGGTAAAAACATCACGTCCAATGGAACGTGTCGTTCTTCGGAGCGCTGGACGAAAAACTACGAGATATTCTGAAAAAAAAAAAAAAAACGCGTCACTCTATTCATTCGCATTTATTTTGCTCATAGATCTCTGCATGTGAGACCCGAGTTCACGCGCGCGTACGAGAATCAGATAAAGCGACACCGAAAAATCACTCGAGCCCAGTCTGAAACTTTCGTCCCACCGACCGGAATATTCGCGCGGTTCTGCTAACAACTATTTAAACATCGGGAAATGATGAGCTCCTCTATCGTCGAAACCACTCGGGTGTTACGGAATAAAAAACAACCCCGCATGACATTAACGACAAAGCAAATCAGATGGCAAAAGGCAGTGGGGATCCGGTTTTCAGCGGTGCGCCCCAGTGGGCAGTGTAGCAGAGGGTGATATTTGGCGCCTCACCAAACGTTTCAATCAACCGCAATCCTATTTCTTGGATACGGCGCTATACGCCTCCTCGCAGAGGTGAAAATCCGCGCCGTGGGAGCGTCTTGAATTTCTCTCCGGCTCCACGTGACCGATAAACCTAAGTATGATTAACGCTGGAAAGAGGGAGAAAGCGAGCCAGCCCCTGATTTACGATCCAACTCCACCCACCTCGTGTGTCTCTCCCCCCCGTACTATGTGTGGAGCTTCTAGCTACGCAGAGCTACTACTGCTGGGGAATTAATTACTCGGCCGCGAAGCGCCGGGGCGCGAGAGGGAGATATCTCTCCCGCGGGATTTGTCGCGCGCGAACGGCATCCGCGATTTTACTCCGCGGCCTGTTAATGGAAACACGCGCGTGGGCCCTCCACGTGTACCCGCACAGCCGTTCATTGTTTTTCGTTTTCTTTTCTTTTTTTTTTTTTTTCAACGAGCAGTGACGTATAAAAAACTTTTGTTAGTCTCCGGGAGTCGGAAACCGTGTTTGAATAATTGTAAGACTGTGGGGTTTTCAATCACTCTGGCTTTACGTGGAAACTCGTCAAGTGTACTTTATTGGGACAGATGCAAGTGTATTGCACAGTTTCGGTGAAGGTATCATAATACAAATAGGTAGGGGGAGACTGGGTACGGCTGTGCCAATTTTTACTTGAGAGCCCGTAACTTTGAAAGTATGACACTCAGTGGAATGAAAATTGATAGGCATGATAAATTGAAGACTCCTCTACATGTGTGTACAAAAATTATGACTTACAGCCGCTTACACGTACAAGCAAACAGAAAAAAAAAAATCTATCACAACCGACCACACCCCTGGGACGGTTGTGACAATGCCTGGGGATGATTGTGACAGGTTAAAAAAATACATTAAAACCTTTTTAAATCACTTTTATTGTATCTTATGTTGAACATAATATAACAGCACTTTTTTTTGGAAAATTTAACATTAATTTTTAATTAAATGCATAAGTAACAAAAGTAACCATGTAAACACAACATAGCTTACATGAAAAGTAACTACTGCCTTTTATGTACTAATATGTATCTCATAACGAGGAAAAATACTCATTGCTCGATCTGCACATATACAGTGACAATTGCAAAAAAAATTTAAAGAAAGTACTTACATTTCACTCCCCAAAAGTAATGTAGACCTCTGCTGTCGTTGATGTCACACGACAGCTAATGCTACACTGTGAAGCACGAGTGGTCCAGCACTCCACTCCTTCCCCTTCTTGTATTTGGCGGTTCTCTCTTATAGTTTGCTGTTTCTCTTACTGCGGAAGTGAGACTTGAAAATAACAGTTACCCAATGAATGGATAAGCCGGTAAATGGAAAAAAATGAGCGAGCTTTCGGCTGCTTAACTACAGGAAGCAATTTTCCTTTTGGTTCTATCTTCAAATTAGCCAGTGACGGGGAAATTCATTTTGGATTTCCGTGGAGCGCTGTCGTTGTCCCTCTGAGAGAGAAAAGTTGAAATGCAAAGGGAACGCCAAGCCAGTTTCTGCATGGCCTTTGGACTTGTTTCGCGAAAACCTTTTCTTGCTCCTGGGGTAGAGTTACGCCCGAAAGTCTTTTCGTGTATACTCTTGAAGTTGTACACGAAGGTTTTGGATCAAAGTAAGAGCCCCACGCTGCTTCCCATGAAAACAAATGTTTTCCTCGAGCTCCAATTATTCGACTAAACGTAACTTCAAAATTATTCACTCTAGCATCTCTCTCTCTAATGAAATTTGAAAGAAATAGGATTCGAGTGTAGGGTTCAGAATTAACCAAAGTAGCTTTTCGCAGAGCAACTTGAGTAAACTCGTTGCAAAGCCACGCCGCAGGATCGATGCTTCCAAAGTCCTCTCGCAGTCGTATAAGCTAGTTAGAGGACTAAAACTCGAATAGGAACAACTTGACAGTAGAACGACATTTTTCTGCTTGCAATTCAATACTTGGTTTTAGAAAAAAAAAAAAAACTCAATTGTTGTTAGTGGAAATGGAAAGCCAAAAGGTATTTGTGAACAACAACCCCCGGAATCAGGAGGGACCGTAGAATAGCTTTGCCGGGAGTAAAAAAATCCACTTGACTGGGAAATTTTGAAACTTGACCCGAAACTGGAGGACCCTGGCTGAAATTCCCGTAAAAACGAGAGTCGAGCGAGCATATCTGCTGGCAGTCGAGACTGATGCCAAGACTCGTAATGTACGCTCACACTCAGCTGCACGTACACACACGGAGTCCGTTTGGAGAAATGTAGTATCATTCCTGGCGGAAATACACTGTGGAAATAACGCAGGGGGGAAAGGGAGCGCTCAGACGGTCGGACGCGCCGGAAGTACTGCGTATCGGCGCCAGCAGCCATTCCCTACCTAGTCCGCCTTGAAAATTATCGCGCCCCAAGCTGTATACCTATACTTGTGAGCTTACACACACATACACACACCAACGGCCCAGACATCAGAGAGTAATTAAAAAAATTCCCGTCCAGGCGCATTTCTTTTTTTCCACCCCTTAGCATTTGGACGATATCAAAGAGCTTTTCTCGCCTTTTTTTCAAACTTTTACCTATGCCAGAGAGGTTTTAGAAACTAAATGAGAAGAGCCTTCGAGGCGTCACAGTTGCCGCACATGGCCTTGTATAACTGACGCAATGGCGCACTTTGTACTTTAAGATTTTTTTTTTGCGACCGACTAAAGCTCGAGCCTTCATTTACTTAATGATCGGCTGTGACTTTATACGATTGCTGAGGAGAATTTCTTTCATCGAAAAAAGTATTTTGCGTGCTATTAAAAGTAAACCATTACTTTTTTTGGTACATAATGTATATATTAAAACAAAATATATATATTTTCAGTCCCATTTCTCGTGGGATGTATTTTCTCTTCCACCCGAGTTTCTAATCCATGTATGTATATGCGCGCACACGCTCGACAAGTACTCGCGATAACCTGTGTAAACACCAGTTCGACGTTACGCACATACAAACGTAATCACACCAGTGGCATGAAAAATCCTTGTCACTTGTCGACGAGGATTCGATGGCATGGTTAGCTCTGAAAAAGCACGTAAGGCACGTGCTGCGGAAAATTAACAAGCAGTTTTGTCTGTCACGGCTCTGTGTGGGGTAGAACAGGACAGAAGTAGGATTTACTTTTCAAACAAATTATCACAAAGACCAGAGTGGCGTGTACTTTGGTGTTAAATTATTGTGTGCTAGAAAATCTTATTTATCCATAGAAAAAAAAAAGAATATTAGTCGTCTCCAAGTGTAAATTCTGCTACATCCAGTAAATGTGATTATCTCTCTCTCTTGCTCGTGAGAAATTTTTCCAAATCTCTTAACATTCTTGAAAAACGTATCGAGAGGGAGAATCTTTTTAGAGTCGAAGGGAGGGGCGACAATGATTCCGCAACGAAAAAAAAAAAAAAAAAGGCAAAAAGTATACCATCGAGTAGCAGCTGCAGCTGTAACACCTGGTAGTCTTCGCACAACTGGAAACTGACATGCGTGATCGAGGTGGCGTTTTTCGAGGGAAAGAGAGCCATCGTCACGTTTCGACACGTCACGTATGTACTGCAAAAACATGGAGCGCAAGTTTCGAAGAAATTCTCACGTTGTTGACCTTTTCAACTCCCCTCCCTTTCTCTTACTTTTTCTCAAGGATCTTCGTTGGCGCAGGAGAGACGCTAATATGAGCTTTCGCGACGGAAATAAGTGATCCCGAACGTGACCAGAATAGGAGAGGAGCCCAGCCCGACAGTGAGATCGATGAGCTCGAACGCGAGCTTTGCGGCCCCGTATGAAAATCCTTTATGAAACTTTTATAACCCAGCCCTCCTCTCGGCTTGACCGTAAACACTGCTTATTTTTCGTTTACATTTGATTTCGGCTCGGAAAATTTGTTTGAATGGCCGATGGCTCGTTTACCGCAACTTGTGCGAAATATTACGACAATCGACATATCATTTTATAATAATCTTATTACAAAGTAAACATATTTGTTTACTAAAACTATATCTATAATGTACGTTACGTAGTAAGTGAGTATTTTTGACGTGACTTGTATCGGAGTAAGCTTTGTCGTTTACTTTACGAATAAAACTTTATATAGCTTGTAAATTTACTCGAGTTACTCCACTGTGGATTCCATGAGTCCGTTGTATGTTTAATTTATACAAGGCAGGTTCGTTATTTTTCTTTATCTGTTTATGTCCCTCGTATGGTTTCCTCGAACGTACGAACCAACAAGCCCCGTGGGATGGATTTCGGCGAGGTATCCTCCATAACAATGTTTAGACTTTCAGTGAAATCTCATTCATTCATATAAAACAAATTAAGTTAAAGGTAGTGAGTTAATGTATTTTTCATGAAAAAAGTCGTAATAAATTAAATAGAGATTTTAAAATGATTTTTACGCTTAGGAAGTGTTAAGTAGAACAAATCGAGTTTCGTCAGACGCACCCTATTTTGTGATTTTGCAGCTCTTGTTGGGCTTCGTTGAATCATTTATTAGCAAGTGCTAACAAGAGTGTTAAATAATAAAACATCACTATAGAGGGCTCTGTGTTTTATTAATATGATCACAGTTTTAAATTCATAATATTCTTTAAAAGAAATAAAATTTATGGTAAATCGAAGTGGCACTTCATTTCAGAAACTTTTAGTTAAGTCTTATGTATTTATAAAAATCAATTACATTTTTCAAAAGAGAAACTTTGTTAATACACATGTCTTTTATGATAAATTGTGATGAAGATTAAATAAATATTTTTTTAAAAATATTTATGCTCACAAAGTTTTAAGAAGAACAAATCGAATTGAGTGAGACAAATCTTTTTTCGTGAGTTTGCAACGTGTTTTTATTTCATTGAACATAAAAAATAAATCAAGATGAATCTTGCTTTAAATTTTTAAATTTTGTACATTTTGCAATATTTTTAATTATTATAACATATAAATATATTTTTTTTTTTAATTTAAAAATAGCCTACACTTATAAGCTGTTAAGTAGAACAAATCGAGTTTCGTCAGACATACCTTGTTTTGGGATTTCGCAGCTTTTGTTGGGCTTTGTTGAGCTGTTTGTTAGCAATTGCTTACAAAAATATTAAATAATAAAATATTACCTTAGAGAGCACTGAATAATTACCATCTTAAATTTATAATGTTCTTCAGAAAAAAAAAGTTAAGGTCAATCAAGGTGGCTCTTTGATGCAGGAAATTTTAGTGAGGCCTTATGTATTTATAAAAATCAATCACATTTTTTTAGGGCAACTTTATTAATATACATGTGTTTTATGATAAATTGTGATAAAGATTGATTTACGAAATTTTAAGAAGAACAAATCGAATTAAGTTAGGCTTGTCTTGTTTCGTGGCTTTGTAACTTATTTTTTATTTCATTTAACATAAAAAATAATTCAAGATGAATCTTGCTCTATACTTTAGTACATCATGCAATATTTTTAATTATAATAGCATACGAATATATATTTTTTTTTTATTAAGATACTTCCAATTACATGTTGTTCAGTAGAACGAATCGAGTTTTGTCAGACAAGAAAGAATGCAATCTACGACGTAAATCTTCCAACTTCTTAAAACAGAACCTCATACGTTTTATGAATTTCTATTTTATGTTCACTACTCCCTGCTCTTAAAAAAAAATCTTTCTGCGCCACATTCACTGACTCAGGCATTTCATAGCACGATTTTCGGCTTTTGAAGATAAAAAAAAAAAAGAAAAAAAAGAAAGGGATTTTCTCAACTTCATCGCGCCGTGTGAGATGCACCTGTCCTTTTAAAATTAAAAGCCCTGCCAGAAGCCAGCATGACTAACTGCCGGCTCTCCGATAAGATATCGCTGGAAAGAAGCGGAGGTAGACGGGAAGAGAAAGGCAATTTTCGCGTTGTCACACGAGCTAAAGGACCGTGCAAACTTTTGCGGCCGACTTGTACTCTTTTTTTCTCACTTTTTTTCTCCTTCCCCTCTCGTCTTTACGGATAATTAATTACCGTCTTCATTAGAGGAGTCCTCACGCCTAGTTTAATCTTCATTTTTCTTCGCGTCTCTCTCCCTCCTTTTTATCCGTGCAAATGATCTTTTCAATTATTACGCTAATTATTGCTTTAAGGTGAATGAAAGCGCCTCGACTCTTCAAGGCTCACCCTCGTCCGATTTTTCTTCCTTTGTTCAACAGACCCTTTTCTTTAGCTTCCTTTCCATGCTCTTTTTTCCGATGGAACGTTTAGTCTGGAGATAAGAGGCTGTCCTTCGCGGACAGGTGAATGAAAATAAAATTCCTGCTCAAATAATAGATTTAACTCCGTACATCTTTTTGTAATACGCATAATTACATTTTCATTCGTTAAAGGAAGGTTAATTGGTTACAACGTTCCGTCCATTTCAGCAAAAAGGCAGTCTTTTGTTTTCAAGATAATTCCATTACTCCGAACATCAAGTTGAAAAAAAAACTTTCCTTTCTTCGGAGTTGCCATTTTTGTTGAATTGGAAGAACAAAGCGAATTTAAAAAAAATTTTTTTTTTTTTGAAAAACTGCTCAATTTTAGGTATTTTTTACGATGAATTACATAATCTAACCATCTTTTTAAAACTAGTACAAATGTAAGAGTAATAATTCGTAAAATTAAAATTAAAAAATTTGCTGACAAAATAGCTGTGTTAATAATTCAAAAGACCTCGTATTATTTAAGGAAAGAGAAACAAAGGCGGTATTGTAGTATCAATACTGTAATTGCTACCGTCACAAAAGGTCATTGGCATAAGTATTCATTACATTTTGAGTGTGATGAGCGAGAAAAGTTTCTCTGACATAATGGAGATTAAAGAGCAAACATTATATAGAAGATTTTTTTTCTATCGCGTGTGACGATGAGAAAAATTATTAAGTTATCAATCCATTTGTCCTAGAAAGAAAAAATTGTTGCAATTCATCAGTTGGATATGCGATAGAGTATAATAACTCGCGATGCACAAACCAAGCGGTAACTCGAGAGAAACGCGGTTCTCCAATCTAAAATCGATCTTTAAAAAAAAAAAAGACAAACGAACCGCAGAAGGAAGTAGCTGACTTGAACTTTTCTTGCCGTATATACCAACTACAGCATCTCTTCTCCATCGTCTAAAGCTCGTTGTAATTTAGCCGAGAGAGGAAGAAGAGGAAAACAAAAAAGGGAGCCCGGGAGCAAGGCTTAATTAAATTTATTGACGTGCATTTGAAACGCTCGAAAATCTCGCTCGTGCCAGTAGTCGTAGGTATTACAGCAGCAGTTCGTTGTTTCATTAGCTCCAAAGTGATTTACCGCGGGTGCTCTCTCTCTCGCTGATACCACCAGGCTGCATATGCGCCATTGTTGCCAGACAGACGAGCTAGCGCAGTTTAATTTTCCCAGACTTATTTTTCCCTCTTCCCTCCAAGCAAAACGAACATACTCAGTTGCGGGTAAAGCCGCGAATTATTGTTATATCATCATCATCGTGACTTGCCTGCTCTCTGCGTTGCTTCCCTTCTTACGTACCTGCAAACTCGTATCCTGGCCTTATTTGTGCGTGGAAAACAAAGGCTGACGAGCACACCAACTACACGCGACAATTGCCATACGCTTGATTCATCCCAAGCCTAGACTCGTGTAATGCGCTTTCCCACTTTTACGTGGTTACACTCACCGCGCTATACATGAGCCAATTTGAATGTTTGTTTCTTCGTATCCCGCAGGGCAAGCCTGTTGTCCCCCACCCCCCTTTTGCATCACAGTTATCGTCCGTCTGCTCTCCATTGTGTCTGTTTTGATTGTTCGCGTGGATTTTGCCAAAAGTTTCGACAGCAACAAAAAAAAAAGAAGAAGAAGACCTGTACAAAATAACGAACGGAAAATTGTTTTTGCTACACGCCATTACGGGGGGTTCGTGCGTGTTTTTTGCTCCAATCTCCAACCCATTTCGCGCGACAAAAGATCCGAAAGTTTGTTTAACGCGGGGGCGCGCAAGAAAAAGCGTTGGCCCAAACTTTATGACCCACTTCGCTACGACCAACAATGAGGACGTGTATATACTTTTCGCGAGAAAAGTCACGGGCAGCTCTCCCCCGATTCACCAAAAATTATCATGTTTCGAGGGGGCTCTTCTCGCCACGTCCGCATACTTGGATTTTCGTCCTTTCACACGCGCCAACGCCCTCGTTTCATCTGAATAGCGAGTGAGGGATGCCATTCGTCACGGGTTATGGGATTCGAGCGAATCACCCGGAGGTCGAATGTTAATGCCTACGTGGGTGCTTTCGCCCATTCTCCCGACGCTTCGGGCGCAGTCAGAGAGGGCCAATTTCTCGCGTGATTTCGAGGTGCGCTTGAATTGATTTCATTTGCAACCTTCGCGTTCCGTCGACCCGAAGCAGTAAAATTATTGGGTTTCTTCCTCCTCTCCACTCGTTTCGAAGAACCGAGAAGCAAAAGCGTCCTTGTTTCGCCTTCGAGATGGCAATATCCAGCACATATAT
The DNA here is from genome assembly GCF_036245765.1 of Copidosoma floridanum. Classification (NCBI taxonomy): domain Eukaryota; kingdom Metazoa; phylum Arthropoda; class Insecta; order Hymenoptera; family Encyrtidae; genus Copidosoma; species Copidosoma floridanum. The sequence continues at coordinate 22,261,851 of NW_028321898.1, read as the reverse complement.
GTCGAGAATCTCGCTGCAGATGTCTCGCGCAGTCACACAGACAGTCCTCGTTTCGTGGATAAGAAGTAATACGCCGAGCGGTGAGAGACACGCGCGCGCGGTGGAAAGAAGCAAGAAACTAATATAAAATGCAGGAGGCAGGGTAGTCGAGTAGGAACGTGTATGTGTGGGCCGCCTCTCGTGATGAGGCCCTGTAAGTAGGAAAGATACGGCTTGGCCTCTCCCGTGCATGTTTTTCTCGCGCGGCAACAGCTCGAGTCACGTACTTCCTCAACTCGCATAACTGTGTGAAATTTTTAAGCCACCAGCCCTGTCGAGCCCCTGAAACAAACATCCTGCAGGTCTTAAGGTATTATTTAATGGCCAGCCCCCTTCCGAATGGCAAATACTACTGTACGGCTTTTCCGGGACGAGTCGGTGACTGATACTCACGCAAAGTGGCTCAGTTTTTTAATTCGAAATTGGGCTCTCCCCTAAACAATGAATTTCACGCTGGATTCTCGTCACGTCGATCCGCATTTCGCCAAAATGCGAGGGAGCGTGTCCGCCAAATAAACACGATCGCAGGACATAATGGTACCTATACACTGCAGTTGGGTATGTGTACGGGACAAATTAGGGGACTGCCCGGCGAAATCATTCGAGCGCGAAGTTTCGGTTTCCCGTTGGAAGATCGGGAATTCGGAGTTCGGTTTAAATTATTCAGAGTCGCCGGCGTAAAATGTATGCAAACACGTGCCGAGCGTGCCAACACGGCGAGCGATCCTATCGCTAACGAGGGCAAAGTTACGTGAGCGGATAAATCAGAGGGGACGAGAAAAGAGCAAAAGTATGTAGGCTTGCCGGGGACCGGGAAATTTCCACCGATCAATCGCGAGTATCGCATCGACGATCCAGTCGAACGGGACCTTTCAACTCCCCACCCTCTCTTTTTTTCACTGTAAATGCGTTAGCATACAACGGTGACGCCGAAAGAGCAAAAGGGGGAAGTTGTTCGAGGCAAAGGGTGACTTCCGAGAAGGGACTTTTTTTCTCTTTTCGACAAAAGAAGGAACAACAGAGGAGGGGGAGCTTGTCGTTATGCTTTCCCTTTTCTTAATCAAATTAGAATTTAATTAACTCAATCGGGCGGCGGCGACGAGCTGGAAACGGAAGCGACTGATTCAAAGCTGCGTCGCGAACAGCCGCCCGGGCACTCCTCCCCTTCTATTTCTCGATTTTCTCTCCTCCCGTTCACTACATGGCCAAGCTCGATCGTTGAAAGGGGGGGGGGAGGCAGAGGCTGTACGTTGTTGAAGGGAAATTTCTTGCTTAAGAGACTTTCCTCCCGATCGTCGTGTCCTCCTTTTTCTTTCGTTTTGTGCTTTTGTAAAATTCAAATTGCATAATGCGTGAACGCCCTGCACATCGAGGGGACCAAGTTTCTTATTTAATTTCATCTCTTAGGTTCGCCTCATTAAGTCATTAATGAACTATATAAGGCCGAGTGCTTTTACGAACTTACTCTACATACTTTTCAAGCTTCGATATTACTAGATAATTTGGTGAGTCGTCGAACTAAAATGTAGTACAAAAGATTTTTAACATAATAACAATATGGAAAGTAATATACGATAAACGCATTAACGTACCGCTTTTAAAAAAACTTAACTTATCTAGACCAATCTGATTTCTGTATACATGTTACATCAGCGTGGGCTAACCGGTATGGATGCGACAAAATAATTGGTTCTTTGTAACTTAAACTAGCAAATGTTGTTTTCATATTCCAAAAACAGAACTAAGCTGCTTTTGAGCAGCACACGAGAAGCTATTCAAAACATACGTATCAAACGTGGATACACGGCTAACGAAACTTTCCTCGACTTGGTCTCTCATCCTTTCAGCCTTTCATCATCGATCGCGATCTCGCTGGAAAATATCGTTTGGTAAATACCACATGTATGGTAAACATTGAAATGTAAACTTTGGTCTCTAAAGCTATCATAAAAACAAGAAATTTTAGTTTTGAAAACTGCGCATAATCAAGACTTTTGAGTCCTGACCGTCGGGATTTAATGCAACAACTCCTTTTTATTATTTATACATAATATTCACGAGAGCAAGTGCCGGGGAGCAATAGCAATCCTCCCATAAAAAGCTCGTGAAATTTATTTACACCCCTTCAGGAGTTGTGTGCCTTCGCGCGCTTTTTCACGACTGGCAGTCCAACTAATTAAGGGATAACTCACGCTTCTCATGGAAAAGAGAAAAGTAAGGAGTGGGTATTTAATGTTCAACTTTTGCTCTGCATCAGCCCTAGTACCCACGGTGGGTATGCGTTTTTCACGCAGTTAACCGTTATTCTGAATACAATGATTGGCTCACGAGGGTGCACATCAATAGGATGAAAGCGAAATCTTGCTGTATGGGGGGTGGGCTGCTTTTTTAAGAATATTCTTCTACACACAACGCTTTGAAGTATGACTGAACAAATCTGCGTGTATACATGGAGTCTTGAATTTTTAGGACCAGCCATAAGCCCGTGTGAGGCTGTGAGGGCGATTGAAAAGCAAGAACATACAACTCTCTTTGTTGCACTTATAGGGACATATGGTCCTAGAAGTTCAAGACTTTACGTATATACGCACCCTAACCAGCTCAACTTTTTGAAAAATCTTCGATTCGTTTATTTTCTTTCTTCCAGCCCTTTCTAACCGAACTTTCAAATGAAGTTTCAACTTTTTTCCATCCACTCCATTATTTTTCCAATACTGTTTCATTATTACTACATATCGTGGTAGAGCTAAGTCATTCGGTATTTCAGCGGGAATTCCTACCCTATAATTACCTCAACATATGTATATTCATCAATTAGTGACTTTACAGCTACTTTTACACAAAGTAATTAAAAGGAGCACAAATCTGGTGCACTTTCAGGGAGAAATCTCTAACCAAGCTTTATTGTAATTGAGGAAAAAAAATGCAATGCGTGATTATAAAAGTGTACCGAGGTGCGCTTATCGGTTGCACCTTTGTGTCTCGATTCTCAATGGATCACAACAAACTTTGGCTCGAGGTTGATTCCTCAAAGTACACCAGCTTTGTACCCCTACTCGTTATTTTACGTGAAAGAAGCTGTAAAGTTGTTAATTAACGAAAATGTGACAAAGTGAGGGCTGGCAGTAAGGTAGATACTCCCGTTGACATACTGAATACCCGTGGAGTATGGAGATGCTTTTTAAGTGACTTTTGTCAAACTTTTCAATTATGTGTTAACTTGCGCATGTCATTTACGAAATATCTTAACAAACTTACATATACACTGCCTACTTGGGTTTGCATTTAATTTTCATCATGCAAACTTTACGAGTTAAAATGTTACGCTTCCAAAAGTCACTTTGGATAATGAAAAATCTGTCAGGGCAGGTACTGCATCTTCGGGTGATCTTTCATTCATCAAAATGTGCGCGAGTCGAATCACCGATCCCAACTGTCCCTGTGATCCAAAAATGTCGATCACTCAAAATACCAGATTACCACGGCCGCACCCATAAGAAAAAAAAAAAAAAAAAAAAAAAGAACAGCCTTCAATCAAACCTTCCGCATCCGACAATCCCCGACGGTCCTTCTCTTCTAAGCCCCCCAAAGTGACCGGTAAGCTTAATATAAAGTTTCCCGGGATAATCCACAAGTGAGAGGGAGGTGGGTAGAGGAAACGTGGAATAACTGGCGCTCAAGATTATCGGTCCACGGGCTCCGAACAGAAACTCGACACTTTACGGCGCATTGGATTCCGCGCGTAACTACTTTGGTACCACTGCCGACTCGGCCGGTGATGAATACTTAATTGGACTCCTACGGGGCACACATGCAAGCCATTGTTTATCTTCGCCCGAGCACCATGCACGGGGTTAATTTAGGCGAAGCTCGCCACTCTTCATCGGTTCGCGATGGGCCTTTGAGGGAAAATCCAAACGAGAGACAGATCCCGAGCGAATGAGAGCCCAACTTGTTTGTCTCGCCTTTCGGTGCCCGGGAGAAAACGGCAGGTTCACTTTGTCCGAGCCAAAGTTCGGAGAAACGGGGCGTGCAGGACATGGCAGCGTCGGACGTACGAAATAAAGGGGAGAAGAAACTCTGGGGCGAGTTGGGGAAACTTTGCTGGAAAATTAATGTAAAAAGAAACTCGGGTGACGAGAGTTTCCCTCGCCTCCGGGGCTCACTTGTATCGGAGATATACCCCATCCACGGGGAGTCCGGTGAAAGGCATCGCAGCTGGGAGTAAACTTCGGCGCCTCCGTTTCGGTTTTAATGAAAGAGCACCGAGATGGAAGTATTTGATAGCGGATATCTCTCGTCCGACTAGCCGTTGGAAACGCAGCTTTTGCTCGACGGGCGCATAACTCGCCAGCGTTTTGCGGTTGCACCAAAATGTATACACATATTTGTGTACAGATACACCCCTTAACAAAAGCTATACCGGGGCATTTCGGGTGAGGACGCGTACCGCTATTGGTTGAGCTAAATTCATAATTAGGGCGTATTGAAAGGTACGGCGTGACGATGCTGAAAGGATTTTAATCAAGATCCTCGGAATTTGTAAATACCACGGTGGTGTTTCGGATGGACGAGTCGCGATGTGGTTGTTTTGTTTTGAACTGCAAGAGATGTAGATTGAAACCGAGCAAACGAGGACATCGCGTGCAGTGATGTATATATTTATTTTTTAATACTCGAGTTACATTGTTTGACGCGTATTATGCACACTCGTGAAACAACGATTACATCGAAATACCACATGAATGCTTAATTTGGCAAACGGCGATTTAACGATGAACAACACATCAATGAGGGCGAGATTCGTGAAATTGTAGATTGAATCGCATCGGTGATGAGCAAAACACAATAATCCACCGCTATTTCGCTATATATCGACGGCGAGGATTTGCGAGATATTGAATGGTATAAAATACTCGATGTAGGTATACGTGCGATGTAGCTGGTATTTTCGACTCTGGTGGGTCGCTGAATCTAATTTTCCAACTATTCGAAGCAATTGGCCGAACGGCCTTTGCCAAAGTCTCATTAAAACTGTACCATCTAAGGTACACTGAGGAGAGTTCGTCTTCGTCAAATATGCTTTACCATCGAGGGTCTTTCATTACCGCGTACGTGGGTAAATTAGTACGCGGAGGGGTCTTTCGGCAAATTAATTCGTGGCCGTCCGTAAAAAAAAAAATAATTTCAGCTCTTTCTCGCGCCCATGGCACTGGAAACAATGGTCCAGCGCCCGTATCGTAGTAAAATAAAAATCCCTGCCGCGCTCGCACGTGCTTCATGTATCCGGTGTGTGCCGAGAAATAATACACGCCACTGTGGCTTTGAATTTTATTTCGCTTCCTTGCCGGTATAGTGCATCGAATGAAAATAAGCCCCTGCAAAGTTAGTAACTGCGAATAATTATGTATTTCGCCAATGTATAGCCAGTCGAAGATATTGATTTTCCACCGAGTAGTTATTTCAAAAAGTCGAAGCGGCTTTTTAAAATAAGTCAAAGCGTAATGGTTGGGTCGTTTGAGATTTAATGCATCTTTAATGAGTACACCTCGTCGAGAGTAAAGTTAATGCTCCGATGTTACTTCCTGTCGGTATATATGTATTTTTTTTTTTTTTTTTTTTCATTAAAACCCAAAGGACTAAATGGAGGGACGGAAATAAAGCTACTTTGTTCTCCTCGTCTCGGAAGATTCGAATATTAGAGGAGAATTTAATGGCTGAGTTCCGCCGAGACGAAGAGAGAGACAACACGGAATTATGAGTTACGCAGGAAATAAAATAACAGCGCACTTGTGCTAAAAACGCCATACTGTAAGCTTAAAAATAAATACTAAGAGTAAAAATGATAATTAACGCGATTTGATTGTACGGATACTTCAAAGCTGGCTGATTAATTTTCGTCCCTGTGGGGCGGATGCATAATTATTTCGAGATCACTGTTTGTTGTTGAAATTTCAAAATTTCCTCTTGTTACGTGTATTTAATAGTCTTTAAAAAGTGCAATTTCTGTAAGAATTATTAAATTGTTGATTTACGGTCCGGTAATTTATTTTCAAATCGTAATTTTCAAACTCATTAAAAATAATAAGCTTGAATTGAGAATAGTCATAGTACAGTATTTTGTACTTGATGAATCAAACGAATGAAATGAGCTTTGTCACAAATCTAATGCTTTTGAACGCCTTGTTGATAACTCGTAATTAAAATGTTGAATACAAGGTATGGAGTCTTAATATTACTTAGGATCCTCCTACTACCTTTGTACACAGGAAACAGGTACTTGCAAGCAACGGAATTACAGATTTTCAAGACTTGCATTACACGTTTGCTGTGATTCAGTTTGAATGACTGTGTCGCGATAAGCAAACTTTTGACCCAAAAGCAAAACTAACTTTCCATTGGTTCAACGTAGGAGTGAAAACTATATCACTCCCAAAAGGGCCTTTCTCCATCCAACGTTAATTATCGCGATTTCCATCCACACCAAAACACGAAACGTCAGAGCAATTGTAATTCACTATCAAAGTTACACATATCACAAAAAATTGTTTATACATTTTCTCTCGTATACGCTATCGATGATTTAATTACCGTCAATACGAACGATCGATTAATCTTGGTGGCGCACATGTCAAAAGAACCCTCCAGAAATGGCACTGTTAGTCAAACGTATGTAAGATGTGACCCAATTAATCAACTCGGATCTCTTTTTCCGTTTCGCTGACGGAAAAGTAGGGACGTTCAATCAATGTCTACGCTATTCCTGCACAAGCTAATTAATGCGCCAGTGCGAGAAAACGTTACTCGAGCCGAGGATAACAAAATCATGTCAACGGCTCCAAACGATTTCCACTTGGAAATGCATCTCTAAACATCAACATACGACACCCCCACAAGTTTGTGCTCTAATAAAAAAAAAAAAAAAAAATCAACTTAAGGAGAATGATGTACACTCATTTTTCTCTTTGGCAACAATTTATGGCTGAGCACAAAATGCGAGCCGAGAGATTGACGCTTCCCCCCCAGTAGGAGGCAACAAGAAAACAAGGACCAGTCCACGGCTCCAGTGTAGCGCGCGTACAATTATCATGCAGAGAACCACGACGCAGTGGTGACTTAATGAGACAACGCCAATTGTTCAATTACGGGTGAAATCGTCCTCCCCTCGGTTTTTCGCTCAGCGCCGGGCTCTCGTGCAACCTCTACACGGCCCTCGTCCCCTCCCCGTTTCCTCTTTGGTGTTTCTACGCTGAAGGGGATGGGGAGCTGTAAATTACGCCAGCTTCTATTGGCCACTCCGGAAATGATATCACCCCCGGGATGACAGGGAGGAAGGAAGGGGGGGAGGACGAGATATTGGCACTTTCTGGGGGGTATTATTGTTATTGGACAATACAGCAACTTGTTTCTCGACGGAGGATACAAGCTCATCGCTGTTTTCTTCGCAGAGAGTTGGGAGGGATCTTCTTGTTATGCGCTGCAAATGTAGAGATTTTAGGGAGGGATGGGTGCGCACACGTATGAAATAATGGAGGTATGGATTTGGGGCTACATGGGCAAGTTTCGAGTGAATGTGGGTGTGAATTTGTTTGCTCTCGCGAGTGAAAGTTTTTTGAGCCGAAGGAGGGAGTTTTTTGAAAGAACTGCTTGCGAAACGAGGCTAGTAACTGTTCTCGATAAGTTTTTCCCGTGAAAAATGATGTATCGAGTTGTTACACGATATCAATTTTAAATCAAACGAAAGTTTTTTCTTTTTCCTCCTTTTTTAAATCGATAAAGTTTTTTAATGTTTGTATTGAAAATTTTTAACTAAAAATCCCAATGTTACGTCATGCTGTTGTTTATCGACATTAATGTTTACAAAACACTTTTTATACTTTGTTTTCACTCCATTATTATTTTCCACTTTCGATCAACAAATTAACCAATCTGTGAAGTTATTAAAAAATCACGAAAATATGGTTTCAGGATAGTTATTAACTCTAAAGCGAAAGGTACGTGTTTACTTTGCTGTTAAAACACAAAATTTTATTAATAAAATAAGGAAAAAAAAATTGAGTTTTAATCAATTACAGTATGAACATCACGAAATGGATATTGAATAAAAATATATATTTTGGAGAGCGTACAAGATGTTAATTATAAAGTATGAGTTATTCACAGGAATCCCTGTAGCTTTACGGAACGTATATCACGTGTATGAGTGTGTAGGTAATTTATAAGGGCTCAAACATGCATGAGAGTCGATAGTACGTAGAGTTCGCCTATAAATCATCCCTGCACCCTACGATGAACTAGAGACTCCTGAATAGTTATGGGAGATGTTTTCTTTTTGCAAGAAAAGGCTATAGCTGTTGTTTTGGAAAAAGTTCTTGTCCCCAAAGTCTCGTAAAGAAATAGGAATTGCATGACATGAAAAAAATACTTACATGGGAACAACTTTTATTTAACGAGACAAAAAATTATCAACATAGATATACCAAAGAGCAGCTGACCTTGAAGCTAAAACGAAAAAAAACGCTTAGGTCAAAGTCTGCGGCAGGTCGATTATCTCCCGCGATAAGTTAAGCGATTGGTATCCCTTTATCTACAAGATGTGATCGATTATTTTTTTCACTGTGTTTGAACGGGAGAAAAAAGTTTAGTCTGTATGAATCTAAAATAATGTCACTTTCACAAGTGGACACATCGAATCAATTATACTAATGTATTTTCATACAAAAACATGAAGCTATTTGTACACTGTAATTTGATATTTTTTGTGTTCTCGTTACTCGAGAGCGAATTGTTTGTTGCAACAAAAATGGCTATTGTATTTCACGTGAATGTACACTGTGGCCATTTGGTCATGTACTCATTGTTGCAGAGCTTTTCACTTGTTTTCAAAAATTGTTTCAAAAACCTTTTTATGGAAAAGTTACTTTTCCAGCATCACTTTGTTTACACAGTTACACTTCAATCCAATCACAGATCAACGAAGTGGACGAACTTTAAAAAAAAAAAAACGCATAAAATTTTAAGATCTATGAGCACTACTCCTCGTTGATTGGAAAGAAAGTTTCCCGCAAAGCCTAAGCTCACAGAAAGAGAAACTAAATCATGAAAAAATCGCGGGTCCATCGAAACGAGATTTTAACGAGTTTTAATGACCATGACGCGCGTGTTTATACACGCACATGAGGTACAATTTTCGCAAGCTGTAATTGACACCGCGAACTTCCTGTTCCGCTCACGTGACTTGGTCAAAGAGTGAAAAGAAAAAATGCTTCCGTGGGCCGTGTCGGAGTTTCCTTCCAAACCAAGGTTAGACGAATTAAGGTGAAAAAAAGGGGCCGCGGCAGCAACGGCTGTGTAATTCTCGGTTGAGTCAGGTATACACATCCAATTAAATTTTCCAAAATACAGGCCTCCGTCACCGCGAATGAGGAAGCCGAGACGAAGGAAGGTAACAGGAGAGGGATCCTGCCAACCATTCGTGCAAGTGTGCGCCCACTCTGTGTCCACGTGAGGCGTATCAAATTAAGGGCTGAGGCGAGAAAACTTGGCCAAGCGTATGTTCTTTTTCTACCTGTGCGACGCGTGTAACGTGCACCTGCGCAAAAGTTGATTAAAAATGACGGAAAAAGGGGAAAACGTTTTTTTTTTTTTCTTTCTTTCTGGTCGTGCCTTTTCCACCCTCACCTACGCGCAGAGGAGGAATAAATAAAAGAGGGATTCAAAAAGTATACGCAAAGGCTGGGAGTCACACCAGCGTACCCAGAGTTTACTTTGAAAAGCTCACCACCGCCGTTACTTTTCCACCCGCGCTTTCGTTTGAAACCTCCATACCTATACGTGTAGTTTTTCACTCGAGACCCGTGCCATTTTTGAGATTCCTACGAGAAACTATATTTCTTCCTCGCTCTCACGGGCGCGTTTACACATTTATAAGTCAATTAGGATGCCCGCGCTCGAGCATGTCTGCAGTACCAGCTGTTTACGGTCGCATTAAATCGACCACGTCCGTAGGCATACGTATATAGATATATAGAGATCCGGCCAGTATGAGCTCCACCCGAGTGGGAGAAGGGGGGTTCAGCGTATGGCTCGATATTGACATCAAGGGCCTCGTGGACTTTCATTAAATTATAGACGTGCACGAGCAGAAGGAGGAGGAGGTGGGTGGGTTCTTAATCCTCACGATTAGAGTCCGACGGCCTTGTTAATAATGATTCCGGTTCGATGCTCTTTCTGCAAATGAAGTGCGCGAGTGTAAGCTCGGGGGCTGAATTAATTGCGAAGTTTTGGTTTAATTCATAGAGAGCAGCGTCGAGGGCGTGCAGAGCCCCTCCTCCCCCTCAACCGCTCGTTTCATTTCGATCGATCATTTATTTAACGAGCCTCCCTAGGACGACCCCCTTCCTCTCTCCCTCTCTCTTCCTCCTCCCATTCTCTCTCGCGTTTATCGACGGTTTTATAAGGGTTTGCGTGATGGACGTTTCTGGTTTTTTTGACCATTAGTTTAGACCAGTTTTTTGTTTGTTTTTTTGGTCGGGAAATAGTTTTCCCACAATCCTTCCAAGTTCCAAATCTCCTGTTTCTCATTTACGGTGTCATAATTGGGTTCTCGTTTGTTCGTATGGTTGGTAAACTCTAAGCATCGATTGTTTTCTGCTAGTTAGCTCAACGAAATCAAACCACTTGTTGAAAGAAAAAAAATCGGTGAAATCGCTCTCGAGACAAACAAGCCGACGGTAGAGGTGTTGCATTTTCGTTTAAGATTTGCAATACGCTTGATAGTTGTTGGGTTTGTATTTTTTTTCTTGTGGATTACAAAACAAAAAGAGCGAGAAAAAAAAAATTAATAAAGCCCGTGTGGAGAAACAGAGAAGTAGGTTAGCCGAGCGTGGCGAGAATAAGTAATACCAAACGCAGCATCGAGCGAAAGCATCACCCCCTCGCTAGGCTACCCGGCCACCTCTATAGCAGCGTGCAGGTATAGCTACGACCGATCCGAAGTGGAGGGGCTGCATCCTTCCTCTGGACGTACCCACACGGAGTACGTATACACACTTTGAGGACCGAGCTGCTGAATGGTTTGCCCCGTCCCTCGCGAAAACAATGCAAGTGGAACACCGGCCGCTTTCCAGGAGAAGGCGTAACTTATTTTAATTCCACCGACAGGTCTTTCACCCTCACCCTGATCTTTTTTTTTTTTTTTTTTATTTTTTTTCATTCCAGTCACCCGATTGTTTGACTCTTTTTTTTTTTATTTGCAGCACCGCCTGTTGGGGTGCACCCCCCCTGGAGCGCGTCTCCGATAATGCAAAAGTTTTCCATTCGCGGCTTGTTGCTGGCTTTTATTATTCTTGCATCCGGTCGAACTTTTCTTTCTCCTGCCCTCCGGGGGAGGGATTTTCCATCGGTGCACACACGTGCGCACGATCGGTTTTGGTAACCTTAATTCTTCGAGGGATTTTTACATGATAAAGGAGAAACTCGCAATTGGCAGGTTGAATTTTTCAGTGAGAAGTGGTTCGTCTGTTTTTTTTTTTTTTCTTCTTTTTTCCCTTCGTTTCAGCTGATGCTCTACCCAGAGTTTCCGGACGCTATTTCGCGACCGAGATAAGTTGGCGTGCGGTACAAAGTGTTGTACGGGGCGAAGAGATGGCATTTGACTTTTAGAAAAGAGAATATTTAATGGAGTTTTTGGTACTCGGGGCACTCGGCTCCTCCGACCGAGAGCAAAAGGTTTGAAAATTAACAGAGGGAAAACCCATTCGGGACGAAACGCTTTGAGGCTCGAAACTAAAAATTCCCCCGAAAAGCCATAACGTACGGAATCTGTATATTGAACGCTCGGCCGAACTGGAAGCTCTGATGAAAAAAAAAAAATTCTATGAAATTTCCACAGGTACAGCTCCGCTAAAAAATAAAACAAACCAACGATCCTCGCTCCCACCAATGGAATTTAAGCCAATAGCGAGAGCTCGCACGTGTGCACCGACGGAAGTTTACTCGTTACATTCTTTACGCTCCCCTGAATGTTTTATACCTGCAATTTCCCCTCGCTAAATACGTACCGTATTGATACAAGCTCGAGCCACGAGCAGGAGAAGTAGCGGCAGATGCTGGCCTCAGCCGAAATTTCGACAGAAGGGTGGATGGAAGGATCCGGCGATTTGCTCAAGAAATTGCGCAACTGCGTGCACCCACCTACCCCCCTCGACGAGGTACCCGTGTGTGTGTGTGCACACCCAAGGAGAATGCGACCCAAAGTGCCCCACTTTTGCGTCCTCCCGACGTACACATGTTCGCGTAAACATACGCGCTGGACTGCAAATTTACTCACCAGCGCGCTCCGCTGCAATGCTTCCGATACCGGAGAGATATCCCCGTCGCATCCGTGCGTAAACACACGACGATTCACGCTTTGGCCCCGGCATCGCTGCGATTAAACCGAACCGTGGGTCCTTTGGGCTTTCAATGTCCCTCGCAAGGTATAATGTATATGTGTTATTCAGGGTGAAAATAATTGACTACTGTTATCGGTCATTTGGAACGCGTGTTGCCCAAGTTTTCGACGACTTCCAAAGTAAATATCGGTCGATAAGCCCACTCGAGCTTGTTTGGATTTCACACACCCCACTCGTGGCTCGTTCGATTTCTTTGGCACGTGTGGTTGGCTCCAAACAGTTTGATCAAACTATTGACGTTTGGAGGGCGAAAAAATATTTTGACGTGGGTTTTGGTTACCCCACGACCCCCCGAAACGCACACATCCATCCACGGTGCAGGTACCAAAAGTGGAGAGGGAGAGACGAGTGCGTCGGAGCTCGTAGATGCATATTCATCGCCCATTATATGATTCAAGGGGGAGAATCTCGGCCCGACTTGCAAATTATTTTAATTTGCATCCCCCCCTCTTCAGAAGTCCTCGACCGACAAACAAATCCAAGCCTTTTTTTTCCTCCCACCCTCTGCGTTTCCAAAAGCTGACAGAGCCAGCTATTGATGAAGGGGTTTGCGAACGTGCGTGTACCCCCGACTACACGCACTGTATCTTTGTAGTTTTACTAATGTTATTCCGGCGGTAGGAAAACTTTGCGAGCGCGCGGGTACAGAGAAGTTGGTCGTGCGCTGTGCTACTCTCCTTTCGGGGTAGCGTTTCATTAAGAAAGTTGAGGCACCTCCTGCTGAATGACCTTTTTTTTATCCGGAAAATAAGATCCCGGGGCGGTTCGACGATTGGGAAGTGGCTGATGTGCTCGAAATCAGTGGGTGCTCCAATGGGTGCGTATGAAATTGTCGGGTGAAAAAAAAAAAAAAAAAATCCAACGCTACGAAACCTTGTTCCAGTTAAGTTGAGGATTTTCCTGCTTAGGGTGGCATTGTATCCCGACAAAGAAATTAATTTGTTGCTGACACGCGTGGGACTCTCGAAAATCGCATTAACGGTGGGGTGGGAGAGGGTCGTCTTTCGTATCCCATTTTTCGCGCTCGAGAGAAGAGAGAAAAACGCAATAAGAAACGGCTCGAGCGAGCTAAAGCTCTAACCCACACGAGCGCGCGCTCTCGATCTTATTTAATTTCTCCAAACGCGCAACACTTCTCCCCCTGCCCCTCACTTTTTTTTTTTTTTTTTCTTTCATCTCAAATAAAAGCTGTATTCGTCCATTATTCATGAATCAAGAAACGGCCGTGCTGGAAAAGAAGTTCTCGGGTGAGGGGAAGGAAAAAGCTTTAGCTCCCCTTTGCCCATTCTGCTTCTTCTAACGCGCGCTCACCCCTAAACTGTCCCAACAGTCCTCGTGTGTCTTCTAGCTATTTCAGCTGGAGACCAATAAACCCTCGGCTTCAAACTGCGAAGCCGGATATACGCGGATAAAATAATGGGGGCTAAGCTGTGCTTGGGTTACTGCACCTAAACGTGCCCCCACCCCACCCCGTATGGCAGTTCTCGGTTACTATCTATTTTCTCGTGTTTCGGACTTTTTTTACATGTCTACGGGGCTTTCGTTGTTTCTATGGCAGCTGAAAACTGATATCCGATTCAATTTTTCAAGAGCTATGAAAACCCCACAAGGACAGCTGAGCCGATGCTTTCGAAGCAGGAATCGCTTTGGCCCAGTTTCTTTATCAAATTATGCAAAATGGTAAAGTCAGCATTAGTCATTTTCGATAGTAGACATAAAAAAAAAAAAAAAAATTATAACAAATTGAAGTCCAATTAAACGGTACCGACGAATACTCTGAAAGATGGGGTTCAGCCTCTTAAGTACCCTTCACCTCTTGCATTAGTACTCAACGAAAGAAAAACAAATTCCACTTCCTTGTCTGTCATGTGCCATTTATTCCCTTTCGAAATAATGACTTACAAGTATTTATGAAATTGTAGTAACGTGAGTTTTACGATAATCACGCGTTCGTTTTCAGAGGCACGAGCCGAGATAGTGGGCAAGGACGAGCGCTACCTGCGCCCGGGCAGCACGCTTCAGCTGCACTGCGTCGTGAAGAACTCGACGGAGCAGCCGTCCTTCCTGTTCTGGTACCACAACAAGCGTATGGTGAACTACGACAACGAGCGCGGGGTGAACGTGAGCACGGACCTCGTGGGCCGGGAATCTTGGCTCGAGGTACCGCGCACCACGTCCCGGCACTCGGGCAACTACACCTGCGACTCGAGCAACGCGACGCCCGGCCGCGTTGTCATCCACATATTCGACGGGGACAATCCCGCGGCGATGCAGCACAGCTTGGCGAGCTCGCCCTCCATCGTCGTATGCTCGGCCCTCATGACCCTCAGCACTGCCCTTAAGCTCGCCCTCCAGCACACCTACGTCTACGCGGGTAGCTAAGCTACGGGGCTCCACGAGGAGGTCTGGGCTTGGGACTGATGTTCCACGCCCCTTGCAGCCTCGCAGTGCCATGGACACACGCCCTGTGTGCGGGCGTATGCGGAGTGATGGTTTTTTTTTTTGTTTTTTTAGTGAATCATAGTGACAGATGTGCGGGATCGCGCCGGATCAGAAATTACGTACTTTGGTGGCGAGTGATTTGAAACACGATGATCCGAATTCCGATGCGGCTCGGCGTGGCTCGTCTCTGTCGGTATCTGACACACGCGCGTTCGACGAGGTGTGAAAGTTATTGACATATCTGTGTTTTCTCACCGCATCGCCAAATACGCGATAAGCTTCTCGATCAGACTTTTTCATCTGAAGATGATGTAGTCATAAGTAGCGTTAAGTAAGTCTAAGGAATGATTTGTTGTGTGTTTTCCCACGAATCATTAGAACTCGAGAGAGCAAAGCGTGTCGTGTGTATAGATGCTGAATCGTTGAAATTCCTTCGGGGGCAGGGGATGGAGCCTAGGTACACGTATCGTGGAAGATGAATCCCTTTTTTACTGATATTTAAAGCTAGATTACCTAAAGTATACCTATGCATAGGTACGGGTTTGATGCGTGAATTATCTGGAGCACGAATTTTCGATAATCTTCCGTAAGACGGAGCGATGGTTGCGTATGGGTTTCCAGAGGCGCATATTTTATGAACGAATGTATAGTTGCCACTGAAAAATGTATGATCGATTGGAGTTAGCAGAACTACAGTGCGATCTTGTACTGTGTAGTTTGAAGTAATGGTGTGTGATGTACGTATGTTCTTTACAACGACGCGGACTTAAAAATAAAGCTAGTACCCTCGCCGGCTCCGTCGTGACAAAAATTTAATAATTCAAGGCAATGAACCTTTGGTTTTTCAAACCGAAACCCGATGCCAGAAAAAACTCAAAAATTTACTTCAACTGTTAATAGGATGAACCCTAGTTTTCAAATCAAGTAGTACGAATCGAGTTTGGTCAGGCATCATCTACTGCATCAATTTTGCGCGACGACAAAATTCATCCGATCAACGCGAAATGCACTTGATGCAAACGGGCTGCCTTTTAAACTCATCGTAAACATGTACATGGCAAACATCCCCAAAAATTGGACTCGGCTTTAACACTCGAGAAAATCAATGCGACCCCCCCACACAGAATTTCAAATATTTCTCGAAAAGCCAGCCACCAGTGGCAGCTTATCGCCGCAATAAGACGCCGGCTGGTATATTATAACACGCAGCTCGCAAATGCAGCCACCAGCCACTCCGTAAGCTCTCCAGCTGATGATGGCTGTGCCACTGCTGGCTCAGGAACCACTGCATCCAATTACGTGTCCGCGCGACGGAGGACGAGGGGGCCGGGGCTTGAACGACCGTTTTCGATATTCCCGATCTTCCAGGGGCGCTTATATGCTGATCCTCTCGACTGCGGTTCGGCAAGGCTGGACGTGTACGTGCACGCTCGAATTTATTGATTACTAAATCGGACGCTCGGGATTTTTTGTGCAGGGGACACCACACTATCACGAGATTGGGCTCGGATTTTGAAATGGAAATGTGCTTGGGTCGAGAGGAGTAGTAGGAAAGTATCTGTGTTTTTTTTGGGTAAGTATAGGCCTTGCGGTCACTTCACATGCTGTTCATGTATCTGGGTGAAGTTTTCTTCTTGTTCGCGGTTCGGTAGGCAAACACTCGTGTTGCGGTCTTTATGGATGTTGGTGTGGGGTGTTGGCTTGTAATTGGTTGAATTCTTTTGCGAAGAAAATTTTACTTTGCAAACAAAAAAAACTGCACGCTATAATTTTTTTACACATGAACATATATTTATTTGTTCGCTCACGATGTATCTATTCGCATCTGTACGTTCGAACAATAGTTTACGTGAAATATGCTTGTCTAAAAAGTCGGCGAATTTTTAAAGGTGCTTTTGTTTCGTTTATTGTTTTGCCCGTCACTCACGCACATTTCCTAGCTCCCCTTTTAACTAGCTTTCAGGGAAAAAGGCAATAAAACGATGTGTACACTGACGAATCAAAAAAAAAAAAAAAAAAAAAAAGGGAAATACTGAAAAAGCAAACGAGTAGACACGGACGTACGTGATTGAGTTTTAACCAACAGAAAAATATATACGTAAGCAGATTTCTCTTCTTATTATTTTTTCTGGTAACGTCGTGCCATCGTGATTGATATGAATATTCCGCTGAGTTTTGCGCTCTCTTTCTCTTACCTGCAAAAAAAAAGTACCTTGGTAAAAAAAGTTGCCGTATGGTTTTACTTTTCCGAAGAAGAGATTGCTCTAGCCACGCAATGAAAATTGTTAAAACTGTTTACTAGTAAAAAAAAAGCTTTTCAGATAGGAAAAACGCAATTATGTTGAATCATCCAAACGTGAGCATGTTTCGTTTTCATTTCAAAATCGAGTAAGGAAAATTATATTCCACAGCCATAAAATTGTATAAAAATACCTTCAACAGTTTCTCTATGTAACATAAATAGCAGAGACGGTGGTATATCTTTCTTTTTTTCTTGTCACCTATAAACACTCAAAGCTTCCTCGGAAACTCCCCCCCAGTTTCTCATCATGCACGTGCACGTAAGTTAATCCAAGAGTGAAATTTCATTCCAGCCCGAGGGATGTAAAACACTGTCCTTCTTTTTTTCCACCTCCCTACCCTCCACCCCGATTACGAAGAGATGACAACGAGAAGCAAAAAAAAAAAAAAAAAAAAAAAAAGAATCGACGGCTCGGGGGAAAAAAATTCATACGGATCATATCCAGAGTGGTACTTCTTTTGCGTTAGTGTGTGCGCATGTTTTACACGTACGTCGTGACTAAAATTGTGTTTTCTACGCAGCGAATATTTTCACCGGCAATAAGCTGCAAGACAATCATTTATTCTACTCAATTTACTCGCGTGATGTATTTCACGTCTACCTTGCATGAAACAAATAAAAATTACCACAAATAAAGGTATAAAACCATCATCCCAAGAAGCACTGATGTAACAATTTTGAGTCGATGAAACCTCATTCCGATACCATTATTTCTTGAAAATACAATCACGATACCGTAAAAGTTTAATTTTACGTATGGATCGTTGAGGAAAAAGAGGAATTCTCGTTAAAAAAAAAAAAAAAAAAAAAAAAAGAAAAAGGGGGCACGCATCCAAGTAGCGAAGCGAAGAAGCAGATATAAAAAGCTCGATTTACGGATTGTCTCTCGAAAAAATTTCGTGCTCTCGTTCACGGTGATACACGTACACGTGCTTTTCTTATTCATCAGGGACAACGTTTCGCGAAAGAAGGTCCACAGACAGCCGATCCCCGGAGGTTCTTGGAGAGACACGATGGGTTCATCCCCCTGTTTATTCTCTTTTTTTTTTTTTTTTTTTTTTTTTTTTTTTTCAATCCAATGAAAAAAAGTACCTTCAAGAGAAGGAGCGTAGCTCCACAGTTTTTGCATACACGCGCTTGCCTCCGAACAAAAATAGTGTAATGAACCATGAGAAAAGAGGTGGTTGTTGGGAGTGTAACGACACGAACGTCGTCGGAGTATGTGTATTTCGAGCAGACAAAAGAGAAAGGAAAAGAGGCAGACTGAAGTGCATTTTTTTCCCTCCCTCGCCCTTCGCGCGAAATAACTCGTGATGTTAAGGGAGCGGTAGTGACAGGGGGGGGGGCGCTTTTTTCACGCTTGGGGTGACGGGAGGGGCGCGAGCACGCATTACGTCAATTTGCAAAGATCACCGCTGACGTCACGCATAGCTGGCAACTGCTACTACAACTATACACGCGTGCGAGGGTGCTCGTAAATCGTACGGTTCTAAATAGCGTAGTGCGAGCGTGGACGCGCATGTTTATATAAATAATGCAGTGCAGTGACAGCTCGTCATCATTTAATTAGCGCCTTGTGTGCACTGTTTATTTGTTTACGGAAGAATGGACGAATTTTTTGTGCTTTTTTATTCTGTCTGAGTTATTATTAGAGTACAGTAAAGAACAGAAAGAACAGTGCCAAAGGATGTGTTGTATTGGTCTCAATGGTTACTCGGATAAGGCGTGAACGCGTTCAAAAGCAGAAAAATGTAAAAATATCCAGCAATTATGTCAAAAGAGTGTCTGTATGTGTATGTGTGTGTGTGTGATTTATTTTTAAATTTTTCTTTCGCAACGTGCAGTGTAAATAACTTTTTAATCTATGTCAGGGGAGAAGTGTGATGCCTACAGGGCATCCTAACTGCGTTAAGAAATAAAAAATATCTCGCACCATATTAAAAATAATATATAACGTACTGCCTAAGTATAGACGATGTATCTAATTGAAAATCACACAGCAGTATTTAAATTTTGATGATGCGGTTTTTGCATGAAAAAATATTTCTTATACTATTAGATCTTATAATATTGTATACAGTTGATTTTTTTCACGCAAATACCGAGTTGATGATTCTCAGTATGATTTTCATAACATCCTTATACATTTATACAACTATGTACCAAAGTTGAACAAAAATTTTCTTCTACTCAACACGTATATATATATACTTCTCCCCTAAAAATTATAAATAACTATATGATGATTTAATATCACGAATTAATTCGATAAGGAACGTCTTTTGTAAGGAAGAAAAAAAAACAAAATGTTTATTTAAAAAAAATTTTTCCCAGTTTTATCTAAACAGATTTTTTAGTGTTGCACATTTTTCTCAAACCGTAATTGTACATGTAAAAAAAAGAATGAAAAAAAAAAAAAAATGTTGATAGTGTTGATAATTTGTTTGATACGTATAAGATAACACACGTTAACAGGAGAAACTTTTTTAATGAAACCACAGTGTGTGAAAGCATCGAGTCGATGCGTGTAATTAAATCTTAAAACTAATAGTGTACGGCGATAAATAATTAAATTATTCATTATTGGAATCTCGTTGAGTTGGACTCCGTGAGAAGTATCATAAAGTGTTGATTGACACGTACGAGAAAATTAAATGGGTGCGCATGTATAAAGCGTGAGCAAAAAATAATCGTAACTGTAATTTATGTAGAAAACATATTAACAAACGAAAAAAATACATTCTAAGAAAAATATGTAGGTTACTTACGTAAGTGTACTAAATAAGCGTGATCCTTGATGTAGTTCAAGATCGAAAAGTTGTTCATACCACTTATTTTTAAATTTTATTCACGATGAAAGATCGAGCTAGGAAAAAAAAGGAGGCAAGGGGGAAAACAAATTGTTAAATGCGTTTGAATTTGTATTTATTGATTCACGATTGTTACCAAAGGTCTATCGATTCGTTACACGTAAAGGTGAACAGCGTAAGAATAAACTTCATGTAATATAATATGATATTCACGATATGTGCAAAAAATATAAAAATAAATAAACATAGCATTGTACAATTGGCATTCAAACAAGAAATAAAACCTATATCCTTGTTTCAGTCAGCAAATAACACCTATACTCTAGTAAAAAGAAATAAGGTAAGTACAGGCTCGCCGTCAGATGAAACACGCACAACGCCAAATGGTATTAAAAAAAAAAAAAAAAAAAAAAAAAAATATTTTTTATCAAAATATCGATTACTTGGGCAATTTTAGAAAAAAAAGACAAGCGCACATATGCTTGTACTAGTTGCATCAATAGCACTACACAAAAAATATGCAATAAAGTCTGAACGCGTACACGAGGGGAGCCGATAAAATCCTGAAATATCCGATCATTACATGTGCCCTGCTTTCATGAAAAAGAAAAAGAGGAGAAAAAAAAAAATTCCAAGTCAGGGAGCAGAGAGAGAGCATGCAATATCGCGCGCATTGTAAAGGCGACCCATACCACCACTGGTTGAACCGCCGAACGGTCCATTCCGGCTGACGTCGTTTTTATAATGAGGTCCAGCGAGCGAGAGAATATCGCGACCGTCCATTCACTGAGCGACCGAGCGCTCGAACGCCCGTGGCGGTGCAATGCTACATTGCTCCCTCTTTTTCCCCTTTATTTGTGTGTGCGTGTGTGTTTTTTTTCTCTCTTAAAAAAGGAAATGCTGCGTCCTACTGAACTTCCTTCGATTCAAAACTCAAACTAAGATTGCCACTGCAAGTTTTATTTTTCATCAAACTTGAACCTGTACCAGGTGCTTACTCAATTTTACAAAGCTTGGCTACACGGAAGGAGCGCTTGTACACCGCAACCAGCAAGTGACAATAAACGGACGCTTTACACACGCGTAATATAATAGAGGTTTGGGGGGGGGGGATCGTAGTGGCCCATTTAATGGGCATTTACTGCTCAATGTCCACCCGGCCCCGCACTGTTATTGACGCGCTTATTATACACGCGTAATCGCGCGCGACACAACAGTACAGCCGGGGCTAGTTGAGCGTGCCATACACAGACAGACAGACAGAGAGAGGGCTACCGGCGATAACTGTTCGGCCATTATGCATCGGCCCCACTGGTACTCCGGTTAATCGCCCCCACAGGTGCGCCTCTATATTACCCCTCCGTCTCCTCGTTCCGTGCAGCCACGGAAAAACAAAGTTGCCCCGCTCGATTCGGCTGGTCCATCGATCATGAATTATTGCGCGCCCGACCGAGGGGACTATTGTGTACTTGTTGAGCGTGCAGGGGAGGATAATTAATTTCCAGAGAAGGAGGCGCTTCGTTTGTTCTTTGCGTGCATGGAGTTTAGTTTGGAAAAGTTTTGCTTGGTTTTTTTTTTTTTTTTTTTTTTTTTTCATTTTAGTATGAAACGTGCTTGTGGCGATTGGCCTTTGACTTTTTGATTCGTTTTCGCGACAGTTTGTTGCATTTTTTTTTTCCGAGTATGTTGTACCGTTACGCTACTAGATTGAAAACGTTGATTTTAACAAGTGTATATAGGGTGAAAATACAGATTGGTTGAAAGCTCGAGCTTTTTTGTTTATTTGGTGGAGATTTTTTGACTCTGGCGGATATTCAAGTTAGTAGACCATCAAACTGTGTGGACCTCTGACTGGTACAAAACTTTATTATGTAGAACTTTTGAAAAAAAATATCGTATTGAGGAGCATTTTTTTCCCCTCTGGGTGGAAGCGTTTTATGATGACAGCTGTGTGACGATAAGTTTTACCAATAACTTTTTTATTCGTCGTTGTTATTTACAAACGGTAAATCTCTTTTTTATTCCCCAAGCACGATGGATTTCCGATATTTGAAAAAATTTGCATCAAAAATAAAAAAAATAAAAAACCGCCCTCGATTCTCGCACAGCGAGCGAATCTTGTCTCGGCGCGCAACTTTGATTGTTAGGGTTGTTTGCTGTTTTGCGAAAAAACCAATCTGTTAGAAAATAAAACTTGACCGTGTTTCAGCGAAAAAAAACCCCGAGGCTTTCGAAAACTCCTCGAATCCCTACAGTGCGCACTAGACACTTGACAATCAAAAACTAGTTGCAAGCTCTTCTCGCCCTTTCACACGAGCACCGGAAAATGAAAAAAAAAAAAAAAAAAAAAAAAAAAATCCCCCTTCGTTAAGATTTCCAAACGACTGTCCAATCCTGCCTCGCTGGAAACGACAACAAAGTCACTTCCGCGCGAGCCGCAAAACACCCCGTAACTGCTGGCTAAGCTGCCGAGTTGCCCCGACCAGGGACAGCAGCGTTATCAGAACAGTCGTCACGGTCACAGCGTATATGACCTCGTCACTGTACTTAGTCCTTAAAAACTTCGTCCTGTGATAGGCGAGCACCTGGGCAGCCATGCCGGTGACAAAGCACAAGACCCCGAGCGAGTTGTGGGCGAATTTGGCGGTGACCGGCTTGATCTTCCTCCGGAGTTTGGCAGCGAACAGAGCCGGCAGGCCGGACACGCAGACCACGGCGATGCAGCCGACCGAGACGATGCCCAGGATGGAGTGGAGGGAGTTGAAGTGGCTTCGCTTGTTCAGGTACTTGTAAAGGACGCCGGTGACGGTGCAGGTGGCCCCGAGCACCTGGAGGATCCAGTGCACGTGGGTGCTGCCTCGGCGAGTCAGGCGGACGGTCCATGCGTTCTCGCCTGCGAGTGATACGATCGCCTCGGCCATCAGCAGCACGTACTGCAATCATTCACGAAAAAGAATCGTTTCAGTCTGTTGTCATGGAATTATACCCACATTCGTTGCCTCAAAAAGATATTCGATGGTCATAATTGTTGATTATCATTCAAACCCCACATTATATTTTACCGTAAAAGTGATCAAAGAATATAGTATCCATACCGAGTTTTAATGTTGTAACTTTTTACTGATATAGGATATGGACATTTGCATTTTAAAAAACCAACGAGTATTTTTTCCGTGACACCGATCACAAGCACATACTGCTTTGTCACCTTGTACTCGCATGTTTATCGGCGTTAATTTCTAATTAGAAATAAACCCAAATCTTTTCATCGCTGCGGACAATCACAGAGCTCTCTTCGAACGGACATACAATAGGACCGTGAATTAACAAGGTACTTTCGAAATCCTCATTGTCAAACCCTATAATTAATACGCACTAAAGCGCACATAATTAACATTTCGATCGGCCAGCTTACATAAACCTCCATTCATACGAGCCAAATAAATGTCAATCGAGTTCATGTACATATACGTGATCTCAATAATGAGATTACGTCCACTAATCGTATTGTAAGTGACCAATGCTTTTCAAATACTCGTGTGTTTTATTTATTTTATTACTATTCATCACAATGCAAATGCAATGTATGTTTTCGAAATTTCGCATTAATGAATTAATGAAAGCTTCGCCCAAGTCTCATTAATACAATATAAAAGCAAGAAATGAAAGCACGTGCATGTAAATACTAAAAGTTCAAGTGCCCTCTTTCGAATATAGGTCAGCCGTCGCACCTCCAGCAACATCTCTCTCGAATCCGAGGTGCATATGTATATACACATACGCTTCGTTCACGTACGTGCATCGGAGGAAAAATCCAAAAAGCATCTCTGTACCTGCAGCCAAAAATGTTACGTGTCCGAGAAAGGACTTGTTAATAAATTCAAACCGAGGGGCTGCGCACTATGAAGTCTTTTGATGACTTACGACATCTTTGAAAGACTTAGAATGACTTACGAAGTTTTTTTTAATGACTTCAAGAGTGCGCAGCCCCTCGATTCAAACACGTTCCTTGGATATAATACTAATCCACGCACTTAACAGCAACGCATTGACTGTATACCTATGTTGTTACGAACTACCAAGTTTTTTCTTTCTATACATATAGTCAAGCGTTCGCTTGTATTATTACTTGTTTTAAATTATTAATATCCATCAAGATGAGGAAACGACTTGTCACACGCTTAGATAAGTCGTGGAGAAGGTCTTGTGACGATCAGTCAAACAAGGGCTGGTCGGGGGCAATCTTTTCTTCCTCACTAATCATCTTAGCGATTGATAAAAAGGGAGGACCACAGAAAGGGATGTTCGAGTGCCTCAACTCAGTCACATTTTTACTTTCTTTCGATCAAATCTCTCGTTACCGTGACAACTTGTTGACACTCTTGCGTTTTATTTGCTATTATTTTTTACCTTTTATAATTTTACGTTGGCAGACGAGTGTCACAATCTATTTTGTTCGCAAACGAGCAACAACAAAGCATAGTTTGTATTCATTGGCGAACTAACAAAGTTATATTCTCCATATGAACCTAGACAAGTTTTATTTTAAGTTTATTTAAGTCAGGAACATAATTATGTAGTAGGCTAATGTGGACAGGATAATTCATATACAGCCCGTACGTAAATATGTGCAGGTAGTTGAGTTTAAGGCAGTTCTCCGTGTGTATTTTCTTTTCTTTTTTTTTTTTTTTCTAAGCCCCTCGAGTTTTCGAGAAAAGAGGGAGGAAAGTTTTCCCAGCAGCAATCAACGAGTTGCCCCGAGCCCTAAGCACTAAGCGGTCGGGCCTCGTGATTCTGATTAAAAAAACTCGATTCCCCAGAAGAAGAAGGAGGAGGAGGAGGATTATTTGCTTTCCCGGTATGGGGGCTCGTTTTGACTAATTTCGCGCGCCGCAAACGAGTTTGCTGTACAGCACACCGTGCGGTTATGCCGATGGTTATCGCTGCGTAGCGCTGCAGCGGTAATTTTCGGATCGTTTACAACGGGTAAGCAGACGCAACTTTTTGCTCGTGCGAGTGAGAACTTTGCAGACCGAGTTTTTGAAAGTTTTTCGCGGGAAAAGTTCCGCTGGAACGGCTAATGTTTTTTGTTGTTGTACTCGGTTATGTGCGAGCATTCGATGCTTACGTTGAAATTAAAATTGTTTGCGGGCCGCTTCGGGTGAGTGAATTGTTTTTTCGTCTTCTACGACCTTCGTAAGGATGTTGAGTGAGGAGAGATTTTTCATAGTACCTTTTAAGTATGCACTCTTTTAAGTAGGCATTATTTAACGAATCGTATTTCTAGTCAGTCTGATTCGAAAAGCGTTTTGTAAATACGCTGTCTAAGCATTGCACGTCTACTTTCTATGCTTCGTACATATGGACGATAGACGGGAAAAATAATCGTCAGTACTTGGGTTTATTGGAAAAAGTTTCAAATTTTTGATGCGAATTTGAAATGCATCGTCCTCACTTCGATACGCACCCGTAATATTTTTTTATTTTTAACGCTTATAGTCAAAATTTACGTAATGTAATGTATAATCGCGTACTGAACGTAAAACATTCAAATTACGCGATATTTTTTTTTTCAATTTCCTACTTGCGCATGTACAAAATTGCATGAAACGTTCACTTGAGGAAAAAATAAATTTAAAAACAAGTCATCAACACTTTCATTACTCTCACCAATATATCGCGTTAACGAGCGACGATAAACTAGATTTGAGCGACTGTAAAATCGCGCAAAATATACTTTGTCAATTCGCAAAAGTAGTTGGCCTTTCTTTCATAACGAGGTAAGATAAATGTCCGAAGCTTTCATGCATATACCATCGGATAAACGGAGGCTTAATTTCGCTATTGGACGAAAAGTTTTTAATCAAATGTCGTCGGTCGTATACACACGGAGTTTCATCAATGGAGACTGATTCCATTCGAGTCCAACAAATGCCGAGAGAGACAGAGATACACCGTTTATCCGGATGGGCCGAGCGTATATCTCTCGGTCTGGATTCACGAGGACTTCCGGCTTGCCGAAACTTTCCCCTGCCCCCGGTAAACGAGCTTACCAAGATCATCGACCGGAGAATGCGAAATCAAGACCCACTGTGCACACTACTAGCAACAACAACAACAAGGGCAAACGAACAAACGGCCAAAACCAATCGACTCTACGAGCGTTATTTGATTTCGCATCTTCGATAACACGAGCCATCCGACAATTAAACGAAATCAAGGAGCGTGTCGAGATTTATTGAACTAGGTCGCACATCCGACGGAAGGCCCGTGCAAAAGCACCTCCGAATCCACACTCTGGATTTCGTAACTTGGGCTCTTTGGTGCACTGAACGTGCACCTGCGTGTACATATATATGTGTGTACACGTTCACATGTGTATCCGTCGCTGAATAAATAACAATTTAACCAAAGGGGATCCGTTGATTGAAGGGGGGAACTCTGCTCGCCCCGTCTCTCCCCAAAAAGTGGTTTTTCGCCCATTGACTTTTGGGTGAAATAGCTTTTTTTCGGAGGAAGCGCTCGGAATTCCACCCGAACGATATTGCCCCCCCGGAAAGCCAATATAAAGTTCAAAAAGATCTCACCTCGGGCTGCGGAAAAAAAAGGCAATACCGCAAAATTAAAAGGATTACCCTTGCCAGGGGCTACGCTTGCACCCACGTACACGACGAAAGTTCCGCAAGCTCGAGACACCCCGTGTCACACACGGAAGGGCGAAATCAATCGCCAGTCAAATATTTGCACGCTGGCTCCGTGAGAGAGAAGAGATACACGTTCCCAGTTGGAATGGACGTACGTGGGGCAGGAGTAAACGCAGATGTTGACTGTGGACTCACCCCGATAGTGCACAAAAGGGCGTGCAGGTCCGTGGAGTGCCTGAACTCCCGTGCCTCGTAGCAGAGGAAGCCGACGGTGCCCAGTATCAGCACATGATTGACAGCGTTCATGCCAATCAGGAGTACCTGCCGGTTGCTCACGACGAACGGCTCGTCCGCGCTCGCCGTACCTTCCTCTATCTGAATGGCCTTCATTGCCTTTCTTTTTCCCTCTCAAACTCCCTCGATTATCGTACTCCCCCTGATTCGCTTTTGAAAGTTATCGGGTTATATCGAGTCAATCGTTATCGAATTATCTCGCTTGGCGGCTGTATACATGTATAGACTTGCACCGGTAACCGGTTGGAAATTACAATCGAAAAATCAAAAGAGAGTTTTCCCCCGGCGTTAATTCGCTCGGGAGCAAGTTGAAAATTGAGAAAAAAAAATGTATCTGTACCCGAGAGAGCGCGCTTTGGCGAGCAAATTGCGTAGAGTTTGATTTTCGATAAAAGTTTTCCTCCCGGCGTGCGCACCGGCGGCATCGGCAGCTAACGCAGCACTAACGGTTTTCCGGCTGCTGTATAGTACATACGGACAATCCTGAATCGGTCGATTCATCATTGGGAGTTTATCAGAGAGCACTCCCCCCCCTCGATATTTTCTGATTTGTAAAACTGTTGCCTCGTTGCATAATCATAATTGATGTAGAGTTCGAGGTTATTTTTAGGCTTTGCTTGGAGTTGGATTGTTTTGTTGCGTGACTGTACTGTTTCTCTTTGGCCAACTTTGATAAGAGTGTGCGAACTGTATGTGAAGTACTTTATAACAATATACCTACATCAGATAACGAACCGATTGTAAACTAAAGCTTTCCTGTGGCTAAAGAATACAGGCAAATTTAGGGTAGTGTTTTATGAGTGATTAGGTAAATCCTTTTTTTTTTGCCTATACGTTTGTTGTGAATTCCTGTGTACATACAGAGATACTTAACGTAGCGCGTATTTTGATAACAGACGCGTCTGTACGTAGTAATAAAGATAATGTAATAAAGAATAACGCAAATTACTCATTATTGCTTGTTTACGGAATAAGAGGAAATATCAAGGTACTTGATAATTTTTTTTTTTTTTTTGTAAAGTAGGTTCGAAGAATAATAAGTAAACTTTCAAAAATAAAGAGAATAAAATATAAATGTTCACTACATTTTACTCTAAAATTTTGTGTTCCACTTAGTACACAGGTTTGGATGATTTACATCTATAGATAGTTGTAACTGATTGAAGAAAGTACGGAATATTACAGCTTAAATGGCCGAAACGTATGGAAGGATGATTCAAAATTCAATTTTTTTCCCTTCTAGTATTGTCTTATTCTCAGCGTCTCGAGAACACGTGTACCAATATTCAGATCTTATAATTTTCGTAGTAAAAGAAGAGATCATTAAAAAACACAACCGGTTTATACAAATTGATAAACCGAAATGAAAGATTTTCGCTCTTGTTTTTAATAAAATATTTTAATTTTATGATGGATCCACAGCACATTTTAAATCCCATATCATAAAACATATACTTTTAGAGTATTCATTCCGACCTGTCTATACAAAGCTTTGCAGTGGGAAATTAAATAACGTTTGCGCAGGGCTCAGGCAGTTAATTACTAGTTCCCCGTGAGTGAATACTTTGAGTCAAAATTTAATTGGATCGTTTTACATTTCCCCGCTGATTTTTCTTTGAAATCGATCTTCTTCCGTAGATATGTTTTTACGGTAAAATCTGATTAGTCTGGAGCTTTAAAGCGTGCACGTTTCACCTAAATTAGCTGATTAATTGACGGCTCATCTTGTGTCGATTCCGTGAATGATCGAGTCAAAACTTTTGAAGCTGCAAATACGAATAAAAAAACTGTAATTTACACACCTATATTTTTGCTACCACAGATTGCAATAAAATAATTATGCGTATGTTGCAAGCAGATGAAAAAAAGAAAAAAATGGGTTTTCCAAAAAATACCAACTTTCAGCCTCAGAAAATGAAATGAAGATAACTCTTTATAGGGAAATTGAGTGCAAGTGTTTTTCACACAGTAATATTTGTGTTTATTTACGAACCAACGATTGATTTTAAGAATTTTGGACTGTTCCATGCACTTCTCGAACATCATTGAATTGAATACCTGCAGAACAACATTATGATTACATGGTTTGATTCGTGTTAAAAACGTAGTTTCACAGCGGTGGTAAGCAGAAAGCAGCTTCAACGTAAAAAAGTAAAGAACCCAATCCCCCGAACGAGGAAAATGCACGTCGATAAAAGGACGATGAGGGTAGCGGTAAGCCACTTTGCTCAAGTAAGTTATATAAATTTATAAAGCGACGCAAAAGGAAGTCTCCGCCGTGTACACATAGTCCCCCTCCCCTCCCTGACCCTTTCTCTGTCCCCCCCTTTAACTACACAGCTGGGAGCCACTGGTGAAAATAATACCGGCGAAATAAGCTTGAAGTGCGCTGCCAGCAATAATGGCATCACCAGCGCTACCACGGTACGAAAGAATAAAAGAAAAAAGAGGCGATGACAGGTGGACAAGGGCAGCCTTGGCCGGTTGTCTTGGGGGAAAAAAGGAGCGAGCAAACGTGCCAAAAGATTAGAAGCGCGATTATACCTGGAATAACTGATTATCAAAATATCGCGAATGATCGATAAACCAGTGATTATTTCGACGCTTTATCGGGCGCCAAGTGGTGCGTGCTGGATGAGCCATTCGTACCACACGTC
Source organism: Copidosoma floridanum (assembly GCF_036245765.1). Lineage (NCBI taxonomy): Eukaryota > Metazoa > Arthropoda > Insecta > Hymenoptera > Encyrtidae > Copidosoma > Copidosoma floridanum. The sequence goes on along the minus strand of NW_028321898.1, from coordinate 22,232,208 downwards.
TGTCTGGACGCACGTATAGGAGCGATAACGCGTGAGAACGATAAGATCGACGGTTCTTCTCGGTGGAGGTGAAGGGAAAGAAAATAAATGGAAATAAACTGCCACCGGCTTATAAATGGGGACGCGAAGACAGATTTTATTCATTTGGCCGATTTTCCTTTTAAGGAAACGCTCCAGAGTGTTGGGTGTGCGTCGTCATTTTTTTTATGACTTTAGCTCCTCACTTCGACTGCTGCAGGAGTAATGTTTTAGAATGGATTTTAAAAATAAGGGGAGGTCAGTCGTTCACACTTACAACGCTTGAGATTTTCTTTCTCTTATTTTCCAGCCGAGTTTTTGCTGTAGTTGGTTGTCTATTAATTTTTTTTTTACCTTTAATAGCTTCAGGGATGCAATTTTCAATTCAACAAATTTGGTTACCTCACAGTTTCAATATCTGATAAGAAACCGAGTGCACTTGGGATGTATAGACGTAAGTTTAAGAGTTGATCCACGAGGCGGATTGTAATCTGGTGGTGATCGAAGAACAATCAGTGTTCTTGACTGCGGGACTCGAGACTGATTGATGATAAATCATGCGAAAACGTGCTGGGAAGCCGTGCGTTATCGTGTCTATCCCATTTTTGCATTAATCGCACTTTCATAGATCGTGTAATCGATACATGGATCGTACATAGGTTTCTATTTATTGGCAATCAAAAAAAAAAATTGCACTACTACGATTTAAATTACTCATCGCGACAGAGGAGCACGTGCGTTGTAGTTCATGATCATTATTTTATGGATATTGTGATATGTACAACATGTGTGGATTAAGATAAAGTGATTTTCATTTGCACACGTTGGTCGTGTGTACTTTGTCGTATTGATGATGATGCATTTCGTTTGTAGAAAAAAATTATTCTGCAGGAAAAATCGATGATTTGCGTAGGAAAAACGTCTGGGAATCCCTGATATTATTAACGTAAACAAATTGTCTCATTAATAGATGTGCACACGAGGATAAATTTTTCACGCTAATTGAAGTGATTTCATCTTTGGTTTCAACGTATTTGCAAAACCAAAACCGGATAAAACAACGTTCCTCGCATCTGATTTCTAGTATAAAAAAAAAAATTAACTTTTATTTACTTATTGTTACTTACTTTTGTAAATTTTTCGAGATTTCTAAGCTATGTAACTTGCACAATGCTATTGTATGCATTTATACCTTATTAATGCTGCTTTTCATCTCGTTCTTGTGGTAATACCCGAATTGGATTACACAAACCGCACTGACCAATAAATACATATGATGGTTACTTTATTACTTATTGTTTAAAATAAATTACCACACTGTCGCTTAAACTATTTAAAATGAAATCAAAGTTCGATCTCTTTTTAACAAATCATTTTAACAACCACAATATAGTTAAACAGTTATAATCTAATATAGTTATCGCAGATTCTCTATCTTATGAGCCAAGGGTAATTAACGAGCGTTTGATGGATTCCCACCAAATGATAAAAATTATTATCTTGGTATGAAATAACAAACCCCTACCCTCAAAAAAATCGATTCAGCCCATGGTAAGTGATTTCAACCCTCTGTAAGCTGCACCCTTATATGGTCTTTGCGGAATAGAATGTTTGGGTTGCTACAGGTTGGTAAATCAGGGAGCAACTTTGCAGCGGTAGGCAAGTGATGTCGGTAAAGAGAATGTTCGGAGATAAAAATTGATCCCATATATATATTATTGTTTTGTCATCACTTTATGATTATGAGATATGGGAATTGTTAAAAATATTATAGACTTGTTCAACTCGTTCCTGATGAGCTGCAGATAAAATACCATGTCCACAAACTTTATGCAGCCGATGGTAGAAAGCAAAGGGTAGGATTTTCAGGGTATTGGAAGCCTCGATCCTAATAGTTGATAATCAATTAAAAACTATGCAAAAATGGTCAAGAATACAGGGCTATAAGATCATACATCACGCTATTCCTTTTAAATGGAATAAGGTGATAAAAGCTTTTAACTTAGGTGTCTATAATGAATTCTCCGATTCTCCAACAGAGAAGAGAAATAAATTGTCGGACACCAGAAACCATCACTGCAAGTCTCCGCAGCTCAAAGATCAAGTTTTCACAGATAAAATAATGATAGTTGTAACTTTTTGTTAGTTTTAAAGATTATATCAATGTTTTAATACATAAAAAAGTGAAAGTATATTTTTTTACTATTGTTATTTGTTTTTATATCATGAACATTTTACTTATTGTTGTAAACAATTTTAAATAAAATTAGTTTTTTATTATTTGTTTATCTTGTATATGAGGTTTTGTGCTCATAGCATAATATTCCACTAATGTGGTCAACAAACCGACTGATCTATTATTTATGACATTATTGGTCAAACGAAATCTTTATTTCACCTTCTAGCGACGAGAAACCTGTCTAACGAGAAACAGCATTGTATTTTTTTTAATTTTTGTAAAAATTACACGAGGGTAACTAAGTATCTAGTTTTAGCGCAACAAAAGTGTACCTTGGTATTGTACTTACATCTCGAACCAGCTCCATATTATATTTAAAAAAGTTTTTCGTAATAACTAACAAATTATTAGTAATATAGTTAACCAAACATTCCACTCTCTCGAATTATCACTCCTGCAAAATATGCCTGAAAGATAAATAATACATCAACGTGTTGAACACTAAAGTTTCAATAATTAAGTAGTAACCCTTCGATGAGAAATGCAATATAACGAGCAAAGTAACTTTTTTCATACCAATTAAGCTCAACGAGCATCCCTCGTAACGATCTTGGGGTGCAGTAGCGAAAAATTCGACGCCACGCTACGAGCTCGTTGAATTTCATCAAATTTTACAAGCTCCTGGTCCCGAGCCAATATCATCAAGCATTGAGCTTTGGATTTAACGCATGACCGAGTCTCGATGATGATGTAACCGATACGTGGCACAAGCTCGTCTACGGAGAAACGATAGGTATATACATCACAAGAGAGGCAAGATCCGGGATGTATAAAGATTTTTTTCTTTTTTTTTTTTTTACCGAGTAAACATAGTATAGGAAACGGTAAACACTACGGAATTCCCGAGTGGTTATTTGACTCGCGAGCCCCTCTTGGATTGACTTTGCGAGCTGGGAGATGAAGGAAAGAAAAAAAAAGATTAGAGAAGCACCCAACAAGCCATTTGTAAACTAATATTTTTACATTTACAAGAACAAAAAAAAAGGAACATTATCGCCCCAACAGTATGAGAAAAAATAGTTTAATCCAATGAAAATTTGGTTTTCAATTCTTTAATTACCATAAAAAAATCAAATGGTAATCCAAACTATATTATTTGGTTGATGTCAGATCAATTGTTCTCTAATGTTGTCGCACGCGCTTTTATGGTGCTGCCCTCATAAATAGTGACAACAGAAATAAATGTTTCGTAAAGAATAGATTTTATAACATTCTTTGTTCTTGAAACCTGACCTAAAAATTACAGCTATTCAATCAGCACAACTGAGTCAAAAAGTAATTGCAAACAGTTTTTTTTTTTTTTTTTTTTTAAGTACCTATGTATTTTTTCTAACGATTTTATTGGTCATTGCTACTTTATAGTTAGTATATAAAAACTAAGCTACTATACTAAACTATATAAAAAAGGTTGAAGTTACAATCTCACTATTTTTAATAGTTGGAGCAACAATTTAACTGATTTTTACCATTTTTTTTAATGGTTCAGCTAACCAAATGTATTTTTTCGCGGCGTCCATCGCGATAAGCCCACTAGTTGGGTGTGAAAGTAAAAAAGCTAGCCCAAGCAAGGGATGAAAAAAAAAACCCCACTCGCACCCATCGACCGGAGGGGGGGGGTAGTTTCAATCTACGTGATGGTCGCGCGGAGTGGGAAAAAAAAGCTCAAAGTTGGGATGGACGAAAAGCTCGCGCTTGCGTGCCGCCAAAGGGCGAACTCGACCTCTCGATGGCTGTCTGTATGTTTGCCTTGGCCGATGGTAACGGACGGCAGACGGAGGAGCAAGTCAAGGAAACAAAGCTCGCCTCGGTCTCGTTATTTTTTGTGTACACACCGGTGCGGCTTATCGCTCCGGAAAGAGCTTTTTTCGCTGCCCTGCACTCCGCATCGGGATAATTTTCACGGTCCGGGAACCCCGTGTCTGCCCCTCCGACAAATTGTCCGGTGCTCCTCGTCCTGGGACTGTCTCGAGAATCGGAGGGGGCAGGGGAAAAAAGACGTCATCAAAAAGCCAACACAAGTGTATATGCGCGCCATCAAAAAGGAATGCAAATATAAGTATCCTTCCACCCGCCGATCTTCTCTCTGGACCTCTACATATATATACATGTTTTTTTTCCATCCCTCCAAAGTTTTGATGAAAAAAATGCAAAGCGCACACGCGCGCGACTCGTTATATCGGTAGAAAAGGCGCGAGCGAGCGAGAACTCGAGTAGGCCGGCGGCCCGCTTTGATCATCAGTCGTCGATCTCTCCTCCCTCCCTCGACGCCTCCATACACCGGCAGAGCTTCTCTCTTTCTCTCCGTTGTACTACTTGAATATGGAGTACCGGCTCCGAGGCTCCTCCCGCTGGTATCTAATTGTCGTGCCCTGCTCTTCGATACTCGCGTTCCTCCATACCTCCGCGAGAGGGGGAACGAAATTTCAATCTTTTTTTTGTCCCCCACCCCTCGATGTACGACGAGTTTTATTTCCCGCATAAAGAGGCGACGTGACGTGTGTTTTCTTCCCAAAGGTCAACCCAGTGGATGGAGTTTGGACGTAGTATGATTACGAAATGCTGGCGATGCTTCGTACAGCGAAAATTCCTCGTGATTTTTTGTAAGCGCCAAACATTTCCATATCGCTTTGATCCTTCGCCTTCTATGGTATCCTCCTCCCTCCGATTGCACCCCAAAGGATCCACCGGCCTCGACCAATTAATTATTGCGCACCGCGCAGTCGTTGTGTGTACGCAACAATCAAAAGGGAATCAAAGAGTGCTCGAAGGAATGGAACAAAAAAAAGCTCCCTCCTCCCCCTGCGAGCGGTATAAGTACGCTAGGTAGTATCGCAAACAATGGCAGCGCTCGCAAGGTAAACACCAGCGGCACACTCGACGCTAGACCCCTGACTTCTCCTTTTTTTTCCACCGTAACATTAAAATATCACTCGAGGAAGAGGAAATACAATCCGTATCCATTTGATGAAAGTCCATCGGTGGCCCCTCTCTTGGGCAAAGACAAGATAAAATATAGTACATGTATCAGAGCGGGGTCCAAGTGTGACGTATACCATATCGCTCAAATTAGAGGAGAATGCCGGTGTCACTTGAACCCACGCCATCATCGCACGGCTCGGCTGTTCGCGAAGAACAAAAAAAAACACACCCAAGAAAAAGCTCAAGATTGCCACCAGAGAAAACAGCACGCAACCCTGCATCTGTAACAAGTGGTGAGGGGGGGGGGGACGATCCCGCACACGGGTACACCTATAACAGCGCACGCAGCAGTGGTAGGCACGCACGCGACGGGGGTGTTGGGGGCGGCAAATAATGGTGGAGAAAAATAAAAGGATCGGAGAGAGGCTTGGGTTCTCGAGGTGAAGTTCGGCGTAGATCAAAGGGGGCACATAGGTACAGTAGACTACTCTCGTACGGTTACGAGTGGCAGTCGTCGTCGAGGATGCGAAGAGGGGTAAGAGGGTGCGCTGTGTTTTTTTTTTTCTTTTTATAATCGTGTAATGTAGGGAAGGCTCGCGGCGTACGGGTACGAAGCGCAATCGACGAGGTGCCTTGATCCGCGAGTTTTGACCACGACAACGTGTACCCACTTACCAGATCCCCCCCTCCCTTTCTTTTGTATTCCTTGGCCGACGTTCGAGCGATCGAGCAGAGAAATACCCATATACTTACCTCGAGCGCATTGGATTTTTGCACGAAGATCGTTACCATTAGCTGTCATCGTCTCGAGAATGCTTTTCGAGTTCGGGATGGCTATTTTCGAGGTGTAATTATGAAAGAGACTTTCGCGTAAAGATTTTAATTAAATTTTACTCGTATATAGTTTCAAGCACCGGCGGTACATGTACAAGCAACGGTCACGATCACTGGCAAATAAAAAAAAATTAACGACTTGCTTACTTCTCGGTTTGTGCCAGTAGAGAATTTTAAGTAGGTAAGTCGTGCAGTTCATCACAAAAAAAAAATAAAAAAATAAAAACGCCAGACCAGTGGGAGATAGAGGTCGCATTAATCAGATTTGGGGCGCGTCGCGGCGCCGTAATCAGCCAATTACACGGATCCCTCGGCCAAGGGAGCGGTTTTTCTCCTCTTTGGCACCCGGTGGTAGTGGGCGAAAGTAGCTCGTTATCGGTGCGCCTTGATCCTTTCAAGCGTTCCACCGACTCTACGATTTTTTTTTTTTTTTTTTTTTCCTACCCCTCTTTTTTCATCCAAATCCGACGACTTTCGGGAGCACAGAGGGAATAATACATTAGTGGATTTTCGGGGCTGCACAAAAGTCTTCCACGCCAAAGAGACCGCTCAGTGTCCAATGAAACGTCAGCAACTATCGGAAAAGGAGAATTGTATCGCCAGGGGAGCGGAACAGCCTTGCGGGACATCTTGAATATGTGCCATCGTAGCTTTTTTCTATTTTTCGGTTATTTTAAATTTACCATGTTTGCAAAAGCTCCGTCATTGTTGTACTTTTCTTTAAAACAAAATATTTCATTAGCCGTGACGTTCCTTACAAACGATACAGCTGTGAGCGACCCTCATCCCTTTTGGTGCATGTATAAACTCCAAAGTACCGCACGTACATGTATATAGAGCTTTCGCCGGAGAGGAGCAGTAATGGCAAACCGGCACCTCGAGCCATCAAAACTTACCCGAGTAACTGCGAGTATACAATATATGTTGTGCTGGGAGAAGTAGGCGGCGACTGGAGTGGCAGTCGAGGCTTCAGTTTCAGACGCCAAAAGCACGGGAGGCGTGAAAAGCTGCGATGAAGCCGAGAAGTAGATATAAGTAGAAGGAGGTGGGGAGGAAGAGCAGCTCTGCCGTATTGTACGGCTGCTCGACCGGTGGGATCCTCTTCTTTTCTTTCGCGTTGCAGCGCTTCCCATCGACAATGCCATTTTTACAGTGGCAAGTATATAAATATGCGTGTTTTCTCGCAAAAAGAGTACAAGTGTCTGCCCATGGTTAGTTCGGTGAACCGAGTGTGTGCATATGCATTATGAGCCACACCCTAGATTACCCCCTTGCTCGCCCTGGCCAATTTATCAGCCAATTTGTCGTCGCGAGAGGGAACGATTCTTACAACGTATCACTCACCGGGCTGTTTAATCCCGAGTTCACCCAACCGTCACCACTGCGATGTATACGTGTAGCCCGAAAATTGGTTGGTATTGTACACACCCACTAGCGCGAGAGGGAGAAAGAGAGAGGGTGCAGGCGAGGGCGTCCGAGCGAGCGTGAAAGCTGCCGGCTCGCCGGAAGGCAAACATTGACATATGCTCCGCGCGAAATCTTCTCCTGTCACTCTTTGCGACCCCTATAACCCCCGCGATCGCTATCGGGCGCAACTAGTTTTTTTTTTTTTTTTTTTTTCCCCTTTCTTCCCGATCTCCCTGTCCTTTTAAATAAATTACACTTTTCGGCTGTTTGTTTGTTTGACGTACAATTACTTTCTTACGCTTCGCCCATGTATACAGGATTACGCCCATCTCGCCCCGTTATGGTATTAGGGAGGAGAGATCGGTAAGACACGGAGGTCTTCCCACAGCCTTGACCCGTTTCGGGCTCGCACATGCGCACGTAACGCGCAATCCGTTCTCCCATCCCGTATAATCTCAGGCAGTGCACACCTAATGCGTGTATTATATTGTATTGTATTGTGTATACGTATATAAGTCGGGGAGAAAGAGGTAGACTCGAGGAAACAAGTGCGCCGGTGCACGGTGCACCCAAAGTAACCCCTTTCACAACTCGACAATGCATTCACGTATCCACCGGTAGGGAAAATCGAATTTTCAAACGAGCGGGAAAAAAGGGTATAAGCGGCTGCTAATGATCTTCCTAATGCCGGTAATCCTCTTTGGCTGCGGTGTGCCCACTCTCGCGTGACCCCGTTCTCCCCTTTTTTTTTCTCCACCGATTTTTCGGGATTTTCCCAATGGGTGTATAATAATACGCCTTACGGACAGTTTTTTTCGTTATAAAAGTGTACAGTTTTGTACGGGGAAGGACAGGCGCGTCCTGTGGTCTTTCTTTGGTTGCTCGTTTTTGCTCGTTTATCCTCATACGGAATCAAAGGGTTCGAGTGCTCGTCCCAGGTATACATATACACTTTAAAAGTGCTCTGTTTATCAATGATCCATCTTTTCTTGTTACAAATCCACTGTAAGTATCGATAGCGTTTGTAAAAATAATAATAAAACCCTCGACAGCAACTCGATCCCTTGTAAACAAACAATTACAGCCGGTAATCAGCGGTAGCCCACGTCAAAGTCCCCCAAATACCTCCACTCCATTCGAGTCATTCGATTTGGAATCACACGATTCACACGCGCTCGGCGGTTTCCCCGATCAACCCACGCACGTATATATATGCATGTGCCTACATCCATATACACGCCGGGAATCGGATGCGACTCCTGTTTCTCCCTCCGAGCGCGCAGAGAGGCCCTCGGGGCGGTATACGTATGTATATACACCAGCCAACTCTGGCATTAAACTCGAGTAGACGTTTTGAACTGGCTTTCTGTTTGGAAAGGCTGTCGCCCCTCGTCAGCCTTATTGAAGATCCGTCGCCGCCGCCCGTAATGCGGAAGCCTTGACCGAGGCGCACGGGGCATGTTAGCTCCCGTGTATATAACATACCCCCCCCCCGGCGATTCTCTCTCTCTCTCTCCCTTTGCTCGCATGTGCAGTTAAAGCCAGGGGAATCCACAATACACGCGTGTGTAATACAACATGTTTCGTGTGCATGGGAAGCGAGCTACTTACTCCTGCGCGTATATGTACATGCATGCGGGGATTTTTCACGGATGAAGCTGCCTAATACCCCGTCCTGAGTCTCCTCCGTCCTTTTCGATCGTGTACCTATTTTGTACGCGTATACTTATTATGTATATACATACATACACACGTGAGGGTTTTTTTGTGCGCGTTACCTTTCTCCCTCGCTCCTCGGCTTATCTTTCGTACGTATATTATACGCTCGATCGCTGCGTCGATTTTCGTGACAGTCCTATGCGCGTCGAGCACGTAAAACAATGCCGATACCATGATTTTTCGTTTATCTCGATTGAAAAGTGTTTTGGTGTCGGCGTTTTACCGATTCTCCCGCACCCCGAAACCTTGTAATCGGCAATTTCGTTTGTCAACCGAGTAAATTGAATCGGACAGGCCCTCCCCTTGTTCCTTTCGCCCCAAATCGCTACCGAAGCCCCCGTCCCGCTCGCAATCGGTAAGCTCTATCGTTCCTTTCCATCACGAGGGATGCGGTGCACCTGAAAAAAAAAAAAAAAAAACTAATTTTCGCTCGACAAGTAAAAAAGAAGAGGTCAGCAGCGGAGCAGTCGATTGGGTCGTGTGCACACACAGCCATAATCCAGCAACAACGGACGACGATGTACTCTCGGTCTGAAAAAAGGCCGCCGCGAGCAGGAAACAAGCGATGATCGGGCGCATCCGTTCGACGGCTGGGGGTGGGGGGGAAAGGGCCGCCGATCCGATGAGCAAAGTGGCAAACTGTTGGGGAATGAATAAAATGGGCAGACTCAAATGCGCGCGTGCACTGGAAGGAAAAAAAAAAAGAAAAGGAAGAAAAAAGGCATCGATCGAAGCCATCAAAGTGGCAGTCGTATGTATATGCAGCTCATCCTCGCTGTTTGCTCGCTCCTACTTTGTTTGTACGTATACCCTATGTGTACGCATTTTTATATCAAAAAACGAGCAGAGAGAAGGGCCCAAGTCCATTGTACCCGGTGCACGGCCTCTTGAGTTTGCACTGAAGATTTAGGACCTCGCAGCTTTGCCTCCCCCTTCTCCCTTTTACCTCGGGAAAACAGCCATACACTCACACGTAAGCTCTCGGGGCCCGTTCGTACCTCGAATGTAATTTTTATGCGTAAGTTTACATTGATGTATATGTACAGCCGAGTGGATGGATCTTTTTTTTTTTTTTTTTTTTCTACTTGTTCTGTTTACTTCCTTTCTCTCATACGTGGCTCGTATTGGATAATTTTCTTTTTTCCCGAGGAACCGTACGGAGAGCGGTGAGGGCCCTTCGATTAGTTTCGCGTTATTACCCTCCGAAATTTTCGGTTTTCTATACTGCATCGGGTTGCTTTTTTTCCTCCTTTCATCCCGAAAAGTTGTGGCACTCGGCGTTAATTGTTTCCCGAGAACTCATGCATGGCACGGAACAACGAACGCTTCACGGAATTGATTTCCATCGAACCCACCCCAAAATACATTACCAAATAAAACGACAACCCTACACTCACTGAAAAATTAATCAGCTCCGCTTGCAAAACATCCACCCACGTAGCAAACATGAACATTCCCTTTTTTCGCGCGCAACAATGGCACGTCTCCGTCGTCATGCAAACTCCACCGAATACATATATACGTATACACATGGCATTGGAGCGAAGGGATTATAAACGCGGAGCGTGGATGAAAAAGCAGCAGCGGAGATAGAGGGAGGAAAAAGATGGCTTTTCCGCTAACGAGAACCGGCGAGGAAATATGCAAAGGCGTGGCGCAACGTGCATTCGTACATATGCACATTTGCGTATACACAAGCTGAGGGAGGAAGCAAAAAATTGAGCCGCCAGTCGCTGAATGCTTCAGAAACCAAATAAAAAAAAAAAAAAAAAGTGACAATGACACGGAGAAGAGGGAGAAAGGAAGGGATGCAGCAGGGAGGGACCATTTTTTAACTGGGAGATAAAAAAATACTCTCCTCCGAGGGGGAACAATAATCATGCGCGGTGCACCCGTGTGCGCGTGTGTTGGTATAAAAAAAAAAAAAAAAAAAAAAAACACGTGGATAACAAGAAAGGTTGGGAGTGAAAGAAAGGAGGAAAAAAACGCGTACGTATGCCATGAGGGGGGTATGGTTGGCAGGGGGGGGGAAGGGTGGGCACGAAGTTGGCGAGATTTCCCGTCGGGCGTGTCACGCACAAGCCGCATTATATTGTCCTCGTAGTCATCGTCGCCGCGCGCGTTGTGTGTCGTCTGCAATCTCGCTAAGCGTTTCGCGGTGTAACACACCCATTCGTGCCCCACCCTCCCGCTGCAACGCACGCACGTTCAACCTGTCCACCCACGTCAGGCACGTGCACCACCAGCTCTCCCCCTTCACCTCTTTTTTTTTTGTTGTATTGTGCATGTACGTATATGTATGGGTGTGGGGGAGTTAAGCGCACGTGATGGTGGTGTTTTATTGTTGATATTATTTTCTGTTTCGTCAATTGACTCTCTCGCGCGACGGACGTGACGGGTGAGAGGATTACGACCACGCGCACTGTTGGATTCGCCGACAGAGTCCCGTCTCCTTTATTTGTTTTTTGTTTTTTTCATTTTTATAAACCGTAAAAACGATCCTCGCCATTTCATCCAAACATTCACACCCGAGAGGTGTTCCAAAATTGTATACCATCCCTCTCTCTCTCTTTCTCTCTATTAATAATAATAATAATAATCTCTCTCTCTCTTAAGAATAATGTTCCTGCAAATGTGCGAAAATTATATTGTCGGCCGTGCTTCAAAGAAGCACTTTATAATTATTATTCGAGTAAGGTCTAGCAAACACTTGTGTTACTTAGTCTCAGTTAACGCCAGTATTAGTTAATACAGTACTTTTCCTTAGCTACATTATTACAATTGTTAATTTTATTATTGTTATTATTGTCATGGTTGTTATTTATTTATTTTTTTTATTTCATTTTCTTCTTTTTTTTTCTTCATTATATGATGCGCTACTATAATTTGGGCACCGCTTTAGCCCCAAATATTACTTATGTAAACATTCACATTGTAACCTTTTGTACTTTGCTTGGACTATACAGGAACTCGAGTATGTCTCGCTGAGTCCTTAGCCTCTTTAAATAAAAATTCAAATTCAAATTCAATTCTCTCTATTAGCTTAAATAAATACACTCTACTCTACTCTACTCTCTATCAGAAAGTTGTTTCAGTACCCAGCAATACTTAAATTATTTTACTTATTTATTTCCATACCTTATTATAATTCTACTTTCATTATTAATGCATTTATGAACTTAATTTTATTTGTACTACTCAAATTGTTAATTGAAAGTTTCACTTGATCTTATGTTACTAAAGTATTATGGGCCCTAAGGCTTTAGCTATCGAATAAAGAAATCTAAATGTCTCTCTCGCATTAAGATTTATTCTCTTGGCACTTTTACGAGAATCTGCGTAGTTTCTTGTGTAGTTTGGGAAAAAGATCGTCGCTGTGCCCAAGAACGAGTGGAAAAAAAAAAACAAGCCTACATGGCACGAGCAATTTAGCAAAGTACTGGCTCGAACCGCGGCTTGCCATACATTTACACCACCAACGCTCGCACGCGTCTCTCTTTTTGCATGCCATTTGTTTCCCCAGCCGCGGCTGCTTTTTTTGTCTCCTCGCGATTTTCAGTTATTCCGACGTCTGCGGCACTCGCCATGTACGCGACAATGAAAAGGGAGCAGAGAACAGAGAGAGGGAGGACGCCATTGTCGCGAGAGCATTTTCATTTCAAGCTTCGTTTGTGCACCTCCGAGTGCGCATCATTATCATGATATGCAAATTAAAGTAGTGCCGGGGAAGGTTTTTTCTCCGTTTGTTGGATCATAAAAAAAGGGGGTTTTTCACCCAAGTGCCGTATCGAGTGGTCTTCGACCTCGTTCCAGCTTGAAAAATGTCCGCGCGTTCCCTGAAGTGTCGGTATAACCGTCACTTCTTATTTCTAGTCCCGTAGCCGATGCGTATTTACGAGGAAAAACAAAGCGCGGAAACTCAAGACCGAATTCCGAGGTGGAGTCGCGCAATACACCCTATACGCAGCCCCGACACCTTGACAACCCCAAACAATGACGCCCAACAAGTTCAGCAAGAAAGAGAGAGAGAGAGAGTCGACGGCCGTCAGCTGCAGAAGCCCCGTAAATACCGATCATCGGCTTTTGCTCCCCCGCTCCTCAAAACACCGTTTTCTCCCTTCGCGATTTTATTACGAATTAAAATCGACCCCCCTCCCGAGACGTCCCATCTGACAAAAAGATAGACACCTACCTCTCGCCCCCGTCGCATTATCATCTCTCTTTTTTGTGTGTATGCACGTGTATATATACGTACACGCGTATACGCGCGGGGCACAAAGAGCCGTGTGCCGTAGATAGATGGCCGGGATATTTATTGTCGTCAATCGAGCGTGAATTGCTTGGGCACGCGGATCCCTTTAATTAACCTCTCACAACGGGATTTCGGGTGTCTGTATATACAAATACATGTACATCCTGCGCGTGTGTCCGTGGACATGTATGTATATATATATATATGGTTGCGCGTGCAGGGGAAGGAGGAGATAATTCGATTACGATTTCGATCTGGAGTTGTAATAAGAGACGAGATGAGGCTTATTTTCTTTTATCCCGCGCTCCGTCTGTCTGGCTCGTTATTTTCCTGGGGATGCTCTCTCGGCGCTCTTGTTGGGCAGCCAATAAAGCCGGGGTTGGTGGTTTTCGTCCCGGGGAAAAACTCTTTTTCGGGGGACCGGATGGGGAATCGGTGTATATATGTGATCGTGTGCGTTAGTAGCACGGAAGTGTAGGCGTCAGTATTTATTGATGACTACCATGCGTGTGGGTATGAAAATTTGAGTTTATTTTAGCACTTTTTCGAGAGGACAACGCAAGTTGCTCAAAAACATGATTTCAGGATCAGTCAACGCGTGGACTAAATACTTACCCACATGTTTTGTACTTTTATGGCTTATTTTTACTTTGAATCCTTGGGATGAGTTAGAGTAGACGCAAGTGCACATATGATTTAATAATTATTGAAAAATTATATGCAATATTTCATAAAATTCCTAGTTACGTTAATGTATGACAAACAGGTTTTTTTGTGAACAACTTATACTTCATAACAGTCAAAGTTTACATCACCTTTTTAGGACAAGATGTAACAGAGTGTTTTATGTGTTCACAACGTGTACGACCTGATGTACACAAAAAGTGACGCACGTCATATGTATATATTATGCTAACTACTGCGGAGATCAGAGGCAATACAATGGCAAATCTTTCTACTTTCTCCAACATTTCACTGCACGGTACAACTTTATAAGCGCTATGCGAATATACCCTTGGCAGGAGCTATAATTATCTACTACCCCAACCCTGTGCATATATACACACACACAACGCATCCCATTCACGTCAATCGTTCGCAACGCGCCTTTATACTCCCGATCCAACTTCCTCCTCCTCTTCTCCTTCTTTTACTCTCGGTCTCGCCCTCTCCCGGAGCCTCAGAGGTCAAACGAACCGCACTAAACAGATAATCGCTAATCTATTAGAATATTATGGGCATTAGTGAAATGAAGCGAGGCCCAATTTATTGGTCATAATTTCTCTCTCGGTCGTTCTCCCCGTGGCCGTTGTCGTCTCGTTGTTGTTACTACAACTGCATTGTAATGCGCCTCCTTTGGAGCAAAGGCCTGGCATCGGCAGAGGGTCTTTAATCCCCGGGACTGGACGTCGGCTCCTTTCAACGTCAAGCTTCTGATGTCCTCTCTTTCTTGCCTCCTCCGTGAATATTGGGTGCACCGTGCCTACACCAGTAGGAGCTTGTCCGCCGCGGAAGGTACACATCCGAAGATGCTTCGTTTACCTGCTTGCTTTAATTGAGATCGAAACTCGGATCCTCCGAGGGACAGCCTTCTCTTTTCCTCACTCCTTTTTTTCCTTTTTTTTTCTTTTATTTTTTTTTTTCCACCGTCCCTGAGAACTAATGACACGTGGTTGACAGTATGATTTTTTTCCTATGGCTGCTGTTTCCTACTGGTCAAATTTGTTGATGACATTCGTGGTTGAATCGATACTACACACTATATGTATCAACGATCGTATGAACATTCGATTTCTTGAAAATCGAGTGATAAACCACATAACTAATTAAGTGTACAATTTTCATTTTTTGTATTATAAAATGCATAAAAAGCATGTAGTTGAAATTTCTGTTAAACTTCAGTTTTTTCTCCAACGATTGACATGAGAATCCTGTACAGAGTAAACAGTTAAATCTGTGGGGAGTCAAACTTTTTCACTTTACGGCCATTTCATATTAGTTTTTCTTATTAAAATGCGCGCAGATTAAAGTAACTGGTTAATGTACCATAGATTTTGTTGTCCTTTAACTTGTCATCAACGCAACTACGACACATATTTTATAGAAAAGAGCTTAAAACGTGTGCTCTGACACGCGTGGATTTCCAGTGTGACTCCATACAATTATTTATTGAACGGACCAACATGTAGTCGCCCACCAAGCATGTATACAATGGAAAGGAAAAAAAAAATTGAAACTGGGGGCCGTAGAGGGGGAGTATTGTAATGTCAAAATAGCCATTAAAAATTATTGAAACCACAACAAGAGAAGAGCTCGCACAGAAGGGAGCTCGCGCTCGACCGGGACGCCGAAAGGACCTTTTTTGGCTCGTTCGCAACGGTATACAGGGAGAGGCTTTTCCCTCAGCCGTAACATATTATACGCGTCCGCACAACGCGTCTCACGCGGCCGTCCCCGAAAAAAAAGGGAAGGTATAGAGCGGCAAGGGGAGCACAGTGCGGTCGAATTTGCGCTCCGAGACGTCCATTGTGCGCGCGCGGGCGTACATCCGCGAGAGGCTTTCTATATATTTTCCCGAATAATAGGAAGTGGAAGTAGAGTTTTCCTCCCTACTCCCTTTGATCCTCGGCAGCGTCTTTCCGCGCGCCAGACAAGAAAATCAAGGCGAAGAAGGAGAAATCAATAATGACCGATCGCTCACGTGGCAGTGGTAGCGATCGGCTAATCTGCTTTTCGTGCGCACTTTTACATAACGGCGTTGAAAAGCCGCCAGTCGAGGCGCATCCCCGTTGCCTCGCTCCGTTTTTTCCATTGATTTTTTTTTTCCTTCGTGTTTCGGGTTTTGTTGTTACGTGCCCACGAGAGAACGCCGAGTCAGAGATTTGTGAAGCAAAATGGTCCTGGGACCTTTTTTTTTTTTTTTGTTCTCGGTGAGCAAACAGTTTCTCATGACGTTCCATCAATTCAAAAGTATGTTTTTCCCCCGAGAGTTGCGATTTTTTTCTTCAAGTCACAGGAAATATTTTTCAAAAACAGTAGTACACTCTTCAAGTACATTCATGATTCCCATTTCGTCAGTTATGTCATTAGGTGAATCCGTAAGTAGCGAAGCCCCCATGCATCATGACTCTACCGAATATGGGTTCGATATAAAGTTACGAATAGTTGCTAGATGTAGTAGCGCAGTAGTGCTCATAGGTGTTGCAACTCAATTATAATAAATGAAAGAAATCAGTTGATGTAAATAACAGGTACAACAACAATATCTGCATTTTTTTTATTTTGTTACTTATATGGATTAAAATGTCACAACACTGTGTACAATTTGTCACGGTGGTATAACTTAATTGTCCATTTAATCGTCACTCGCTTTTATCACGTGAAAAATAAAAACTTTCCAGGCCTAGGATCATTTTCATGATAAATTTTTGATTTTGCAAGCAAAAACAAGCTTTTCATTTACTCTTTCACCTGGTGAGACGTGGACACGAGGAGGTCCATGAATTTTAGCGACGGACTGATGGATCGGCTCGTTTGATCTCTTGGGCCCAACAAACAGCGGGTCCCCCGACACCTCCAGCGACACCTTCACCCCAAACACACGTCAGGAAAGAAAACAGCTTATTTTCTTCAAAAGCACCGTATACTCGCATGCGGCGTCCCAACACCACACGCACACATGCACATGCGCGCCACCGAATAATTTATCATAGGGGTAGGCGCGATAAACTCGTCTAGTAGCTTTTTTAGACTCTGCTAGCCGGAGAGGAGAGCCGTCTCCGAGGAATTGGGTAACTCGCGGAAGAAGCGTGAAAATGAAAAAAAAAAAAAAAAAAAAAAAAAAAAAAAGTAAGTAACCACCCACACACAAACACATATGTCGGCCCTCTAACGCGTCATAACCATCCTTTTTTTTCCTTGACACCTTCTTCTTGTCCTTCTTGAAGCTCCTCCCACATACAGTCCACTCACTTTGGATAAAGAGCGGCAATGGTGGGGGGAGGAAAAATTTACACTCTCTAGCGTGAAGCGGGGATGAAAAAGCGAGAGACGCATTCTCGAATCTGTTTAATCTCCGGGGTAGTAGGCAGAGATAGGAAGGGTGGGGGTGGTAAGTGAAAGCTATCTCCGTGAATGTAAAATCAAACAAAGCGACAAACAAACGCGGACCTTTGCTCCGCGCACGCCCACACGGGGGTAAAAGAGAGCCGGCGAGGCGGGAGCGAGAGCTGCTTTGATGTCCCCTCTCTCTCTCTCTCTCGCGACACCATCGGCGTCGTTGGTGTACCTACTCGCGCCAGCCAAGTGTTTATGTGCGAGCGCTTCCCTTTCGATCGCTGAATGCGTGCGAGCTCCTTCGGTCCACTTTCGTTGGATAATTAACCCCCGGGTGCGTCGGCGTCTTATCATCTTTTTCCACTCGCTCCGGCACTCGAGCGACGAGTGCGGCCGAGGGCGCGAGGCTGCCTTGCGTCGGAGCGTGAAAATCGACGCAAGTACGACGGAGTAACGAGGGATGTCCCTAATTTCCTTTTTTTTTTTTTTTTTTCTTTTTTAATTGCAACTTTCTTTCGAGGGTTTTTTTTTTTTTTTCTTTTTTTTATCATTGGAACGGAAACTCCTATATATATAAGCCTCCGTGGAGATTCTTTGGCGGTAACTGGAGCGCGAAGATGAAACTCCGCGGCGCCGGGGAAACCAATCTGGTTCACAAAGGAGCCGACGGGGGGTAGGGAGGCTCAAAAGTAACCAAACAAAATATAATTCGAAACCGTTTGAAAAAACTCACGAGGACAAAAATAAGCGAGCCAGCAACAACTGGTGTACGTGTGCAAATATATTTCCGCAAATTGGAAAGTTGTACGAGAAGAAGGGGAAAAAAGCGCGATGATTTGCGTCGGAAAAAATTGGCGTCACGAAAAAAAAAAAAAAAAAGTCAAGTGGGAACGAGGCGCCGGAGCCTCGGTATCGTAAGGCAAAAGGCGAAAACACGTACGAACCGGTAATGAGGAGCGAGTTATCGAGAAAGATGAGCCTCGGTATTATACCGACGCGAGCCCTCTTCACGTTTTTCTCCGATCGTCAAGTGAGTGAGAGATTCCTCCTCGGATATCCGTACGTGGCTGAGGTGAGGGCGTCATTACAATACATCGGCTCTCTGCACCTCCTTATCGTTATACCTCGACGCTTTTTCAAGATTCACGCTCGAGCTTTTCTCGCGCAAATACACACACCCATACCTGTACAGCGGCGCGGGGTAGGATATATTTCTTCGCTTTGAACCCGCAGTACTCTTTGCTCCCTTTCATATCGCCCCTCCACTTGTTTGCAGTAATTGCATCATCAGATTTTTTTCATTTTAATTTTTGCAAAATTTCCCCTCCAACTAAAAAACTCTTCCATCGTTGAACGAACTGCCAATCAAGCGGGAGGGGGTGAAAAAGAAAGGCATCAGGTGTGAAGCGTCGGGACCACGAGAAAAGGAGACAGGGAGCCCGGCCAATGGCGCACAGTAGTCTCTCTTATTCTCGCCTCCGCTCATTGTTGGCAGCAGCAGTTCCTATCCCTATTATCCGCGGTTCAACGCCTCCGAGGATTCCAACGCGATATTATACAAACGTGTAGCGCACGGGGTCCCCCTCGAGTCACTCGTCTCGAAACTGAGATACTTACGAGGGGGTGGCTGCGACGCGACGACAAAGGATCGGTCAGGCGTTCGCTGATTTTTTTTTTTTTTTCTCACCTCTGCGTTCCCTGCCAACGTCCCACTGTTGGTGGACTCGTGGAAGTCGTTTGCTGGAGCTCATCGAGGGATGCGTGGATGAAAATCTCGGATTATTTTTCGTTTATTGGAGAAATTTTCTTAAGGCCCCCTATTATCCTTCTTTCGGTCCAGTTGAGGGATGATTTTGTTCTTATACCCGTAGGGTTTGACATTTAATTTGTAACATGTACACTCTATTCGTGTTTCGAGACTTGTTTCCACAGTCATTTACATTCTTTCATAATTTTATCCAATTATGCAAATGCAAAACTTTATTACTTTCAAGAAATGTGAGCTATTACAGATAGATTCCAAAAATACTTGGATTAAAAAAATGTCTTTAAAAAAATCATCGTCCGATCAATTTTATTAATTTTTTTTAGAAAAACTAATTCCTGAGTTACGTATTTCAAGGGCTACATTTTTGAGAACAAAAATTTGTGCGACTAAAAATTATGTGTGTACATAATACGTCATCAATATAGTTAACACCCATCTTTCGTCAACACTAGTAGGCTGTGTATACATATCTAGAAACAGTATATCTCGAACACTCTGTCATCGGCCGCACAAAATTTTTCTACCAACTGAACCAACGATTACATTATTATATAGTTTACATTAGCAAACAAGTACAAAATTTTGAGTAAAAAAGTGTCTTGATCAATTTAAATTGACACGTAAACGCCAAAAAAAAATGCAGGGAAAATGCTTGTTTTTCTGAGAACTCATAAAACGATGTCGAATCCTAGAAGGGGTTGATTATTGAAACGCACACGATAAACCATAGAAAATTAATACACACACACTTTTTCGACTGAATTAACGAGCAAAGTTTCTCGTCCACTCGAGCGAATAAAACACGTGTCCCTTCGGCGAAGGACAATCGCACAGGTGCAAACACACCGCGTATATCACGAAACGACACATCCCCCCCCGAAATCATAAGCTTCAAAATCAAACCCCCCCAGCAGCAACCAAACAAAGCGTGTATCGCGTTTTAACAGCGTGCGCATAAGCCGCCCGAAATTACGCGTCCACAAATAATGGAGAAGCAGAGGAGGAGAGCTATACACCTATGGGCAATAATGCACGTAGGTGTCGCGCGTATACCTATACAACCATAAAGGCAAGAGCCGAGCCATTAATGAAGAGAGATGGGAGGTGTCGAGGCGCAAGTTTCAATGGGGGGATGATTCGCGGCTCGCTCGTTACTCACGGGGTTTTAGCCAATTACGCAGACTCACAGGAGTGGGTGGATGTGGATCGCGGCAACGGAGGGGGTTACGGGCAGTGATGATATTGAAGCACGGGGGGGAGGGGGCGCGTATGGCTGGTTTTGTTGCCGACACCGTCGTCAGTAGCGAGTTATTTCGATGGCATTGGGTATTATTATCCGTGGCATGTTCACACCCAACCCCTGGGAGGAAAGTAGCTTATTGCCGGGGCTTTCGGGCGCAGTCGATCGCGAACGAGGTGGGTTTTGACGATCTCGTTGTACAATCATTTGGAAGTAAAAAAAAAAAAAAAAGTTTCGTTGCACCCCCCCGGTAAAACATCGAGCGCGAAGTGTAAAGTCCAGTGGTGAAAACACCCCCGTGCGTACCCACGCGCTCGGCGACGTTTAATGGGAATTATCCCGCAGAGGTGGGACAATTAGCCCCGGATTATCAACACCTGGGGCACCACGGGGCGTCCCTCCCTTTCTGCCCGTACTCGCATCCGAAAACTTCGCTTTCCCCTGTGACGTATATATATATACGCGCAAACGCTCGAGCGAACGGAAGAAGAGCGGGACGCGCGCACTCGACGGAGCGTATGAAAATCTCCGAGGGAGAGGAAGCATCAATGGCTCGTCGGCGTCGTGGTCGCTCTAGCGCGATTCCGGTTCACGAAATTTTTTCCCTCGGAGTGCATGTATATACATATACCTAATGTACCCTTGTGTGCGGCTAATAGAGAGAGGGACCGTGTATAATGGAAGAAAGGAGATGTGCGCGCTGTACGTGCGGAAAAGCGCGTGGAATTTCTTTTGGGGCTCCCGCTCGGAAGTTATGCATACCCCACCTAATCGAGGGTTGGTTGGGCATGCATTAAAAAAGAGAGTTAGCAAGGCGAACTTGTGAGCCATTATCTGTAGTTTGTGGAATGCTATTATTAGCTAGTGCTATTTCACACAAGTATACTTTAGTTTTATCTTAATCTCACTGCTCCCGAAAACTATATACCTGTCCGCGGGAGATAAGATTGTTGTATCTCTTGTATGCAACGATGCCAAAAGAAAATTTTTAATACAAATAACTTCCTAGCTCTCTTTTTCTACGTTCAACAATCTCAAAGTAGAACATAGTCCACACTTTTCACGTCGTTCTTTGTCCAAATCAGATGATCATGTAATGTGTACCTTATCAGCGACTGTGTCATTAATGTCCTCTATTGCTTCGATTGCTTCGCTGGCCTTGACATTTTTATAGTTGTTATCGCTTCAACAGTTGATTTATACATTTATTACTAGCTTAATCGTTATTATTTCATTTCGTATATTTTTATTTATTCATTTCATTTGGTATTGTTATTGTTATTCATGCATTTGTTTTATTTGTTAATAGCAAAAACGTTTTGCAGTGCCAAGGTGGCTGAACTACCAAGGGCTTAAACATGTGGTTTCAGCTTTTATATAAAAAAACAATGAATCCCGTGCACTGCAATTCAATCCCGACGTTCCACCTCGACACGTACAAAGGCCCATACGCCGGGCTCAGCGATAGGCATCTCCGCCATTAGCAGCCGATGAGGTCACGGACGTGGATCCACGCAATCAGCACCAGAGCGGCGTGTCGTTATCAGCGCAGGAACTGAAAACGTTCGATCCACGTAAGCGAAACGCATACGCACGCATTCCACCTCCTCCTACGCAGTGTAGGCGTATCAGCATCGTTGGCTCTAATGGATATGAAGCGAGTGCGCACATCAAGGGTATACGTATCAGGGCACGGGGATCGGAGCCGTAGTCACGTCCTTCCCTCCACTGGATGCTGTCGAGTGTATATCGCGGGGCAGTGTACGGGTTGGGACTATCCATCTCTCGGGGAGATAATCACTCTCTCGACCTCTCGCCCGGCGTGTCATTGACGACGGAGCCATATCCGTTGATCCATGCTCGCGACCGAGTTGTCTCTCCGGCTGACGTGGTTCGCGAGTTTTCCTCTTGGAAAAGAGGGGGGGGGAGAGTTAAAAGAGGAAGAGATTTTTTTGCGTCATCGAGGCAGGTATATACATCATAGGCGAGAGATCGAATCTCGAGACAAGATACCACACGAGGTGCTCGAGGCTTGAGGACGTGCTGAGGTTGTTAAAAATTGGATCTTTCTTTCTTTTCTTTTTGTCGAGACTCGATGAGGTTGCTCTCGTTAGATAGTGATGGATTTTTTGTACAAGGGGATGATGACGAGGATTAATAACTCTAGGGGATTTTGGGATTATTTGATCGATAGTCGGTGGGGAATGAATAATAAAAGTTCAATGGAAAATACAGTTGGGTTGATTTTATGTTTGAGAGTTTATTGCGTTAGATTGACTTATTTATTTACAGTAGGAGACACATATAGGTGTACGTATACGCGTTAATCTTTCTTCTCTTGGCATCTACTCTACGTAGATCGATTATCTATATATGACACGCTATTGTTAGAGTATCGTTTTGTTTCGTACATGCGAAGGACCCTATTTTCGGCTAACCGAGATTTTGAAAGAGAATCGATTTTTTGCCCTTCATTTAATTTTTTTATGGGGTAAAAAAATGATTAATAGTTTTTGGGAGATAAATACCTGTTCATTATTTTTGCATCAATCAAAACGTGTCTTACTAACCGATCTCACGATCAGCGAAAAATCGGGTCCTTCGCTACGTATAGTATTACATAATCTTATAGAAAGAGATGGATCCTGATAAGGGCTCGTTTCCGTATTCGCACCTACACACACATTGTTATCGGTACATTTAGCAAAGATAAATAAGTTATTTCCACAAAAATGGCAGATATTTCAAAGGCTCTTTGAAAACGTGACTTGATGAAATCAAATGTAATGTAAATGGTACATCAATGGGATCACAATAGTTTTTTTTTTCAATTTTTCAATCAACCGTACCTGCTGTCTCTGGCATATTTATACACATGATTCTTTTTTTTCGCAAACAGCCAAGATTTTCGCCCTATACATCCGCTAGCTGCGAAATTCTTCCTTAAAAACTACTATCACACCGAATTTATACAATATTTTTCTCGCTTACGAATACAAGCATTATCGTAATCGAGCTATTTTTTTCATGAGCCTCTTCGACGTGTCTTACAACGCATCAAATAAGACAAATTGGAATACGCTTTGGCATTAGCAATAAAAACAACAAGCTTGGTGTTTTTTTTTTTTTTTTTTTCTCCTCTCCGATCTATTTACAACAAATCGATGGTTCTTTGATTTTTTTCTTATTCTTTATTACAACACTCGACGCGCAACATCCAGACTCGTACGGGTATCGTATACACATAATATATGTATTTGACCTTATCTCGAGCACACACCGCAGCCCGTTTAACCATCAACCATTATAATTATACTCTCAATAATATTTTGTACAATATATAATCTTAGCCACCCCTACTAATACATATTATGTAATATAGATATACAATCGAATATCTCTTTTTATCTGAAATCGGTGACAGTGATCCCATGCACGGACGCTTATTTACAATCATATGTACATTAGTGTATCTTGAGCGGTAATAATAACACAGTGGGCTTGTCGTGTAGTAATAGCTATAAAATTTGTCGGGGTATCCGATCGTCCTTTGATGGGCGGTTCACTTGGACGTGTGCATCAGCGAGTCGAGATCGACGGGGTAGCTGCAGGGCGACGGGACAATCATCAGCGGACTGTGTCCACCAGCGCGACCGAACCGCGGGCTCTCCTGTCACATCGATTTGGCGAGGAAGGCGCTCGAGCCGGGGGGTGGCAGCAGGAAGGGCCCATCGAACCGGTGACCCGCCCCCCCGGGCCCATGGTGCACCAATGACGCGAAATCAGCCGGTGCAGGGTGGTGGTGGTGGTGGTGGTGACCAGGCTGGTGTACCACGACGGGCCCACCCGGGCTCGGCCCACCGGGGTTTCCCGAGCCAAGGAGCGGGGAACCCGCGTCGTGGAGCTTGCGCATGTGCTTCTTGAGGTCAAAGTTGCGGCAAAAGCCCTTGCCGCAGACCTTGCAGCTGAAGGGCTTCTTGTCGTTGTGGGTGTGCATGTGGAAGGTGAGGTTGTAGATCTGGTGGAAGGCCTTGGTGCACAGGGTGCACTTGAATGCCTTCTCACCGCTGTGGGTGAGCTTGTGGTTCTTGTAGTTGCCCTTCTGGTGGAAGCCCTTGCCGCAGGTCTCGCATATGAATGGCTTGTAGTTGGCGTGGATGCGCGTGTGGGTGTTGAGGGTCGAGCTCCGG
The DNA here is from genome assembly GCF_036245765.1 of Copidosoma floridanum. NCBI lineage: Eukaryota > Metazoa > Arthropoda > Insecta > Hymenoptera > Encyrtidae > Copidosoma > Copidosoma floridanum. The sequence goes on along the minus strand of NW_028321898.1, from coordinate 22,207,566 downwards.
TTGAAGGCCTTGCCGCAGGTCTTGCACTGGTGGGGCTTCTCCTGGGTGTGGATGATCTTGTGCCTGCACAGGGTGCTCGCCTGACGGAAGCCCTTGCCGCAGGTCTTGCACTTGAAGGGCCGGGCCCCCGTGTGGACGGGCATGTGCCGCGTCAGGTTGTAATGGGCGTTGAACACCTTTTTGCAAACCAAGCACGTGAAGGTCTTGTTCTGCTTCGAGTTGCTCTCGGCTCTCCTCTCGGGCGAGCTCTTGCCGCTCTTCTCCCGACTGGGCCTGCGCTCCTCCTCCCCTGGACAGCCCACGGGTGACTTTGAGTGTTCCCGAGGCGGGGGCGACCGGCTGTCGCTCTGATGGGTGGCCACGGCTGGGGTGGCGGTGGGCACCCCCGCTGCCGGGACTCCACCCGGTAGGGACCTCTGTAGGAGGTTCTGGTAGTAGAGGAACGGGTAGTAGTCCTGGAGGATGAAGTTCTGGTGGTGCCGGGTGGGCACGTACTTCTTGAAGGCGGACTCAAAGTTGGCCGAGTAGTTGCTGAGGGAGATGTGGCTCGGGCTCGTTTGCTGCTGTTGGCCGAGCATCGTAGCTGTGGCGGCGCTCGTCGGCGAGGAGGCGGCCGAGGAGGTCGTTGAGCTCGTCTGTTGCGCCGCCGTTGGTTGGCTCGACTCGCTCAGGCGCTTGTCCGGCTCCATGATTTTCGCGATGGAGAAGTTTAGGTTGCGGCTTGCCGGTGGGGAGGTGACCCCTCGGTCGGGCGGCAGGCTCGTCGGGGTCTCCGTCGCCATCGTCTGGCTCGACGAGAACGGTTGCATAGTGTCACTCTGCAAATAATAAATGTCAGATATTTTAATCACATCTTTTTTTACAAACTATTTCGTGCAAAATAAACATATACACAACTTATTCATCGACTAATGTGCATATACATGAAAATAAATGGTCCGTCGCTGTATGCGCTGTACTTGTTAAAAGTACGGAATAAAGAAGGCACGAGGGGTAGGAAGCAGAAAATTCCCGACCCTCGTATGTGCTGGAAAAAAAAAAAAAAAAAAAAAAAGAAACCCGATGAATACAATTTGCATGGCTAATGTGACTCGCAGCCCTCTGAGAGGCTTTTTTTCACAGCATTTACGTATACCTACAGCTGCTTGTATATAAAACTTTTCATTAATACACATAAAAATTCATAGCTGAATCTCGTCATGCTCGTTGGTACTGGTGCAAAATTTATTACGTTTCGTTTGTTCGAATGATCGTATCAGTGAAAGCCTTAGATAATACGAGGAAGAGAGTCAAGGGAGTCAGTGGTGTAACGTATTGTGGAGAAAATGGAACGAACAGTGGGCACATCGGACGAAAACGAACATTTAGCGTCAAGAGCGGAACCCACATGTTCCACAAGTGCCGGCGACACATGCGGTCCTGGTTATTACGTTCGCTCAATTGGCTCTCACGTTGACGGGGAAAAAAATAATCTCAAAATCATAGGGGCCAATCCATAAGATAGGTACATTCGCATGTGCGTGTGTCAATTTTTTTTTTTTTTTGTTCATCTTTAGCACGAGCTGTAGCCATGCCAGTCAGTCGGCCTGGAGAAAGTAAAAGTCGGGCCCCTTTTTCTTTCCACTCGATTGCTTTCATTTAAATGTCCTACACTTACAGCTTGTAAAAAGTACAGGGATTGTTTTTTTAGTTTTAGTTAGTTTGGCATCTCCTCCAGTAATTTTCCATCTCTTGCGTGCATTACTATAAGTCTATGTGTAACACATGGTATGCATCGTCAAAAGGGTCTCGTTTCCTCCTCTGCTCGTGTCTCTCCGAATGAGATGCAAAATGGTCAGCACCGTATCGCGCCGTCTACGTGCCCTTTTCCTCCCGCAGGGGGGGGTGCAGCGGTGTACCAACATGTACATACAAATCGTAACGTTTGCACTGCGGCGACTCGAGTGGGAGAAAAAAAAGAAAGCGAGAGCGAAGGAGGAAAATGTTTGCTCCGTGGAATGGCGTTATATTTGAACTTGGAATGACGGCTGGAATTGGATGGCTAACGCTGGGAGAGAGCAGTGAATGGGCGGCCGCGTGTTCTTTCTCCAAGAGAGAGAGAGAGAGTAATGGGACTGGTCTTTTCTTTATTTCCTGCGCTGATACAAACAGAAACGAAAGGAAAAAAAGCCACGGCTGCTTTCCGAGACGACCTTTTGCGGTGCGAGGGGGGGAAGGTCCCCTTGATTTCAGCTTGAGAAATGGCCTGCCACGCGCGTCGCGCCACGACTTTATTATTCTGGGCTCGGTGATTGCACTCCCAGATACACCAGACTCGTCATGCATATAGGTATACTTATGAGCACGGCACGCCTGGATACGTTTGATGTTGAAGATACACGCGGCGGCCCAACCGGATGACTATACCTGGGTTATAAGCTTTTGGCACTTTTTTTCATGAATTTTGTTTTTTTTTTTAATTCTAATTTGCCAAGTAATGATTTAACAGTCGATTGAAGTGATAAGTTTTCAATTTGGCAAAACTTACTTTTTGCCTGCGATCGAGGAGCACAGCGATGGTTCAATTGACAATGTGCGCAAGAGGAGGGCACGAGTGGGCGTTCAAGTGGCATATGCTCACGCGTAATTTAATCTCTTCCTGTTCCCCCGTGATTTAAACTGGACGCCTACGCGCGTATACGAGTGCAGAAAAACACGATGATTGTACAGTTGGGGCCACCCTCTCTCTCTTCTCGATGCTGTTGCTATACTGCCTTCGTCTAGTCTACACCGAAGCGGGCATGTATTCTAATTTCATTCCGTAATAATCTCCGATGAATTTTAATCGAGCCGTGCGCCATTTTTGCAGTTTTAACGGGTACAAGCAGCTGGTGCCCATCACATGATAGCATCCATTCATTACATAAAATCGCATTTTCTATCGCGTCACAACTTCTCTCCTTCTCAGATTACCTGGATAATTCCTTGTATCATTTTTTTGATAAATTTTTTTATTATTTAATTATAAAATATTTAATTAGGATTCAAGTCGCTCTTTTTTCGCACTTTCGAACAACAGCTGAAAATCTGCTGCCCCTCGCTTTTTTTTCGAATGTTATCGGCTTATTCGATACCGATAACGATCGATACCAGCATTTTTAAATTTTTTTTTGTTAAATACAAAACACCTACATAAGGTAAAATTTGTTTCCTTCATTGTTAGTCAAAATAGGTCAGACGATAAAGAGACAGACTTGCTACCTACGCACCGTGGGGTTAGAATGATATTCTTCCCGCCATTGCCTATAACGTGTGAGAAATATAGCGGAAGCGCTTAGCGATACCTATTTGAGAATGATGTAATCATGACATCTACTATAAATAATCAAAGTAACGTCGATCGAGGTCTTTTTTATTTTTTTTTTTTCCAGCAAAATTACAGTTCTTAAATGTACAAGTACTACTATCGTATTCCAACCACGATCGGACAGTTTGGGACGTAAGAAGAAGAGACTCCGTTCAACTCGTGCTCGGAGTGATCAGAACAGACGTTGACGCCGAGCAAAGAGCCGAGCCCCGCCCAGATCGTAACTTTCGATTGTCCCGAGGGCCGAAAGCCGGCCCTAATCATCGGGGAATACGCCGAGATGGAGGAGAGTATATAACCGTACACCACTACTGCTGCGTATACCCCTCATTATATGCGCCTCTGTGTTTCTCACGAGTGATGTGATTTTGCAACTGCACAGCGTTAAGCGGAACTAATCAATTATTTTAACGCGGGAACTTGATAATTTACCATTTACACGCAAATACCGTACAAGTATAGTGCTGCGTTTCTTTAATGATTATTCTTGGATATTGTACAAAGGAAGCAAGAACCAACGGCATAGCCAAGACTCGACGTGACCACAAAGAAGCCTTATACTCACGTAACTAGGTATGATTACGTGAAAACGGCTGCTGTGAATTCCGAAAGTGATTTTCTCCGGTCGTGCTGAGCATGTGTTGCTCCAGTCACGCTCTATTCTCCAGGATTAGCGGCTTGTTACGCTTTTGACTATATTTCGGTGGGTATTTTATATGGCTTTTTAGTAAGGATTAGCTCCTCCCCTGCACGGTTCACGAACGGAAGATCAATGAGACGCTTGGATGGATTGATTTTAGTTGTCGGGTGGAAGATGACGGAAAATCGGGGATAACGAGGGACACCCCCATTGTTGAATTATGTAAGCAAGACAGGTATTAGGTAGGATTATATCATATTATGAGGTGCGACAGTTTAGTTGGTACGGTCAATGCTTTTCACATGCATGTTTGTTTGAATATTTCTTTGGTTATTTGGTGAAGAAAAAAAAAAAAAAAACAGGACTTCTAAGTAGGGCCTTACAAGATTAAGACAAGACATCTGGGTCTTGATTTTATATTGATTTTGTCAATAAAACGTTGGTTTTGCCAAATTAACAATCAAAATTATATTATTATTTTATATTTGCCGTTTCTTAAGTTATCCGACAAATGATTCTGACCGTATAGCTATAGATTAAAATAAACCATAAATAAATATTGTTTAGACAACAGTTTTAGGTATGAAGTATTTGGTCAAGTCTTATACCGCCTGGTTGGACAAAAGAAGTGAAAATCAAGATTAATATCGAACCCCACTCACACCCTAAAATTACTCGTTTGAATCAGCTTAAAAGCAATGTATTGTCATGCTAGTAAAGTCATTCAGCTCGTGATCACATCCCCTCTTGAAACCAATTACACTTACGCCTCGTACAAGCATACACATCAAACGCCACTTATCGAAACCACCACAGGTGTGAAATAAATAATATAAAACGTCAAAACATGGACGAAAACAATGGGCAACGAGGAAAGAACAAAAAATAAAAGGGCTAACCATCATGAAGCGCACCATACTTCAGCGCATTTGAATTCTCCCTCTGTACACAAGTGTATAAAGTTGCCGATGGTCTCGCTACTGCACACTTGAACACAAAAATCGTCTGCGACTGCACTTGCCACTTCACGAACTCTCCTTTCCTTTTTCGCCTCTTACTTATTATATCTCTCTCTGTCTCTCTCTCTCTGGACAACAGTACAAAAGTGATGTCCACACTGTAGCTTGCCAAAAAAGACCAACAGAAGTTCGAGAGAAAAAAAAAAAAAAAAAAAAAACGCCAGGAAAGAACCACAGTAGCTCAAGCCCACTGGCTCAGCCCCGGAAAGCAGTAGTATTTTTATATCGCTCGGTTGCACCTACACATTTCGGAGCGTTGCTAAGGGGAGGGGAGTAGTCATACCCCCTCTTCACGGCTCGCACTTTACACACGAAATTCTGGATCGATATGGATAAAGAGTGGGGCCGGCGGCTGCAGGGTGTAACATAGGCGGTCTGGAACGATAGCGGATGGGCGTGGCTCAATGTTTGCTGTACGTCCGGGAGAGACCGGTGGTGGGGTCGAGGATCGAGGGGAAACGAGGAGGGGAAGCTAATGCATTGTTACGGCCAGTTAAGGAGGCTTGGGCGTTTGGTGTCGTATCTATTGAGGGGCCCCTGTGGGGTACTTGTCATACAAATGATTCTTTGTAATATTTTTTTTATAATCATTTTGATTATACACATGTGTGAACAAAATAGCAATAATGCGCGGAAAAGTCATTGGGAAAACCGATATTAAAAAATTTATTAGTTTTCCCGAGGTACCTTGTGTAAAAATGACGGCCCTGCCACGATAAAGCTGACAACACTGTACTCTCTTGCTCTCATCTGCTATTATATACCTATACTTGTGTTTGACTTAAATTTTCATGCTTGTATGTTTATGAATGTACAGCGCATGCGCACTTACAGTATCTGAACAAAACAATTCTCATGTTCGATGTTTTCCTCGCTATTTTCTCAAAATTTAACGTGTTGATCCTATTCTTTTTTTTAAATAATAGATTCTTTATACTTTCAAGTACATGTACCAATTTAATGTGTGGGCCCACAGCTTTTTATTGCGGTAAGGTAGTCTATTGAATTTCGGGTTCCGTAAGGTTGCGTGTTAAAATGACGAATTTTCACAAGCGATTTTCTCGAAAATGAATGTGTCAAACTACCTATTTGTTTGTCATAAAAAAATCTGGCGTACTTTATTTACGTTATCTCTGAATTTCAGAGCTAGCCAGCATTTTATTCAAAATCGCCCAAGCCTCCTTAACGGACGCAAATCGTCGCTCCGCCACGGTGGCTTGCCGCAGCAGTCCGCATCAGAGTGTTTTGTCCATATCCCTGAATATCCACTATACATGGGTCATTTCAGATGAACTGCGATATTTTCATGCCCTCGTTGAGATTTTTTAAATTTGAATTTTTTCAGTATTTTTCTAAGTTATGTGAGGTCTAAACATAGTTGGAAACTTTTGGGCCCGACTCCACGATCATTTTTTGAAAACCTGCGAAACCTAGAAAATTTGAAAGAGCGTTACGTTAATGACACAAGTGCCATTACCATAACGGTACTTTTTTGTAGTGATCGTGAAGCCTTAACTCAGAATTTTGCAACTAAATTTCGTTTGTCACTTCTGCACCCCAGACATCTTCGTACCCTACAGTCACATAATCGATAATCTCAAATCCCTCCGAGATTAAGGGCGTTACGGTAATATCCGCTTATTTTACGGGTAATAATATTCAGTGTTCTCGTACGCTTCGAAACACAGAACGATTAATTCCAATTCCAAAATTATTTACTTGGTCAAATCAAATTTTTTGTGGCATGCAGTTCAAACGTGTCAAAAGTAGGCTTCACGAATGAAACGTCCCGTATTTGAAGAAAAATTGTTTTGATGATTACTACTAGAAAAGGTGCCGGATATCTTCAAATTTTCAAATGGTACTTTGTAAAAAATTAAAAAATCAATATCTAGGCACCAGAAGCTCTAAAAATCGAAAATTTTAAATATACTTCGTGTTACGGTAATGACATTTTGGCCTGTTTTTTCAATTTTACGGTCACGCAATAAATTTTTTCAACTCGATCTCGAAAACGTATTTAGAGATAATTTAACACCGTTTAAAAAAGTTCCAACTCGAAATAATTCAATCCGTCGTTTTTAGACATAAGCTTCATGGAATATCGCAGTTTTTGTGAAACGGCCCATGTACATGTATGGATTATTCTATACGCGAAGAGTGACAGGAGATGTCAATTGCGGCAATTTGTTTCAATCTACGCACAACCGAGGGGGGAAGAAAACTTACGAGTAGACACCAGAGGCCATTTTGGCTTCTTTTTTCTGCTGCCCTTTTTTTTACGTTAAATTCGTCCATTTCCTAAATGCGCCCAGATTGTCAAGCCACCAGTAATGCCAATGATTTTTTTATCTTCAGGCTCAATATTCTCGGTAATTTGTCAACCTCACGTATAAAAATAACAACCTGCTTAGCAGTGATCGATGCTAGCATATAATCACGCGGACGCAGGTGTTGAAATCGATCCCACCCAGAATGAACAAACGGATTCCAAAAGTGTACGAGCTTCTTGTTGGAATGGAGTTCCAATTAGGAGCCGCGTGAACGTCGATCGCTCGATCGCCTCCGATTTCCCCCGAGGATCCGTTAACGAAGCCAATTAAAAAGCCGAGTGGCGTCGGGGCGTCGATGGTTCGGCCACTCGGGGGCGATTAAAACAAGCAAAACGCCCGCCGCCGCGTCGAGGTAACGACGAGAAGAATAGTCGGGGAGATCACTCGAGTGAGGATCCTCGCGATTCGCGATGGCACGAGGGACTGCGCACTTGGACGCTCCGAGCCGACGCGCGGCAATAATCGAAGTTTCGCACAGCCTCGAGTATAATGGCCAAAGAAAAGAGACGAGAGAGAGAGAGATCGGCGATAAGGGGGTGGAAAGAAGGTACCCCGTGTATATATACGAGCGATACCTGTCGCGGAGGCGCTAAGTGTGCAAAGTTTACCAACGTCGTCACTCGCGCTCCGGCGAATCCAATCAGGGCCCACCACCGCCGTTTGGCACCGCCATGCCGTGGACTATTAACCGAGTCTCGCTCCTCTCGTTCATTCGCTATCAACTGTTGGTATATATAACAGTGAGGCTGGCTGGTGTGGTGACTTAAAGAAAGGAGCAGACGTCGAAGGAAGGGCGGGCAAGGGGTAACTTGAAATGGCTTTGCAAATTTGCCCGGGTCCCGTCGCGCCGTTAATTACCGTGCCTTTGCTCGCTCTCTTGCGCTGCACACACAACCGGTGCAGGGTCGATTCTCCTTCGTCTGGCCGCCACGTTCTTTTGTATAACCACTCGGTCCGTTTGTCCGTCTTTATTTCATTTCGCTCTTTGCTCCCGCGCGCGACGTTAACTACATATATATAATATATAGGGGACGAGTTTCGAGTAAGTAAAAGTATATATGTGCCCAAGTCTCGGTGTCCTTTTTGTTCCTTCCCTCTTTTTGTGGAGAGCCTAACGGTAATGTCACGATTCGGTGAGAATTTTCGGGAAATCTCACCAAGTCCGGTCTGGGCTGATTAAGCTGCAGACTGTGATATCGTTTCACATCCTCGTGTACTTATGTGCACAGACTATGACTATATCTATCTTTGGATTTTTTGTTCAAAATAAAAACGAGACTAGTCGATTGAAAATGAAAGTTGATGGAAATCGATTTTATTTAATTTACTAGCTCGTGGAAATAATTGAGAACCAGAGTTGAGCCGAGCGCTATAAATACATCCCAAAAACACAGGAATTTTAGTACCAAAAGTACCAATGTATGAGGGTTATTCTACCGTCAGGTGGCGATAGTGTGCCCATGTAAGATTTTCACAGAACATTATCTATACATCGAATGCACATATAGTTATACTTCTGTGGAAATCTTGCATGGGCACACTATCACCACCTGACGGTAGAATAACCCTCATTTGACAAGAGAACCAAACCAATTAAGGGTAGGGATATTATTCGAGTCACGTAGTTGTAGTCTATTTTTTAACTTGATGAATGTGTGCTTCAGTGTTTTTTTTTTTTTTTTTTTTTTTTTTTTAGTACCTGCTGGTCAATTAAACATTGTTAACCAGAAAATATCTTAATTTTGTTAGGTAAAAAATTACCGATTCAAAATGAATATTCGTTAGTTAAATAAGTGCAAGTTATTACACTGGCAATAAATACACCTTAACGATTCATTTTGAGAGCAGCTATATTTCACTGTTTGATACCGAACAAATATTTCTACTTTGTGCCAAATGTAAAAAATTTGTTTGCTCGAACGGAGGGGACGCAAAGTCTGCATGTATGTAACCAAATATATGATAGGACGTTTTTACGACCTGTCGACCTCCATCATGAATTTTTCTGTTCCAAGAGTTGACGATTGATCAACTCGTAATATAATTGATATGTTCACGTACGGCTCATTAATCTGTATCTACTGTGAAACACGTGCATGGTAAACATGAAGGGAACAACACGTTTAGAAATGAGTCGAAGAAAGTATTCAAAACAAAAAAGAAAGAGTTTAAAAAAACAATCAAGTATGATGGAGGAAGAAAAACGTCAAATTCACTCGTCTAATCTCGGGGCGTGAAAAGCAAGCTTTTCGCACAAAGACAACGTCACCGGCACATCGCGCCACTAGTGAGCTTTGGAGGCCGAGGCATGACAAGTAAGCAAGTAAGTACAGCGAAAAGCAGCGAAGCTTCGGACGCGCTAAAAGTGGCAGGGCACCAACCCAAAGTGTTTCCAAGGGGAGGGGGGGGGAGAAAGGATCGTCGCTTCGCACTGGCTCATCACACACATCCAGCCTATTAGGGTGAGCCCCTCGATTGTTCCAGTCCCCCCTTCCTCCAACTTCTCTCTCTCTCAACCCCCAGTGGGCACATGCACACATTTACTCGGTGCTCGTGTAGTCGCGATGGAAAAGCCCGGGTGACGTATAATTAGCATTCGGTTAGGGGCTAAGGAGAGGCTGAGGATGACAGCCGGGCACAATGTACGCGCGCACCCCTCGGTTGGCCTTACTCGGCCACGAACTTTTTTTTTTTTTTGCTCTCCTACTCTAGAGACACACATACGTAACAGCCCCTTGGATGCTGATAAAAAAATAAAAGAGAGAGAGCGAACACGTCTTTTTTGCCTCTTTCAATCGTTCTTTGAGGCATTTGGTGCTCACTTAAGCCGATTTCGATGCGTCGCCATTTTCGTAATCGGCGTGTAAGCGAGAGAATGGACTTTTCTCGGATCCTCTGTTGCGGTGTCTTTTTTTATACAAGGAAAAAGGGATGCATTGGAGATCAAAGGAGAGTGTATTGTACGATCCACAAGAGTGCAGCGACCCGGAGTTTATTGAGAATAATACGTAATTTTCATCGGTATCGGAAGGGATGTAAAATATGTTATGCTTCATTGCTTTAACTTTTTTTTTGCTCGCATACAAAATGTATGTGTACATATGAAAGGATCACAGATGATCTACAATTGTTAGGCTGAGGTAAAAGCCTAATGACAACATTATTATACATTGTACGTTGAGTAGATGTATTTTCCTAAGTTTAGGGGCATTAATGGGGAGTTAATATTCAGATACCATATTTTTGACGTGCGATTGTGTAATTATTTCGGCATTAAGCTATTGTAATTATACGAGTACTGTAGTTAATTCTAGTATACATAATTATCTTAGTTCAATACTAGAATACGTCAAAGTTATGTTTAAAGTGTTTCACTTAACAATATTGTAATTGAATAATTACATAAAAACAATTACTTTAAACAAATGATCATTGATAAATAAAGTGTGGACAATTATTGTATTTTTGAGTACTGGAGCTAACTATTGTATTTCTAGATGCATTATTTAAAATATTAAATACAGAAGTTAAATACGGAAATCATCAATAAAGTGTCTCTTGAGATGGATTTGGTATTGTAGTTGGGTAAACTTGAACTTAAACAGTACACCATTGTCCATTGGTCTTACATTTGATATTTTGTCCCAAAATTTAAAATACAAAAATTACGTACTGTACTGTCTTTTAAGGTACGTAACTTTTGTTTATTCTCCTATCGTATGTATAAAAACGATTTATCTTCGATATTCTCTACCTCTTGTACTATACAACATATGTGTTATATATAAGGGTAAATAGTTAATGATTAATCCAGCGAACGAAATATTCAGGTTATGGGTCGTAACAACGTGTTTTATAAAGGTGAGCAATTTATCTTTATTTTTGATTAATATTTTGATAGATTATCATAAAAAGTAGCACTTCAAACTCACGAACGTAAATCAAGTGAAAAAGTGTATTAAACCTACCATTCGGTACGTTTCCATTTCCGTGAAATATAACAAGGCCATGATCAATACGGTGAGCTTTTGAAAAATACCATAAACTTTGTAGAAAATAAGATGTTACAACTTGCGAGGATATTAGGTTGTTTGTGCTTCAAAGCTGCGTAGTGACTAAATAACTGTACTATTACGGATGATAGCTAGCCTTCCAACTTACTATATCGTTGCGTTAGCAGGAGGGGATGAGTTTAGTCATTGAAATGAATTTTCAAAAAATATGCAACTTAATAAAAATTCAAAAATGTTTACAAACAATAATACCAATCGATTAAATAATCATCTATTGTTTCGGTGCTTTAAATATTCAGAAAATAGTCATCATTCAAATTATCGCATGTTAAATTTTACTAATTTTATTTATTTGATATCATCATAATACGTTCAAGGCTACTATTTCCTTACTTTAAAAATAGTGTAAATTTACTCTTAAACATACAATCAGCCTAAAATAGTTTTAAATGAATAATTAAAGGTCTGATGAATATTTTAGTAGAGCGTAAAGACCATTCACAAAATATTACTTTTTCAGGCTGTGGCGCTATCAGATAAGCTGGCTACCATTGGGTATTAATTTTCCAAGTAATACCAAAAATGTAATTATGATAACGAAATATTTTGAAGCACATTATTCAGCGAATATGCTCATGAAAACTTTTTTATTTTTTTTTACATGTCATTGAATTTTTTTATGCTTAAAGAGATCAGAACTGTAAAAAATTGATTAAGCTTATGGTACATTTATTTCCAATTAAACAGCAAGCAAAGAAAGGACTTCTCACGTACATTTTCATTTACCACAATATACCAAGATATTTTATTATAATTACACTCTTAGCGCAAATTTCCCAATCTCTATTAATTTTGCTAAGAACTGAAAAAACACAGAGCTATAAGTTTCTTTTCGATCATTTAAGATAGTAAAAATTGTCTGTTGTGGAAAATAAGGGTTAAATTATTTTAAAAATACTTCTAAATGACGACATAATTAGATGGGACCATACTATTCATACAATCTGATGTTGTCAATTTCAATCTGGATAATTTCTACACGCAGAAAAGAGTTGCGTTAATTTTCGTCACAGGTACCTTATTTTTTTATATGTGTGCCAAGTAAATTTTATTAGCATTTACGGTAATTTTTTCGTATAAATAACTTTGTAAAAAAGTTTCCATTCCAAATGAAAGTAAAAAAATTTCACCATTACTAAAGAATTTAATGTTCTTGAAGATATTTTTTATACCTCTGACATCTTATGCGTACCAAAGTAATTCGTTTTGTTAATGAGGTAGGCATACATTTTGAAATTTCAAAACAAAGTCGTGACATAAAAACAACAATAAAGATAAGTAGTGACCTTTTCTCACCATCTATCGTGATAATTATAAGTCGTGCACTGAACGACGAGCACGTCAACAAATATTTTTTGTCATTCCAAAACACGACCACCATTAAATTGTTTCGTACAATTTTATATTTCACATAATTATTTGAATTTGTGCCACAAGTTTCCGGGATTGGGTAAAAAATCGTGTATCCTTTGTAAAAAGGATCGCTCGTAGTTTACCAGTACAACTTTTTTTTTGTTTTTTTTTTTTTTATTCAGTATTGGTTACGATTATTTTTTAAATAAAACTCATTAATCCTGTGATAATTTTACTGCGCTTCATAGTTAAACGGAATAATTTTGTCTCTTCGGCGTTTATATGTCACGCTAATGGATTCCAAGCAGTGGTAATTAGTTATATCTCCATATATGCCGATTCGGTAAATAAAATGGTATGCATGTAGATGCCTTTCAAACATACATAAAAATTCCTTTTCAGCGGATTCGTATACGTGTGCCCCAACTTTGTATGTATCTGATTTCGATATAACACACGGACAAAGCTTCCAAGGCAAAAAAAATATATATAACGATGACAACATCTAATTGACGTCGCAAGCCGGTATCTACCGAGGATTGAAAAAAAAAAAAAAATGTATATACCTCTACTAGCCAGGAGGTCCATCGTTTCCAAACGTCATTTATTACAGCTTACACCACATAATCATTAAAAACTCAATCAAGAGCAATTGCACGTAACGCGGCGCACACGTTGCAATATCCTCGCACAATGAGACCAAAGCATTGAAAAACAAAGGAGTAGCCACGTGAAAATAAAAGGGATGCATATACCCACGGTCCACCGCACGCGGTACCACAACCATCCGACCGATCGCATGCACGTATAGCCAGATATATATTCGTTTCCTAGCCTCATGTATACCCAATATAACCAAGGTCGCATGCACCCCAAGGCCGACCTCCCGGGTATAATATGTACGGAACATATATAACCGCGCGTACATTACATCATCTGCATGCGTGGTATATATATATATATATATTCCAGGACTCCGTGAACTTGAAAGGGCCAGGGCTTAATGGAATTGTTTACACTCCGGGTAATGCAAACGCGCGGCGCCGATCTCCGTGCTCCGACGAGAGACAAACCGCACGCATGAGTAGCTTTCCTATACCCCCGCCCTTACATGGGTGTGCCAAAAGCGACTAGCCGATATCGCTTCGGTCGATGTTGTCCACACGTTAAGTACTGGATGGATCGAGATGTATGGAGACCTATAGAGGGGGTATTATGAGCACGGAGACTGGCTTGAAATCGGTGTGCGCACGTGCGTATATACTGTGCACACACACTGTGCCTGCGCTATGTACCATGGGATATACTATAGTGCATATATGTATATATATATATACGGGGCTCAATGGGGAATCTGCAAAATGGCACGTTCCCTCGGCTCCATTATACACGTCATACTCGTGTATATGCCTCTGTTTTCTGCTTTTTTCTTTTTTTATTTTTCCACAGTCGACCGACATATCTCTCTATATTTTATTACATCTGTACAAACCTATGGTTTTACTTGGATCGTCATTGACGCAATCTAAAAGGTACTTTTCGCCCCGTGCATACGAACCGAGAAAATGTTGGGCAAAACATTCGAAGCCATGACTCCCAGCAGATAGATAGCGAGTAGTGCACAGGAAAAAGAGAGAAAAGCTAACATGTAATAATATTACGTAGGTGGAGTGCTCTCTGAGCCACCTCAGAGTTCGGTCGTGTTTGTTTATGTCCCGTCTAACGAGTAAAACTCCTAAAGATAGAGACTGCAGGTGTCAATGATTTTGTGCTTGCTGCGTGTGCCTGGGTCGGCTTGATCCAGGCGCTCACCTTCCTCGTGGTGTGCTATCCTCTAGAGGCTCTGTGCCTGTTTTTTTTTCTCCGAGTGACGACTCTGCTCTCAAAGTCGCCATCTTAACCTCAAAATGTCGTCTCATGTAGACGCCGCCGACAACAACGCCTTGCCTAGCCAGCTTCAGATTGCAAGTGCTTCTTCAGGCAGCACTAATCATTTCAACAGCACACAACCAAATAATGCCTACACAGGCATAGCACAAAATGCAAACCGACTCAATAACAGCCATACACTGCATCGCGACCGAAAAACGTATGCTCAGATGGCTTCTAATGATATTAACTACACCGAAGATATGGCAGTTATAGTTGATGCGATTGAAGGTGTCCCGTGCATGGATTTTGTTTGTGAAATTGCAAACCATTTAGATCCACTCAAAATGAAGTTCGCTTCTCGCATTTCCAACCAACGAATTTGTGTGTATCTTGATAGCATTGAGTCAGTTAAATATCTGTGCGACAAAGTAAAGTCAATAAAAGTAAATAATCAAGAAGTCAACATTCGGCCTTTAAGATCAAGAAACAAAAGAGTCATTATTTCCAATGCAAGTCCTGTCATCTCTAACGCTACCCTCATTGAAGAACTGAAAAAAATGGGCATTGATCCAGTCTCTCACATTAATTACCTGAGAATTAATAGCAATCTACCCAAATTTTCACACTTAGGAAGCTTCAGACGACAAATCTATATAAGAGAAGAGGACGAAGCCAAACTTGTTCCCTCTGTTCCAGTCAGCAATGGTAACATTGTTTATCACGTATATTTCTCGACAAACAAACCCACTTGCTTCTTGTGTAAAGAGGAAGGTCATTTGGCAAAGGACTGCCAACAGCAACAGACGAATATTTCACAGGAAAATTTTCCTCCCTTACAAGACTTGGGAAATGGCTTCCCTCCAACATGCAGCGATCTCAACAGCACTCAAAATAATTATGCTAACACTGTTAACATACCCAACCTCAACGACCTTGAAATTATGCCACCTCCGAGCGCTCCAATTGATGGAAAAAAAAGGCATGCTGAATCCGAATCTAGTTCACAAACAACTATCACAAACCCTTCCAATGCCCGGCTCCTTAAAAATAAGCCAAAAAGGAAAAAAACCGAGCCTCATCAAACAACACTTCCAAATGCAAACATATCCCACGATGAAATCAATATCCAACTTGAATCTGTATCGAAACATCTCCAAGACAATCACATCCAATTAGCAGTCAACTGGGAAAAACTTACAACGTTTCTTTTCTTGTCTTATGGCAAATCCAATGTTTCCGATATTCTCACTTCACTAAATTGTAGTGTAGAGAATATGGATGAATCTCTCCAAGTGATAAGAAATCTAGTCAACGACAACAATTTAAAACACCGAATCTCCAGAATAAGAAAAAAATTCGGGCTAAGCCGTCTGTATCCCGATTCGGAATCTACTTTTGACGAATCAAGCTCGTGTGAGGAGCTTGGCTAATTTTTAATCTATTTATATATACATATTTATAAAAAAAAAAAAAAAAAAAAAAAAAAAAATGAATAACTCTTACAACATCGTTCAACGTGATTTGAAAATTTTTTATTGGAACTGTGGTAGCCTCAGAAATAAAATTGAAGAAATTCAGTGTGTGTATAAAAAATATGACATTCTCATATTCGTTGAATCTTGGCTGACTAAAAGTGACAATATTAACTTTCCTGGCTATCTAACCTACAGAAAAGACAGGACTCGATGTAAAGGTGGCGGAATCATCCTCATCATTCGTAACAATCTGTGCTATAAAGAAATCGTGAATATCGCCTCTCCTGTGGATTCAACAGAAATTTGTGGTATAACTATAAATAACACAAATCCAGTCTTTGATATACTTGTATGCTACAGAGCTCCGGGAATCACTTTAACCCAAAATGAATGGGATATAATTTTTTCTAATATCAACCAAAATTCAAATACCTTAATTATAGGCGACTTCAATGCTCATAACAAAGACTGGAATTGCGTTCGTACCGATGTAAACGGAGCCTTTTTATCAAAATCTATCGAATTCTATAATTTGCAAATCCATAACACGTCGACCTATTCCTACGTGAATTCCTACAACAATAACAAATCTAACATCGATCTCATACTCACTTCTCTCAATTTCTCAGATAAAGTAAACTTTTCAGTAAATGACGAGACGTGTGGTACAGGTCATTTTCCTTTTTATATTGATATAAGCGTCGAAAAATGTGAATACAAGAAAAAAACTTTTAAATTAAAATCTAAAAAAACTAACTGGAATATATTCATTGAAAAGGTAGAAGATACTTATTTGAAGTTTTTAACAACTTACTACGATAAACTTTCCCCTAATGCCAAGTATGATTTTTTCTTTCAAAATATCGTTGACGCGCTTGTATCTTCTACCCCTCAATGCAATGCAAATTATAAATTCACCAAAAACAAAAAAAGCGGTCACAACCCGGTTAAGTGGTGGGACGAAGAGTGCAACAAAGTTCTTAGACTAAGAAAAGCGGCCTTTAAAAAATGGCAATACTCTGGTAAATTATTCGATCTTATTGACTATAAAAAAACTTGTGCTATCGCCAAAAAAACTCTCAAGCAAAAGAAAAAAGACTCTTTCAAACGATTTGCGGAATCTATTAATTTTAAGACAAATCCTACCTATGTATGGAATCAGTGTAAAATTTTTAAAAACAGTTGGGTCAAAATTAAACCTAAACACGTTGAATCTAACTTGAATCATCAGGATCTCGTCAACGAAGCTCTTAACAAGCTTGCTCCTCTGGTCAATGACTCCTTTACTCCCTCACCTACGCCCACCTGCCCTATCAATCAGTTTCTTTCAGCCCCTTTTACTTTTCTTGAGTTTAATGTCGCTCTTGAAACTAAAAATTCCGATTCTGCCCCAGGTCTAGATGGTATTGATTTTGAAACTATTAAAAACCTACCAACAAAATTTAAACTAATTCTCTTAGATATATTTAACGAAATGTTTAGCAAAAATCAGTACCCTCTATCCTGGAAAAATTCATACGTCCACTTCATACCCAAAGCTGATGGAGCTAGCCTCCGACCAATAGCATTAACATCTTGTTCGTGTAAATTATTTGAAACTATTTTGAAATCTAGGCTTCAGTGGTGGGCAGAATACAATAATCTGATTCCTCCTTCACAAAATGGCTTCCGCAAGGGGAAATCGTGTTTAGACAATGTAACGCAACTCGTATTAAAAGTTGAAGAGGCCTTTGCGGAAAAAAAACAAGTTTTAGCTGTATTTCTAGATGTCACTGGAGCCTTTGACAACATTAACATTGACACTCTTTGCAGTAAACTATCTGAATTGGGCTGTCCATCCAACCTCGTCTTTTTTGTTAATTTTATCACTAATGGAAGATATATTTACTCTGAAGTCAATATGGATTCCCCCAGAACCTTGCACAAGGGACTCCCACAGGGAGGGGTCCTTAGTCCACTTCTGTACACTCTAGCTACAAAAGACATCACTGAAAACCTTCCTAAAAATGTCAAAATATCCCAATTCGCGGATGACTTGGCCATCTATATTAAATTCTCGTCTGTTAAATGGGCCTCTAAAATCATAGGTAATTCAGCGGAAAGAATAAAAAATAATTTACTTAAAATTGGGTTGCACCTCTCTCTACCCAAGACTGGGTTCCTTCACTTCAACAGAAAAACGATAACTCCTGGAAACACGCATATCAGAATAGGAAATATTTCAATCCCCTCCAGCTCTTCAGTTCGATTTTTGGGTATCACTCTAGATTACAGACTTACCTTTCTTTCACATATTGAAAACGTTCAAAAAAAATGCTTTAAAGCTATGAACATTCTAAAATATCTCTGTGGAACTTGGTGGGGCTCAGACTCACAGACACTCCTTACTCTGTACAAAAGTTTTATTAGACCTATTATCGACTACGGCAGTATTATTTATCTTAATACATCCCCCACTCTAATTAATAAAATAGAAAAAATTCAGTATCAAGCTATTCGTATAGCTCTTGGCTATCGCATAACCACCCCGACTAATATTTTACTAGCTGAATCTTCTTTAACAAGTATTATGGATCGCTCTATCCAGTTAGGCTGTCGTTTTATAACAAAATCTTATTCGTGTCAATCCTCGCTTACCCTTGCCTCATTAAAATGTCACAAAAATGTTTTGCAGAAAAACAACTCTTTTTCAAATAAAGTTCTACAAATCTGTACCAAAAAAGTTGACAGGATTTCAAACAACATTCTTAGTTTTAACAATCCTTGCTTGTATGAACATGATTACCAAACACTCCTTACATCAATTGATTTTAACTCAAGCTTTGGAAAAATACTTGAAAATTCTGACTCCCCCAACGATCTGTTCATCGAATTCTCTTCAAAAAACCAAACCCTCAATATTTTTTCTGACGGTAGTAAGTCTAAAACGAACGTTGGTTCAGCCTGTATCTGTCCAAGTCTCAACCTACAAACCAGTCGGAAACTCCACCCGCAAACCTCAATTTTCACTGCTGAATGTATTGCAATTAAGGACGCCCTAGACATCGCTCTCGACCACTTAGATGAGAACATTTCCCTTTTTACTGACTCTCTAAGCGCACTTGAAGCCTTATCCTCTACAAAATATAGTATTAAAACCAACCCCTATATTCTTGACATTAAAAATAAAGTTTTTCTATTTAATAAAAATTCAAACGGCTGCCGAATCAAATTCTTCTGGATTCCGTCTCATATCGGTATTTCTGGTAATGAACTGGCTGACTCAGCTGCCAAACTAGCTGGTCTATCTGAAAATGTGATTCATCCTCAGATCCCCTTCTCAGACTTTTTCGAATTCTTTAAGAAAGAAGCCAGACTAAATACTTTCAATACGATCTCCAGCCCTCCCCTTACTACTGGCAAATACTACTTTGAAAACTACTTCAAAAAGAGAAATAAATCATGGTTTTATAATCTCAACCTCAGCAGAAAAATAACAGTTACCATAAATCGCATACGTTGCAACCACTATAACTTAGCTGCCTCACTCACTAGAGTAAATATCCTAAATGATGCCAAGTGCAGTTGTGGAGCTGAACAGGAGGACATAAACCACATTCTATGGAACTGCCCTCTATACGATACACAAAGAGAGGAAATGATCCGCAAACTCAGAATAATAAAACTCTACCCACCACTGAACATCGAAAGCATTGTAACGGAACCTAAAATAGATGCCTGTCTGTGCGTATGTTCCTTTCTTAATACTTGCAATGTCAATATTTAGCAAAGTGCTACTCAACTGATGTGTTTTCTTGTATAGCGAATTAGTGTATAATTCTTACGTTTAAGATGTGTAAATTAAATTAATAATTTTGTATATTGTATAAATCTTGTATCTTTTGGCCTATTGGACTTCGGTCTTAACGGCTTAATAAATTAAAAAAAAAAAAAATAAAAAAAAAAAAAAAAAAAAAAAAATATTACGTAGGTAGAGAGAGAGAGAGAGGAAGTACCAATGGACAGGCAGAGAGCGAGCGCGGATGGCGGGGTATGGCGAGCTCTCGGGGTAAAAGTCGCTGCCGCAGCGGTAGCTCGGAGCAACATCGGCGTCGGATCGCAGTCACGGGGGGCCTCACAGCTGCCACTGCGCAATCGTTGGGGGGGTTCGCTCTCTCTTTCTCTTGTCTGCTCTCCTCCTTTTTTTTTTTTTTTTTTTTCGGGGCCGCCCATAGGGGCATGCATGCACCTCGTTATCACTGATTTTTGCTCCGTCGCTTGCAGCGAAGGAAAGAGAGAGAGAGAAAAAAGAGGACGCCCTTCGGGGGGACCACTTCGTGCAAACGGGCGCGCGATGCACGGGACGCTCGTTCATGGGAAAAAAAAGTGTCACGCGAGAGGCACGTACGGCGCGTCAGAGCTCGCTTGTACTTTAGTCGGCGCGCTCACCTCCGACAGCGCGGGGCGAGCCGTTTTTTTTTTTTTTTTTTTGTCTTTACCCCTAGCTTCTTGCTTTGTTTATTGTTCTTGGGTGCTTTCAAAACAGGAGGTCGCGAGTACCGCTAATTAAGACTCGCCAATGATTCCGAGGTTCTTTTTTTTTCTGAAAATTATCGGACATACGTGTATTTACTAATAAAAAAAATGAAATGAAATGCATGAAATTGTTTATTACGACGTACTTGTACCTGAACAAGTAAAAAAAATCGGTTGAACGATAAAATCCGTCCGGAGGAAGAAAAAAAGGTACCTACTTACCCCCGACGTAGGTAAAATGAAAACGTCAAAGATCGCACATATGTATGTATATATACAAGCGCGTATCCGACGGCTTCGGGGCAACCATCTCATATTTCCCGGGCAAACGAACGGTACAACGCCATATACACGCATCGGTATAGATTTCCACGGTGCTACGGCGACAATAATAAAAGCCACCGGGGAGTCCGAAAACGGACAATGAGCCGCCGGCATGTACCGCCCGGACGCGTGATTGTTTCCCGTGACTTTTATACCCCGAAGAGCTCGGCGCTTCATTATTTCGCGCGATCATTGTTACCCGTTTTATTACCATTATTTAGGCGAACGGGAGCACACGGCTGCAGTACACAGTGTGTATACACGCAGTTGGTTCTCGGGTTACGTGTGGTCATTGTGTATACAGCCGTATAAGGTGCGCTTTCGTCACTCAAAAGGTATACACGTATATTTTTAAGGGTATGTTACGCGCTGACAGCTCGCTTTTGGTGTTGCGGGGCACATTATGCGTGCGCGCACAATCAATTAACAGCGTTTCGCTCGAGTGCGCAATCTGAAAACGATTTTGGGCGGTACACGACCGATTTCTCGGTGTAGGAACTGCTCTGCGTTTCGTTTTTTTTTTTCCCCTTTCTTCTCCTTCCGACTCGGGGCAAACGATAAAGGGTTGGACTTTGAAAGAACTCTTCGAGTCGCTCGAAGTTTGGAAACAGTATATATGCAAGGGTATTTACGCAAACAAACTGTTTACGCGATACAATGTATTATAGGTATGTACATGCGTGTGTACGTGTGTCGCAAGTGTTGTTGTCGTCCACTCGAGTGCAAGACGATTGTTCTTGTTTAATTGCCGTTGAGGATTTCGTTAAGTTCACAACTCTTTGGTTCAATTGTCTTTTGTGCGGGGATTTTCAGCTGGACAGGTATCAATCATTCCTATGTACATGTGTATCCACGATATACCTCGACCGAATAAATGTATACTTGTGACTTTTTCTTCAAATGCCACCGAAATACCGTTTTTGGTTGTGAATGACAATTCGCTCGATAAGCATCGATGAGCCACTTCTGGTGATAGACGAGATAAAACGATTGTGGTTGGCAAGACTCGACAGGTATTCGTATGATATGTCGTAGCAGAATGTGGTGCAAGGAAATTTTGGAGTTTCGAGAATGTACGAGGTGGCCTTACGAAAATTCGCCGATTAGAACTTTACATTAATCTTCAATAACATTCTTTCGTCGAATACTCGAGCGCTAATCAGCGGGATATAACTTATTGCTGTGCTTTCGGTGTATTTGTTTTGGTTGAGCACCACTGCTTGCGGTTCGCCGTGAAGTTTAGAACACTTTTATCTCGAAAACGCTAATGAAAAGGAGAGCTAGCTCGATAAGAGATTATCACAGGAGTATACGAATACAAGTCGTACGAGTATCAATAGCTTAGCTTAAGCTTTTAATTGCGTCCGAAGATTTCGAGGCGTCAGCGTGAAAATTTGACGTGGGTCTTTAGTCACAATTCGGGGAACAAGCTATTACAAAAATGCCATCAACATTGATTGTAAAACCATTAGCGAGATACACTCGAGGTAATCTGGCAGTTTAGAAATTTCGCCCCTCTCTCTCTCTCATCGATTAGATAGATTTGTCTTATTAGAACGAATCAACTACATGACATTCCATTGAAGTGAGACAAGGCTTGCGTCAGCCTGTGCTTAGAAACAATGAGCATTGCCCTAGTGCGCTCTCGCATACATATACCTATTTTTGTATAGACCCGAGGTAATGATAATAACATACTTTCCTCGTGGAGCCGAGCAGAGGCGCGCAAACAAAGGCCCTCGACGTTAAATTGTCACCTACACGAATTAGAGAAGTGAAAAGAGAGAGAGAGAGAGAAGTGCAGTTTGTTTTGTCCCGCGCAGCCGCTCGCACAATGGAAAAGTAAAGCGCCGAGGTCCTCTCGAGGCGAGTACAATGGAGAGCTCGAGCCGCCGCCTTGGCGCAAGCAACCGTCGTTGACGGGCTCTCCGCCGTTCAAAGGTTGACCTTTTTTTCGTCCGCATCAGGTTCGCGAAACTCTAAACCCCGCCATTAACCCCCTGATGTATATGTATTTTTACGGTTAATACCATACGCACGAGGGGGGGCCGGCACAACGTGGCGATTGAGAGCTTTTATCGCTTCGGGAGCTACTACTTTGAAAAATTTTATCGCAACCAAAGTTTTAACGAGATAAAACTGAATATTGTCCCTAACGCGAGTGACGGAATAAAATGTCGTTGACCTAATTTGTCAAATCAATTCAATTTCATTGCCCAAAAGATGTTATTAACAAAAAAAAATGCCTTATCACTTCCGTCTGACTAAAACAGCCTATTACTACTGATAATAAATAAATTGTTTAAATCGACTTCAATTGAATCTCTTTGTTCTAACAAAAATAAACTGTTGGACAATAATAAAGATAAATCTCTCCTCTCACTCGTGTAGGCAATCAAAAAAACTAATCTCGTTTCGTCCGCTTGAAAAAAAAAAAAAAAAACAAGTCAGCCCGATTTTTCAGCAACCGATCATTTAGCAATTATACAAGAACAGCAGCATATCCCGCTCTATCCTACGGTCAATGTAGACGGAAAAAGTGGCGGGGGGAGGGGGGTCGCAAGGGCGCGTATACACACATATATATGTATATACTCAACAGACGTTCAACTTTGGCGTTTGCGAGGCCCCGATCGCTACGTGTACCCACGCCCCCTCGTGCCCCGACAACGACTACCCGACGAACAATGACATCCCCACAGTACGGGACTTTCTCTTTGGTACACGCGTACATACACACACATATGCACACGCACGTCTGGCTGCAGCGCTCCCGCTCCCAGTACTGGGATTTGAAACTTCGAGGCTCGTTCATCCCCGTGCACACACACGCGCTCTCTATCGTCTGACTCTCTGTCAATTGATCAGCGGTGAATTTGCCGTTTTGTGGGTTGGCCTCTGCACCGAATTGGATTGCGGCTTCTCTCTCCCGGCTACGCGTACACTCGGACGTTGCTCCCCATGTGCCTTTTTTGCCTCGTCCGTTTCGACCGGATAAAACAAATTGGTATATTTTTTTTGTCTCCCAACTCCAATCTAGTGATTCCTTATTAAAATCGATGACGTACATAATATAATACTGGCAAACACCCACGCGAAGCGAGACACGCGCACAAAAGGGCAACGATATGAAAAAACGGAAAAAGAAAAAGAGTATTAATGAAAGGGCACAAGGCCCACGAGAAACAGGAGCTCGAAAAAACTCGAGGGGTCTCGCCCCGGTAAAAGACACGGCTGTCTTTGCTTACCTGACGACGGGGAATAAAAAAGCGAAAGTGGCCGAGGCACGCGCCACTTCATCCCGAGCACAAACATATATATATATATATATATATATATATATATATATATATATATATATATATATATGTACCCATGCAAGCGGCAGAGCATACGTCTTGAGAGCTCGTCGCAGCAGCTCCTCAAGAAGTACATGTAGGAGGGGTGCAAATGGCACACGCGAGACTTCCGGGGAGGTGTGCTCGGCCGGGGGTATCGGATTCGAGAGACGCCGACCGCTCGGGATTCAATGGGGGCGCGAGCGGAAGCTGCCTGCTCGTATGTTGCACTGGGTTATTCATATATATATAAGCGCATGGGTGTAACAACGCGTGTAACGTAAGAAAAGGTCGAGACGCTCTCGGACGAGGAGGCGGAGGACTGGCAGGCCTTTTTGTGCGCGAAGCCGATAGCCGCCTGATTTTTCTACTCTTTATTATTTCGCTCGATCTGGATAAAGTTACACGCCTCGTTCCCTTTTGTCCGAGGGCAACGCGTGCTCTACTACTACACGGTACATTTTCCCCGGCTTGTTCCGTATGCAAATTAATTGTATACTTTTGGTGGATTTTTTTTTTTTTCATTTTCGCTCTCGAGCAAAGATGTATGTAATATACGTGCCTGCGGCGAGCCTCGACTTTGCCGAGTTTGAATGCAGTCGTTCGGTGGAACGTGCGCACCTTGGCTCTGGTCTCTCTCGCGGCAAAAAGGCCTTGGTAGGTGTACACGTCCTGCGTACCCTCGTATACTTGGATGTAAAAAAATAAGAGTAGGTGGTGCGCACTTAATGAGGTGGAGAAGAAGAATAACTCGAGAAATGGCTCAAACAAAGAAAATCATCTTAGGGGTGTACGTGTGTATTCACATGTATATGAGAGGCCCAGACTCGCTCTGGCAAGGGGCCGGTAGGCGCGGTACGTGGTTGTAGGGGTACCAAGGGTGAAAGAAAGTGTACGGGGAGAATAAAAAAGAATTAAGAAAAAGAGAGTTAGGGGGGAAGGGGGTGGAGAAAAATAAAAGAAAAGAAAAAGGACATCAAGAATGCCACGTCCCAGACGCTGCTGCTCTCTTAAGTCCTCGAGCGACGCCGCCCGACGATGACGTCTTCTCCGTCGGTCTTTGCCCTTTTTTTTTGTCGTGCACCACTCCCTTGCCATCTCACTCTCGCTCTCTTCCGTTGGTACACACACGCCGTACTCGGCGTCTCTCTTATTATACGAGTACATAGACACACGTGAGAGTTACACGCGTTGGTCTTTTTTTTCCCTCTACGTCTATAGCAGAGGAAAATGATGCATAATGCGGCTGTTTTTCGAGAGTAAGAGAAAGAGAATAAAGTCCATTTGCTAGCTGTATTTCCATCTAGATATTTTTTGTGTACTTGTTCTCGGGGTACATTGTAATGGGGGTACCGGAAGTATCGAGAAACACCAGACGAGGCGAGTTTTTGGCTTTATCTGGCGGCTTCCCATGTGTGGGAGGTTTTTATTTTTAGGCACAACTGTTACGCGGAAATGCAGGTCAATAGGGTAAATCGGACCAAGAGACGTCGAATTACTTCAAGGGTCGATCTGACGTTTTTAAGTTTAGTATCTTTCACCATCGTTTCGTGTGTGTTTTCATGTGTAATTATCTCGTAATAAGCGATCGATCAAATACGTAGTTGGGCATCTTCAATAATAAAATCATGAAAACTGTCGTGGTATATATAAACATTAATTTCAAGTTTGGACAATTCAAAATGAAGTAAACGGTGTTTTCAAATTGGTTGGATATTGGACAAATTGACTTTTGAAACGCACCTCGTTGTTCAAGTCTTGATCTGTCATTACCCACACGCACGTGCATAATAGTAATAAATAAGAATATAATTGTTTCCTTTCAAATTCTATTGAAAAATAATGAACGTTGCCGCAATAAACGTACATAGCTTCGAAGAACTTTTTCATAAACGAAGCAAATCGCGCTTCCCGGTATAGAAGCGATGGAAAAGTCTGTGGTACCGATAATTTTCGAGCGGCTTCGAAGCTTTTAGTTGTATTTTAAACTGAAAGTTATTACCTGTTAATGAGCTTATACATTAAGTTTTATTTCCGTACACGATGGTCACCCTCAACATTAGTCACGGCTAGGAGAGAAACGTCAACTTAATTGTTTCGAGTTTAAACTAGTGACTGGTATGTTCTCGTCATCAGGATTTATCTATGTTTCATTAATGACATCCAAAGGGCTTTCTGTGAAGGCCATAGCCACGTACTTGTAGATAAAATTGAAAGTTGAGTCATATGCACTTAATGACACCCTCAATGGTGAAACGCATTTACCGCAGTGAAAGTACCTTGTATCAATAAGCCTGCAGCCACAGTATCGGTACAGTAAAGTCTAGACTACGGACACATTGACACCAGCAGTGACTTTTTGGTTTGCACTTTTCATATCTATCGACACAGAATATTTGCGAAACGCGTCAAGTGAAAAAGTAAATCTACTGTAAGTCAGTGTGTGATTCGTTGCTCGTGACTTTTTTTGTAAAGATCTTGTGTCCAAAGAGAAAGAAAAAATGGCCTTCAACGACACTATACTTTGTCATTTCTTTGAGCTTGTGAAGCATGACAAGCTCGAGGAAGCTGCATTTATTTTGGAGGCCCACGACTGCTCGCTGTCTTCGTATTTAAAGGGCAAAGTAAGTATTGACTCATCTAAAAAAAAAAATTCATTTTTATGTATAAGAAACAAATTTCCATTACTCCGATCAACTTGTAATATCTTCATTACGGTAGTGATGACTTTTGCCGTGTTTACAATGGATATTTTTTTTTTCTTTTCTAGATATGTATGCTGAAAGCGGACCGGATTATGAACAGCTTTGCCTATAAATATAATCCCTCATACGAAATAGGTCAGGAGTTGAAATTTTATCTCAACAAATCCTTGGAGCATTTCCATAACGTATATTTGAGGGAAAATTTTACAACAACGCAATACCGGAATTATGTCAGCGTACGGATTATGAAAGACTTGTATGAGGTGGACACGATGTTCATTTTCGTTCAACAATGGGACAACAGCAATGCATTTAATGACGTAGACGATGGCGTTATGGAATCAGAGGTAATTTAAGTACACACACATTCACCCACACAAAAATACACATCTATCTTAACGTATATATCAGGAAGTCGTTAATTTTCGAATTTTGTAGTTTTTTATTTAACTTTATATTATGCTCACCTTTCTTAAATATCATTTTTTTGTCATCCGAATACATAAATTACGCAACTTTGAAATATATTTATATTTTAACATACATGTTTTTGTATTTGCAGGATCTGAAAATCCAAACGGAAAATGTTACATCTCAACTGTCAGAGTGGACCTTATAGATAAATTTGTGTACAGATAAATTGAAAAATATCAGTTGATTTTTGTTGTTAGGTTAATTTTATGGGGTGGATGAATTGCGATGATTTTTGTACAGATAAATTAAAAAGTATTAGTTGATTTTTGTTGTTAGGTTTATTTTATGGGGTGGACGAATTGTGATAATTTTTTGTACAGATAAATTAGAAAGTATTAGTTGATTAGTGTTATTAGGTAAATTTTATGGGGTGGACGAATTGTGATGATTTTTTGTACAGATAAATTAGAAAGTATTAGTTGATTTTTGTTATTAGGTGAATTTTATGGGGTGGACGAATTGCGATGATTTTTTGTACAGATTAATAAATAAGTGATGAATCCTTAATGCTGTAATAATTACTAAGCTAGTGATGAAGTAATCTTCTTAGATAATCTTTACGTTGTATGCAATATATTTGTTATTCTTGTTTAAGTAAATAGGTTTGTAAATTGTAATAAATAAAAATAAGAAATTTTCATCATACAAAGCTTGTAAAATTATTTATTCATAAAACCTTAGAATAATTAAGTTAAACAATTAAAAGATACAACATTAAGGTACTTGGGACATTCATTACAAATGGTGAGGAAAGTTATGAGAGGTGAGGGGAACATAAACATGCAGCAACACGCTAGAAATTGTTTTCCTATAGTATGGATATACCAACATGTATATAGATGCAATTTTGAGTGAATCTTCCATGAGGTTACATGTTAAATTGAGATTTAAAAAATAATTGAATACATTAAAATAGTATCGTGGAACGATCTAAATAATTTCACCCATTCCTACACGCGTATAAGTACCACATCTCTCTTAATAAAATAGTTATAAAATTTATAGAAATTTTGAAAGTAAGTACACTGAACTATCAATCCATGCAATAAAATTACGATTTTTTTTCTAGTACAACCTGTTTTGGAATTAAAAAAAAAACCCTCTCAACCTATCAGGATTGTACAAAAATAACACGAGAATTTGCATTTTTTTATAAATGAAAAAACCATGGTTGGGCCCTTTCGTAAACAAAAAGTAAATTTTTAAAAGAAAAAAAAATTCATAAAAATTTTCATTTATGTTTTATCATGGGTGGGTGTTGGGCATTGATTTGTACGTCTAAGTCATAATTCGTGGTAAAAAAGAAAATAGACGCTGTATGTATAACAAGACCAGAGGGGAAGATAAAAACAATAACAGCCGTCTCGCCAAGCCACCGTATGAATATATACGATCGTGCACCTGAACGACACGCGAGACAGCTTATTGGTTTTCTTATCAAATATTACAGATCAGAATGAGACACATCATGCGAGGGCGCAAAAATCATGGGAGTTGCTGAAGCCTTCCAGCTATTTACTCATACCCCACGTCGATCCATTGATAAGCCCGTCAAATTCACCAATGTCATATATCTCACGCTCCATCCGATATGTCTGCGCAAGACGAGCCTCGCGAGCAATTTCAAAAGTAGTTTCATCCATACGGTTTTTCTATTTTTCTTCAAAACAATAAACGATTTCGTCTCGGTTTTCCATAATATCCGCTCCAAGATTTTTATCTGCGAAATGGCTGAGCTGTCTACATCTACGACACCCCCGTTACAATATTACGATAGCTTGACACGCTTTGGAACGTGACGTGCCGTCTAGAAGAGAATCGAGTCCATCAAAATTTTTCCACTCTCTCAGAATAATTCGATCTAGGTTTTGCTTATTCATCCGTTGATTCATTCGAAGCGCAAACAATGGAAGTGCACATAACAACTCGTATACGCAGCGGAGTCACGCGCCTTAGAACTTCATCGCGAAGCCCGTATTGGTCAAGGCCGATGCACTAATTACCATCAACGAAGTTCTCGGCTATTTTGCACAAGCTCTGCCACTTTGGCTGAAAAATCTATTGCATAAACATCTTATCGACTACATACACATTCGATCCCGTGAAGCTCTTTTTTTTTTTTGCCATTCACGATCGTGGAAATCGAGACGAATCGTTTATTTCAGACCTCGTAGCGGTACCTACACCGAGCGCGATAATTTTGCCGATTTTTTTTTTCCATCCACAATCTCCACTGATCTCGAAGTGAAAAAAAAAAAAAAAGGACCGAGCGTGCCCGGCGATCCCCGAGTATTTGTCTACCACCTGATCGCGACAAATGAGCGTCTCGCCGATCTACGATCTTTTATAAACCCACACCGCGCCTACACCGCGCGTTCGGATATACATAGACGGGGAAACAAGAGAAGCAAAGAAGAGGGAGGCGAGCCAACCTTATATATACCCACGAGCGACACTCGACTTCCGGCCACGTGGCCCTCGTGTACATGTATGTAAGCACACCGCGAAAGATTTGCCAAAGGTGCGTATAACATTGCCTACTACTGTGCACTACCAAAGAAATGAGACAAGAACAGTGGGAGAAGCGAACGGCACACGTATAAGGTACAATACGTGTACGAAAAAGGCCAGGGCACGCGCCTCGAATTTATTCAAATGAAATTCACGAGACGGTGCGTTTCTTCGCCTCTATACATGTATACATATATATATATATATAGCTGTCGGGGAGGACAGCTGCGCTGCACATCGAGTGTGTAAGTAACAGCGAGCGATAACCAAGAGAGCGCATTGTTGCAAAGAACGAGTGGAAGAAGAAGGGACGAAGAGGTCGGAGGTGCAGCCATACGGTGGGCGCGCGCGCGTTGTATATGAATGCAACTTGTCGGGCAGCTTATAATGTAATATGCCTATAAAAAAAAAAAATTAATGCTCCTCGTTGACCCTTTTTCTTTACTGCCTCCTCGAGGACTTTTGACAGTTTTAACGTTACAATTTACAACTGCGTTTAACTCGGGCGGTAATTATCAAAACGTACATTTTCTTCGCGCAAAAATAGTGCCAAAAACACAGCCTTGGAATTGCAATTTCCCCCCAAAGTCCCCTTCATCCCCTTGAAAGCGGGAGGGGAAAAAAAAGAGGCCTATCTCCACCGGCCGGCACGGCTGATGAAAAATCCACGGCAAAAAGGGTTGTATCGTCCGTGCGCCATTATACGCGCCGGCGAGAAGAAGTGACCGTCCACACGGCCCTTTTTTACAGCCTCACAAAAGGCGCAAGAATTCGCACGTACACGCTCGGGCTTTGGCAAGGGAAAAAAAAAGCAAAAAAAAAAAAAAAAGCAGCAGCAGCGTCAGTCTCGTTCTTTCTCCTGCGTAATCTGCCATCGGGGCTGAAGAGGGTGCAAAGGGGAACGGGGGCGCTACGGCACTCGAATCACGACATTTAATGCGTAATATCCTATTTAATCTTGTATGAAAAGCCGCCAGTTTGCCCCGGCATAAAGACGTCGACGACGGAGACGACGCTGGTATACACGGCGTGGCTGTACACGCTCTTTTCCCCGAGGCTGTTTCTCGCTCCTTGCACACCCGACGATGTATACACATATACACGCGTGTGTATATATACCCACACGACCAAGGAAAAGGCCATTGAGCCGTCTGAGCCACTCTCTCGCGCGCAACAGCAGCCACCTTCGTCGCTCGCGTCTTTTCTCCCTCTTGGTCTCCTGCTCTTTATACGCGTTACACCCGTGTACAACTTGAGGGGGGGGGGAGAGCAGATGCCGTACACAAGCGGGCCAAGTGTGCTTATATACCCCTCCCGAGGTGAGACGACTACGCAACCCCTTGTGCCAGGCTGTACACGTAATATACTGCTACTCGCGGATTTCCTGCGGATGAGAGCCGGCAAACTTGCGCGAGTATACACATGCTGGTACATCAATCAGATCTGCGAGCGACTTGCTAACCCCGATGAAATCGAATAAAAACAAATTTACCCCACCCCCCGCCCCTTAGGATCGAAAGAAGGTAAGCACAAAGTCGTTCGACTCGCAAGAAGAAGAGGAGCAGCTCGTAATCTCGTTTCGACGGTGGGTAACAACGGCACGAGCCCATCCGAACAGCGAAGAAAAAGCTCCGAGACAAGAGTGACCGCATCTTCCTGAGGGGGAGGGGGACCTCAAGACCCTCGAGCCGCGGGAATTACTCGCTCGAGAGGCGAGAAGTTTATTTAAGATCGAGTCATCGGTCGCCACGAGGGAGAGCTCCGGCATCGATTAAGCCAAGAGTACACCGGGGGAGAAGGAAGTACACAGCCGGTGTACACTCCCCCTGACTTGCGGTGGGTGTATCCGAGGGTGCACAGTCTTGCGTTACATCCCCCGCGCGTATTGTCGGGAGAAACAACCCCACCCCCCTTTTTGACGAGCTTGCTGGTTGTCGTCGGTGTATCTCTCTAAAGTCTCTGGAGAGGCTTTCGGAGGCTGAGGTTTGATTGCGGACGTCGAGGATGGTTGTTGTAGGTAGATGATTCTTCCAAGGCATGCAAGGGGACGCTGTTGGAGAAGAAAAAAAAAAGAAAAATTCCTACCGAAATCTTTTAAAAATACATAGTCGCGAGATAATTGCAAAAAAGCATCCACACCGCAGTCGTGTGAAGATAAAAAAAAAAAAGAATCTCATCGCGTATACAATATAATGTATACACGCGAGGGTTGAGTGAGAACAGGGGTGGGGCACAGGGGAGAAAGGGACGTTTGAGCACTCGCGATTTATTACCGCGCGGGCGCGTATATAAAGGGTATATATATACACGCCTTTGCCTCCCGATCGGCGCTCCCTTCGACGCTTAGCGCGCCCGCATTAGGGCTCGATCGTCCGAATAACAAACTCCTCCCGCGCATCACGAGTGGAAACCTTTTACGTGTATTTCCATTTTGGCGTTTTGATTCCTTTTTTTTCTCCCCCTCTTTGCGTTTCCCATGCATTTTTATACGAGCTGGAGTTGTTTTTTCTCTCTTTTTTTCTTGTCATCTGTAAAAACACTCGAGCTAACGGCAGTTGATGGGGGCTATAATTGCCAAAGCCATCAGTCCGCGTCGGGTGATAATAAATCACACGCACCTGGCTATGTTCGAGATCACGCGTTTAGTAAACAAATTATCCAAGCGCAACTGCAATTGTTGAAAATACTCGCTAAACTTAACGATCTTGCGAGAGTCAGCTCCTGCGGCTTGGCAACAGGTATCCTCTTCTTATTTGCATTGCGTAATTGCGCGCATTTGCATTCCCATGCCTCGCTCCCACCCGACTCTGACCTTAAGGAGAAAAAAAAAAACCGCAGCACCGAGAGAACAACCACGCGTTAATCGGACGCATCAATCTCTCGCACGGTCACGAGAAAAGTGAGCAAGAGCGCAAGGGAGGGAGGGAAGGAGCGAAAAAACCATTTGAAGAGACACTCGGGGAGTGGACACAATGGCCCCAAGGGCACTGCGTATATACACACGTATACGACGTGTGCTCGTCTAACTGCACGGCTCCGCAGATGCATATGCATGAGGAGCTTGATACACGCGTGCTATGTAACGCCCACGACCGGAAATAAGCACCTGCTGCTCGCCTCTAGCGCGTTGTATGGGTCGTTGGATGTATATGCATGCTGGTGGCCTGGTCGCTCGATCTTTAACGGCTGGTGCGAGGGTTTACCTTGTGCGTCTACATGCATATGGCTTTTATTTGCATTGATCTACGCCTTTAGGTGGAAGGGGTGTCAAGTGCTTCTCGGGTGATTTATGAGAGCGCAGTCAACATGTAACAACACCAGCGATTTGGATTGTCGTTGCAACATTCGAACGCAATAAACATATCTACATCACAGCCCCAAAAAAAAAACACAAGCAAAATCAATACCCCAAAGATATTATGTTCATCGATAAAACGACGCATCGGGCACGTCCGCTCGGGATATCCGCCCTTTGCCACGTGTACGCAAAAAGCACGACCACCCCCGGGCTCCGGTATCGGTGAGGTCCTGGCTGACCCTGGGAGGTCTCTACCGTCATAGTCTCGTAAACTATGGAGGAAAAAAAAGCCGACGCGTCCATCCAACGGCGAGATACCCGCGATTGATATCAGCGATAGGGGTATATATACATGGCAGAGGCCCTCGGGCACGTATATGGAGGTACGGGGAGCGGGGGTGCTCTTTACGAGCCGAGAGAGGAGTAAAGGGGGTTGCGAGCGGACAATTTGCACATACAACACGTACGACGAGAGTAGGTATAGAC
Source organism: Copidosoma floridanum (assembly GCF_036245765.1). Lineage (NCBI taxonomy): Eukaryota > Metazoa > Arthropoda > Insecta > Hymenoptera > Encyrtidae > Copidosoma > Copidosoma floridanum. The sequence continues at coordinate 22,173,804 of NW_028321898.1, read as the reverse complement.
ACGTTTAATCATAATCTAATATTTAATAGGTAATTTCACGGCTTGTTTGCGCCCTCACCCTCCCTTGGCCCCTTGCACGCGCGTGTACGTGTGGGTGGATACACGGTAGCTTCATGGGAATCGCACGCTCTCCCGTTTCTCTTATCGTGTATATATATTGTGTGCCTCTCGGAATAACTATGTTGTTTGTTGTACAACTCGGCTGTTTGGCGTATTTTTCTTTATTCTCGAGTCAAGTGAGCTCTTACTTGGGTAAAACAAATTCTTTTTTTTTTTTTTATAGTCACCAAGGACAGTAGTTCAAGGAGCAGCGGAAGTCGTTACGTAGCCAAGGGGGTTTGATTAGGCTCACGGTGGGTACAGTAGCCAGTTATTTGGGAACACCACTCGAGTTGGCTCACGTGGCGGTGGTGTAATGAGGGGTGAAAAAGAAAAAAAGGTCGATACAGGTGTGTCTTACGCAGTTGACGATTAATCATTGATTCGTGTTTCTGTTGTGGCCGGGTAATTTATACGCGGATTATCGAAATGACCCTCCTCGCCAGTGAATAAGCACAAACTTCCGCTTGGCCGTTCATTATAATGGCAGAAAATCACTTTGAGACCGTGTACGGTGCAGTTGAAAATTCGTAGAGTTATTTAGCGCGTTGGGGCGAGGGACAAAGGAAAAAAAAAAAAGAAAAAAAAACCAAATAAACGGTTCCTCCGCATAGTTTTCGAGCTGATGTCGTATCGAAGCAACCGCGGCAAACAACGTATATTATATACATACTATCGAGCCGGGGCGTTCGTGCCCATGTCGACTTGTCACCGGGAAAATATGCCTCTCTGGCACCGTTTGCACACACATGTATACAACTACGACACGAGGAGGGACAAAGTTACGGACCTCCTTGTATACGTGCACACAACACACGCAGCGTATACCGTGCCGCTGAAAAGACGTTCGCCGCCTCTCTGTAATACGTCATAATTTTCCAGTGGCGTGACCGAGTCTCTCTCTCGTTGGAGCCTCGTGGAGGCCATTTCTCCATCGTCACACTTTCTCTATTCGTCCCTTTGTACGGTGTCGCGACGCTCGGTACAAAGTCGATGTAACATGACGAAGCGAAAAGAGCCACGCTATCTTTTTTTTGTTCCATCAATAGATTACCGAATGGTAAAAAGTTACTTCACCGGTAAGAAAAAAGAAAAAAAAATTACATTCGCACTCAAAAATCATGAAGTATGCAAATGCCGGAGCAACCAATTACTCAAGACGCTCACTGGCGTTACTTTTTTTTTCGGAGGGGCCCATCGAGGCGCGCCACCTGCGCACCCTCGTCTTGCGCGTTTGGCCAACTTTCGCTACACTCGGACCGATTTTATCCGGCCAATGATCTATACAAATGCATGCTGATTTACGTATCAACGAATAATGCCCATTAAGGCTCCAGGTCGAGTTTATCTGCCCATCGAAACTGCACCTTTCGGGCCCTTCTCGTTTCTTACACCCTCCCTTGACAAATCGTTATTGAAAAAAAGGAGACCCTCTCGTTTACCACTCGTGTTATTGGATTTTCAAGAAGATATACATACATACATAATGTACATTCACTTCGACATGGATACAAGTGCATACATACAAGTACTATAAACAATATTACCTACCTCGGAGTTGTACCCTCGTTGCAAAAGCTCATGTGTACAACAACCCCTCGGTACAAGCGATTTGCTAATAAAAATCAATGGGCCGTGAAGGCACCGATCACCCCTTTATGGAACACCCACGGTATATAAACTCGTAATCCGATATCCTCTCGGTATTATACCTGCGTAAGTACATATGAGAATACGCGTGGGATCGCGCTAATCGAGAGAAAAATCCAAAACTATACAACGGTAGGGGGCACAAAAAACAATGATGTGAGTACTTGGGCAGGTATATGTATATATATAATATATATTGGGTGTGTAAAGCGCTCGCACGCGCTTCATCGATTTCTCAAACTTTTCCAAAACGGCGAGAGGCGTGTGCACCTTCAAGGGTCAGTGCGTGTGTGTGTGTGTGTGTAACAGTCATAAATTGAGACTGACGTTTTCGAAGCGCTGCACATAATAATATATGGCTGTGCGATTGACTACCCAATAGTATAGGTACCTGTGTGTATATATATACGCAAAGAGAGAGGAAGTGGCGCATTAATTTCGAGGCTTACCCCTCGATTTGTTGGGCTGTACAGATATAGGTGTGTACCCACCCGCGCTCGTTCACCCACACAAACCCCGTGTGCAAGCGCCAGTTTAGCAGTTATATGCGTGCACGTCGAGGTGTTCCCAAGACTCTACATACGGCAGCAAGACGGGACTGTAATTTGTAGTGAGATACTCGCTACCGATAGCAACGGCACATTGCAGCGCTGGTTACGCTTCTTGCGCTTGTATACTCTATATGCATATATGTATATAGAGTATATAAGGACAGGAAAGAAAGTTGAGCCAAGGTATATATACGCGCGAAGAAGGGTGTGTGCTGTAAAGCGCGTGAGAGCTAATTTGTTTGTCATATATATGTATGCGTGTGTGTGTTATACAGGTATGCAGGTGTATACGTATCGTGGATATATGAGCTGTGTTATGAGATGATAATCGGCTGTTGATGACGCCCCGATGTGCTTTAACCAGGTGTTAATGGCCCTCAAATTATATACTTGTTAATATTCATCCCCCGTTATGGTTTGATTTAATACGTAGTGTTAAATGCACGTTTATAATGCATATCAAGGCGAGACTAATTGAAGGAAAAAGAGGAGCGAAAAAGTCATCGCGTTAAAAAAAAAAAAAAAAAAAAAAAAAAGAGAGAGAGATAGAGATGGTCAGTGCTGGTGTTGAATAGTGGAAGGTAAGCCATAGGTACATACGGAAGGTTAAGACATCAAACGGGTGGAGAAGCCGAGAGGCGCGAGAAGCGCTCAAAAGGAGGCGAGAGTTGAGGGCAAAAGACTCGCTCTGTATAGACGCCTACGCTCTGACGCTCTTCTTGTCTTCCACGCCCTCTCCTATGTACGCACATCGGAGGGAAGCAGTGTAATCTCTGCGTGGAAATTGCGCGATGGAACTGTGCAGAGAATGATGATTTTTATCCATTTTTTTCGTACGACAGAGGTGATTTGCGTACACGAAAATCTACAATTCTACGAAGAAACCATTCCAGTCCATAATCACCAGCTAACACAATATGGAGGAGTTAGGGGAGCCTATTTGAGTGTTGAATATATAATTGGCTTTGAAGATAGAACCGATAGTATACTAAATACAATATCAAGTTGTATAACTTGGATGAAGTACAAAGCTGTGCCACGTGATCCTAAATACCTATAGGGTTGCGATTAACCCCCATAACTCTTGTAACGACAGACTTTTAATCTACGTAGTCTTTATAGAAGCACTGGAATTTTAATCGAGTTGTGTGATTTGTACAAACTTTAGGAGTACAATCAATCTTTACAACCCTTAAGATCCTTAAGGGGTGTACTTTCCCTCAATAAACCTTCGTGACTTTACAGTTGAAATTTCTCTATATGCGATTAACTCGGTGATACGAGCCCTAGGAGTTTAGCGAAACTACGTGGCCTCTGAATATTTGAGAGTTTGTCATTGATTATATATTGTCACAACAGACTTCCACCCCATTCTTCGTTCCGTAGCGATGATTTCTTTGCACGAATCGATCCCCACATTGCACATGTCCAATGTATACCTTCGTTCGATATTTATCATTCAAACGAATCGATTATAACGAAATAAGCGGGGGTTGAAAAAAAAAAACTTGCAGCACCTACACGCATTACATATTACAAAAATCAACCGAGCCACCGTCAACAACTTATACAGTGTCGAAGAATAAGGGCAATCCGGGCTGACACTGCACGTCGCAATCATCGGGTAAATAACAACGCTCTCCCCGGCCATACACCAACAGGGGCGTACAGGCACCAAGCGAGTCGAAGAGTAGTCGATAAGGGTAGCTCACGCGATTGAAACGCGTATACACACCGTCTCCGTCTCGTACTCGGCGAAAAACGCAAACGGATGATCGCGGGGAGGAGGCGTCGCCGAGCTATACTCGACTCTGCTATCAGCCGAGCTCGATCTTTCACCGCCCTCATGCACACGGAGCTCTCGTTTTCTTGGCGCGTTCCCTATCTCGCGCGGCATGCATTTGTCAGGTTTGATAGGTGCAGTTTTGCCCGGATTCCAACCACCCCTGCACGATGTACTTATACCTGCTTGCTCTATCAAAGTGTCGGCTGGTAAGTTCGTTCACTCGAGGAATTCCGATCCATACGCTATGTGCACCGTGACTCTTTTGGGAACAACAAAAACAAGGATATACATATATATATACCCACGCGTCAAAAGTATACTGAAAAATATTAGTGCACACGTGCGTTCGATTGCGAGCGTAAAAATATGCGCGCGTCATGCTGTGTGTGTGTGTACGCAGAGCACGGAGGAGCTCCAAATCTCAAATATTAGCAGAGGAGAGCCCCCTTTGTTCTCTCCGTCTCTTATTCTCCGGGTAGATTTCTGTCCGCGCAGGCGGCAGCTGTGCCCTGCTCCCGATGCGAAATCAAGTAGCGTAATAATGTGACTCATGCGCTGCCGACGACGATCTATCTGCCGCTTGGGATGCCTTTACACACGCAACGAGCTTCTTTTCTTTTTCTGTGAAATACCAGGTCTTGCGACCGTATATTGTACGTAACGTGTTCACGGATTGCCTAGGCTTTTCTACTTTGATTTTTTTTTTTTTTTTTTTTTCTTTTATTTGAACGCCTCGTACTGTAAGTACCGGTAAGTATCTGGGTGCGTCAAATAGTGGAAAAATCTTTGAGGCAAGAGACCGCACGGATTAATCCGAGAGTTACTTTTACGGGAGCAGCGTGAGGATTGTACACAGGCGACGAAAATTCCTCGCATCGCGCACCGGTTCATATGCAGCATACCCATTTGGTGCAATGTTAGTGATTATGGGTACAGTGCGTTGGATGTCGTTAAAATAAAAAATCTGACTCGTGGGCCCTCTTTGTACGATTGTTTGTTGAAAAAGCTTGGCTTTTAAATTGAGATAACCAAAAACGAGTATAACGTTACATGCTGGAGCTCGAAGCAGATAACTAAAGAATCAGATCCGAGGGTAAACAGAAAGGAGTCGATTTGCTACGGAAAGTCGTACTGTCGCTGATCTCTGCCGTCGCATCGCCATTTTACCGTTTACTGCCGACGGGGAGGCATATATTTATATATATTACGTGCTCGCTCGTATGGACTCGAATGCACCATGCCAAGAACTTCACAAAGGGGCTCGTGATTCTCCGGTGAATCCTTTCTTTGAGGATTTTTAATTACATACGGGAGCCATAATCTTGGTCCCATTTATAAGTAAGATAAGATTTTGGTGAAACGAACATTATGGTATTAATACCTAGTACTGGAGTTGTAGTGTTTTTTCCCGGTGATGTAATCAATATAGTTGCAACATTACCAGAGTCCCAACAAAAAAAAGGGAACTTTGCAGTACATCCACAATGGAACATATACTCCAGAGGCCCCTCCCTAAATATTACACCAAGGAAATCAGACAATCGCTGGCTAATCACTCGTCCGAGTTTGTTCAGCATCGCCATGTACGTTGCGAGCCGTGTGTGTACGCATCCACCCCAACGGGGTACATAAGTTGACATTGTGTGCCCTCGAAATTGCCCTCTTCTCCGAACCCAATATATATAGGGTAGTATATAGGTATAATATGTATACTCTTTGCGCACGCATACAAACACACTCCCATTACCTCATAAAAAATACACGGCACTCGTCTTTCTCGCACTAATCGGCCAGTTAGTAGCCATGAATAAAAAATGAACGAGTGCCGAGTACCAGCTCTCCCCCATCCCCAACCTTGTGCTCCTCTCTCTCTAGATTGGGATATTAATCGGCGAGTGTATTATACCGAGAGGAGAGTACGAAAACATGCCCACACGTATACACGTATACCTATACGCGCTCGAGAGTGTTCGTTGGCCAACTCCCAAGGGAACGAGAGAGCATGTATAAGTATACACACACGTACTCACAAGAGACCCTTTTTTTCCATCCACCTCCCAAGCGGAGGTACTCGAAGTATACAGGCTGCCGTTGCAAGTGCGCCTCTCGCTTACGCTTTTCACGCACACCATCCACGCGAGTGCCTATACGTTGGATCTTCGAAGAGCTTACCCGGGCGAATGGAGTATACACAGGGTGTGCGCGTAAGACACCGACCGGTGGGGTGAAAAATGACGCGCGCGCTCCGTGGAGACAAGATTTTCCTTTTAGGTAGATCAGACTCCCGGAAGTTTTTTGATTCTTCATTCTGTGACCCCTCTGCCTCGCGTGTGCGTGGAAATGGCACTTTTTCAAATTAACCAAAGTATACCATGTGTCTGTCAACAAAGTAAGCGAAGCTTTGTTTCTCCTTCTCTTTTTCAGTACTCTCTAAAAATGTCACCGCGTGAGGTTTTACAAAATTTCATAATGAGTACATCTAGTAAGAGAAAGATTGTATGACTCCGTTCCTCGGAGGATTTCGGTGAAGCCTGTAGCAGTTTAATTAGATCGGCGGACCAAGTGAATAGAGGAGTAAAAAAAAAAAAAAAAAAGGAAATTGAAAGGAGCGAGAGCCGTTTACAAAAGTGTCTAGCCGAGCGAGCCGGTGCGCGACGACGACAAAAAGGCCCGAGAGCGAGATGAAAAAATCTAAATAGAAGGAGGAGGAAGGGAGGCGAACGGCACTCGAAGCCTTTCCCATATATACACCGGACTCTGTTTCGTGTAAGTACCGACGAGAGCTGTGTTTTCGCAACGCTAATTGTTGGCTAATTTCTGTTCCGCACTTACCTACACGCGAGTACACTTCCCCCCCCCCGGCCCAACGACCCCATCTATATACGTATATACTCTCACACGTCGTCTCGAGAGTCCGGCTGACGACAATGTGCCCCGAATCTTTATTAATGCGCCATCGAGCTTTTCTTTGCATGCATCTCGAGTGGGCGCGTATAAGTGCGTGCATCGATAAAATCACGGCTCGCTCGAGGTGGAGGGCCGCTCTCTCGGGTAAGATTGGCACTCGGTTCGAGGACCAAGAGTGTACGTATTGTCATCGGGGGGACCATTGGCGACGTTTACCGTCAATATTTCTTTTCTTTTCTCTCGACGACTCGAATGCTCGGTGCTCAAAGGTCTCTGTGTTTTCAGTGGCCAAAGGGCATTACGGCGAGAAGCAGTTTATTTTTAATTCCCTCGTATGCGCGCACTCGAATTTTGCGTTAATGGAATCTTTTTTTTAATAGTATACACTACGTTGTTTCACGTTAATATTACCGATTGGCGTGGTTGGATCAGTCGGTGTACATGTAGGGTTCGTAAACCGGGTTCAAGACTTTCACCACACGTGTGATACATGGCGATGTCCGTTAGGACGAAAGACAAAGTTTATGTATACTCAGTCATTAGAAAATGAGCTTATTAAAATTGACACCATTGTTTTTGTTTGCTAATTCGATATGTACTCGCTGCAAAGTGGTAACGTTAGAAACTTCGTAGGCGCGCACGCGTGACCAAATAAATTATCTATGCTTGATTTGCAAAATAGATCACTTCGAACTTTACTTGTGCGTCGATTCGTGCGACAGTCATTTTTTAAAAAAAAAAGCATACAGAAAAAAGCGAAAATCTTTGAAACAAGGTCAAGTAGGGGTAAAGGGTACAGTTGTTGACCCCCCGATAGTGATTGACCGCCACATGCATTTTTAAATGGAGTACAATTATATTCGTAGCTAATGTAAATAAAATTCCTGAATTTTTATGTGACTTGAAAAGTCTCATTGGAAGTGATATTGGGACATACTCTAGTTTCTGCGATTACTAAAAGCATGTGATTTTGTTATCGTGTGTAAAAAAATTGTATCGTATAAAAATTACAAATTAAAAATTTTATTACGAAAAATAAATATATGTTATTATAATACATTGTTTTGTTATGGGTACGGGTGGAACCTATACGTACATACATTCACACACATATACAAGCTTATGTTTTATACAGAAATACATAAATATCTACCATAATATTCAAATATTTACTGAAATTTTGGAACATTTTGAATTTCCCGCTTCTTGTGACGTTGCCGTTACGTTTTTGTCGAACTATTATTTAATTTTTTTATTCATAAACTAATCAGACGATCGTCACAAAACTTTTTATACATATAGTTAATAACATTATCTGTAACATATAAAAAAATTGGAGACATTCATCACGCCAATTTTTTCAAAACCGAGTTTTTATAAGTTTCCCCATAAGCGACTGTGTTAAAATGACTGAACTTTGAAATTCAATATCTCGGAAACGAAACAGACGAACCTCTTAAAATTTTAACAGCTTTATTGTAACAACAATAAGAACGTCTGGTTAAAATTTCAAAAAGATTCATCACAGGGTTCTATCTCTAACGAACGTCCTTAAACCGACAAAAGTTCTTTACATCATCATAAGGATATTACGTGTTAAAATGATAAGTAGAGCCAAATGACAGACGCATGACGAATACCAATTGAAAGACACCAAATTTTTTTTTCGTAGTATCCGTACGCGTAAAAGAGGGGAAAAAAAAAATTTTGTGCTAGAGCAGCGAAAAAAAATCCCATGCCCACCGCGCACGAGCTAACGAGGCACAAGCTCGCTGGAAACTCGGATGTAAATCCTCTTATCGCGCCGGCAGCTTTGATCCTATTTCGCTTTCGAAATCCTGCTAATCACGCAAAGGCCACTTTTCGCGGCAGCTGTGGTAATCGCGTTGCGCGGGGGTGGTTAAAAAAATGAGGGAAACTTTTTCTCCTTTTGCTGGTATCTACTTTGACGATCGGTTTGAATGCAACTTTTTTTTTACTTAACCACTTGCTAATCTTCAACAGAGACATTGCAGTGGGACGGGCCATTTATAATCGTCGTGAAAGTTGTCATATTGTCGTGCACTTAAAAAATAAAAAACTTACATGTGATTGAAAATCGAAAGATCCGTCGATCCCCAGAGCCGGTCAGCGCAGAGGTCTCGACGACAGAGCGACGGCCGATGCAGATGACGGAAATCCAAAAATCTTCAAACAACTGGGAATCCAAGGTGCGTCAAACTCGCGTCGACGCATGATCTCAGCAGCCCCGAGGACCCGTCGGACGCCGAAGCCACCTGCCCTTGCGTCTTTGGCCCGTTCTCTCACCCCCCGGTTCTCACCTCCATGTCCCCAACCCAAATGTCCCTTTATCCAACTGTTTCTTGGCACAAAAAACAAAAAACCAATTCCACTCAGTTCCCAACCAGTACTCTCGATCTGCAGGAAAAACAAAATGTTCACCCAAAATAACAACAGCAACAACAACAAACAGGGACGCAAGTACAAGACGATCTCTCCGATCGGCTCGACGGCTGGCGCTCGTGTCCGTCGCCCGCGGCTCTGCCAACCAAAAAAGACACCCTCGTTGCCCCCCCCCTCTACGTGGTAAAATCACACGCGCACGCCGTACGTAATATACCGTATATAGTGCATGCCCACGGATCAACCCCCGAGAGTGCGGCCGTCAGCTAGAGCAGCCGGGCTGGCTGAAGGCGCGCGCGCCGGCTTCGAACTGTGCCTCTTTCCGGCCAGAGCGCGCCTCTTCCCTGCTTTACTGAGCAGCAGCGGATGCACACGTATATTATACACCAGTGGCACACGAAGCCAATGTCGAGCAGACGACGCCGGCTCTGTTGCCGTGGGCGTGTTTCCACGCGCCGTCGACTCCATATATACATGTGCTGCCAGAGAAAGAGAAAGAGAGAACACGGAGAAGGGCAGAAAAGGGGAGCGCAGCCGGAGGGCGGAGTTCCGCGCGTCCTATATATATCATATGTATATATATGATCCGATATATGTTGCAGGGACTCGCTGATGTGATGCTCCCTCGGAGGGTATAGAGGGAGGCGCACAAATATACAATCCATATCTATATATATATATATGGGATCGCGGTTGGAGTTCTCACTCTCTGCGGATAATATACGGTCTGTCGCGCTTTACAGCCGTCTGAAGTTTACTGGTTCTACGTATATACGTGTATTTGACGCGCGGATTTCCGGCAAATTGGTCCTTATAATTCATACATATATGTATACTTACTCCAGTGAGCCTCCTTTCCTCCCCTCTCCTTCCTCAGCAGCTCGCGATTTGGCATTTCGTTTGCGCCGGTGATAAGTATCGGAAACACTCCGTTTTCACCTCGTTAATTGATTTCTCCGGTATGCTCGGCCGTTGCTCGCTTCGACGAACGGCTATTTACATGTGTTGTTTAATTACAAAGTAATGTCCTCTTTATTACAATCCGATAAGATCATGGGGCTAAACGAGTGGAGAACAACAACTCGATACGCACGTATTTTATACTTGGTTACATTTGGTGTATATGTTTTGTTTGAAAAAAAAAAAAAAAAAAATACACGAGAATTGCAGAGGGGACCTGGTCCCTCCTCCATCAATTGTCCCCTTCTTTCGCTCCCGGAGCAACTGTAACTTTGACGTGCTTGATCGATAGTCCTCTTCCTCTTCTTCCGTTACTTTGTTAATCCATGTACAGCTGAAGGAAGGATAGAGGGATCGCTCACTTGACTTCGTCTGAGCCCGTGGGTGAACAATCCTTTCGCGCGCACTATAGGCATGCCCCATCTCGCAGGTTGATTCCCTCCGGCCGACTACTCGCTCGGTTGTTCCAGCGCGTCATAGTCATCCACGATAGGCGTGCGAATTTTCGAGCAGCCCAAGTGCATACTCGCGCGTGCCCTTGTATACCCCTCATGTGCGCATTGTATAGGTGGTGGTTTGTGGTGTTGTGTTATATTGTATGATTGCGCTGTGCCTCGAGGCTCTTCTCACACGTGCATTTGTCGGTTGCACCGAAAGTCTTGTCGCTCGTGCAAGGGATGCCAATAGTTTTGCTTTTCTTTTTTTTTAACACTATACATTTTCTTTTATTTCATCGCGTGCATCTTTATTTATTTTTTTTTTTTTTTGCAACAAATTAAAGGTATGCCGGAGTTTCAAGCTTATAGAGTGGGACACAGCAAAAACTGTTTCTATCACTGAGCAACCCAATTCTTAGAATCAAAGAAAATTTCTTTATCCTCATTCTGTTAAACATTTTCTTTTAATTGAAACAAATTTCGTCGATCCAAAAAACCATTTCGTACAACTAAATGAGAAATTCGTAATTAAAAAAAAGAAAATTTCAATTTAATAAAATATTGTTTTTAATTAACTTATATTTTTTTACTCATAAGAAAATATTTAACGGAATGAGGGTAAAGAAATTTTCTTTGATTTTAAGAATTCGGTTGCTCAGTGATATGACATTTAGTTCCCTCTGCGTTATGGTTTTCCAAAGATTAAGGCAAATAAGAACTCCACCCACAGCATACACAACCCGATCGGTAATCAGTCAACAAGTAGAACACAATGTTCAATATATCCCTCAGAAAAGAACCATGAGCTTTGTATGTTAGAAAAGCATAAAGTAATGGACAATTAGACAGTATCTGCTACGAGGACAACTCGCGAAAGGGCATAACTAATATGTATATGTTATTATACCCATCACCTAATAGTCCTTACATACATATATATATTTGCTGTGTAGATAACGTGTACACACATAGGGGTCCTCATCTACCTGCCGCCTGCAACATACATAGGTACACACAGTCGAGTTCCCTCTCAAAGAGCACAAAGTGTGCGCGCTATAGTGGTGCGTTTGCTTTGGCGTTCGCGCACCCTATTGTTGGCGAATTATATACACACGCGCGTGCGAGCCCCTCTCGCCCACCAGCCAAGTGCATTCAGCCAACATAATGAGATATGAAGATTATACGTCGATGCGGCCATCCTCCAAGTTATTAATGGATATATTATAGCCATTTGACTCAGGTCTAACGGGATGTACCTTCATTTTTGTGAATACAAGGCGAAACAAAGTGCCTAGAAAACTGGAGTAAAAAAAAAAAAAAACGAGTCTCGCTATGGGTGTGCAGGGAACAAGAGAAAAAACGAGATCTCAACTGCAGATGTACTCGTTTCTCGGAAACAACTTGGAATTAGGTATACGTGGCTATATACCATTGCAAACAAAGGAGAAAGATCGCGCGCGCCGGGAAAACTCGAGTATCGGAAAAGGCCATTTCCAAAAAAGCGTGCAGAGGCAGTAAGTAACCAACGAAAGGAAGACAAAAAAAAAAAAAAAAAAAAAGCACCACCACTGTACATAGCAGCTGCAGACAAAGATACTCGAGCGGGCGCCGGGGCAAAAAGGACATGCCCATCTCTCGGGCTCGCGGGTATAGACCAAAAAAGGCACCTCCGCGCACACATTGTGTATATACACACACTCGCTGTAGTCTCCCTCTCCCCCACTGTGCGTCGCACCGGCAGTGTCGAAACGCCTCGCGTAGGCATGGAAGCCACCGACCAATGAGCTCGCGCCCGGAGCCACCCTCGCCCACCCAATCGCAGCTCTCCGGCGCGCGCTCGCAGAGTGGGGACACGCCGCTAGACCCACAGGGAGGAGAAGGGGAGGGCTGATGCCGATGCTCCCTTTGAGCTCCGGGTATAGGTGATGTGTATATATTATATACACACGGGAAAGCGTCGCGGAGGATCTTCCTCCGTCTCTCGGCTCCTCGTCCTTTTCGTATACGCGCTAGCGAGAAGGGAGTATATATATATATACATACACGGAAAGATGACGGAATGTTCATATGGCGAGCGCCTGGCAGGTTTTCTTCGGTGCATATATATGTTTAGGTGCATGAAGGAGTAGGTGTACCCAAGTACGCGTGGATCGAGTGGGTATTTAGCGCTTGGGGCTCAAGATTTGATTTGCATACGAGGAGCAGGGGTTGAAATGTACGGGACGCTTATACGTACGCGTAACACATTATACCTTAGAGTGTCATTCCGCCTCTGATTGCGGTGGACTGTTGGGACTCTTCGATGGGTGATGGGTATGATTTTATTCAAAAGTAAAAACAAAACAAAAATTAATTTTTGGGTATAACGAGGATAGCGACCAATGCATTTTAGCTACTCTTTGATGAAAACCAAGGGAGCGTCGACAGTAGTGGTGTCAGAGTCGGGCGTGTATAGAGACGTAGGGCAAAGATCATGAAAGCACTCGTATCGGATGCTCCTTATACCGGGCCTCTCAGCCCCATCACCAGCTGCACGCGCTCACCCCCCAATCGCTCGGCCATTCAATCCTTCGGCCAAAGGAACAATGCACACGCGGCTGATATTCCCATTCGAGTTTCAGTCCTTTAATTCTGTTTGCACTTCCACCCCACCCCCCCCATCCCCTAAACCCTTCATCACGCGCGAATTGTAAAGTGAGAGAGAGAGCGGGTGTCTATCGCTTCGTGTATGGTGCACGTGACGAGCGCCATGTGACAAGCGCGCCAAGAAACAACCAAGAGCGCAAACACGCGCACTCGAGAATCGTCGAGAGGAGCGGGAGGTGGTACGTGGTGCAGCGTAAGGTGCGCTGTCAATCTTTTTTATATTTGTATATTATATTATACTTTGGTAATGATGCTCTCCCGCGTCTATACCAACATGGCCCAAAACAGCGATGTACGAGAGCTTTTTCGATGAATATCGAATGTGACGTGGTTATATAGGTACATAGTTTTCAAAGCAGCCCCAATATAGTTCACGGTCGGTTTGTCACACGGTACTGATAAAACGACAGATTACACGACTCGCTCGTGACGCTCACCAAATCCTCTCGTAGCAGAGGCGCGCATATACATACCTACACCAGTTGACAATGTAATGATAAAAAGCAAACACGCGCGGGAGGGGGAGGGATGAATAATAGCACGTCGAACCAAACTCCGAAGCGCGTCCCTCCGGGGCCTGTACTCCCGCTTTGTTGATCCCTCGCTTCGTCCTCTTATTCAGTGTCGTGTCTTGCTGAGCTCGAGATCCTTCATTATAATATGCACTCGCTTTTGTCCAGCAGTGGCCAAAAGTGAGCTTTTTTCAGCACCCGTGCCTTTTTTTTCCTTCCCTAGGTAAACGAGCCAATGGGTTTTCTGCTTATCACATATGTCACGCCAAATGGGGGGTACGAAGCTCGCAGTGCTCATTATTTCTTACGTATATTCTCAAAATTGTTGTTCCCGACGGTGAGGGGTTTAAACGACGAGAGGGCTCGCCCGAGAACAAAAAAGAGTTTCCCAGCGCGTTAGGGTATCATTGCACCCCACGTGTGGGGAGGACTCGAGAAATTTTAGCACCGTTTCGAGCACACGGTGGGTGGGAAGGGGTGGAAATTTGCGGGTTTCTTTAGCCTCCGGGCGCGACGAGCCCGCGCGAAAGAGCCGCTGAAAAGCTCCAGGCCCACTCCAACGATCTTTCTACTTTTTCCGTCCCTCGGGCTTTTAGGGAGTAATGACTTTCGCGCTCTCGGTGACTCTCGCCCAACAACGTGACCAAACGTGTGGGTTTTAACGAGCAACACGAAGAATTCGAGGTAAGGAAACAATTACAGTGTGGCCTTTCGATTAAGTGGGTTTCGCTCCAATTGGCGACACCGCACCGCCGTACCACGTCAGCCGGGAATGAAGTTCTCACTGTGCGACGACTTCAAAGGGAAGGCGAGTCAAAAAAAAGCTCCGGAAAAGCGAAAAAGAGTGGCGCGGTGTAATTAAAAGAAGAAAAAAAAAAAGAGTCGCTCCTGCAAACAAAGCTGGGTTGTTGGAAAAAAAGAAAGAAAGAAAAAGTAGAAAAGCAAAAAACGAGGACGAGGGCTGAAAGTGCGAGGTGCCGTCGCGCGTATATATATATACACATGGCAGAGGGGGAGCTCGTCTTTTGCTCGGTCTGAGCATTCCTCGGGCCCCGAGCAGCTCAGACAATTCACAATTAGCAAACACACAAACGGTCGAGAGCTCGCACCGCGGGGGATGTGTGCACACACGGCCATGTGAGGCTCTTCAGCCTTGATTGTGGCTTCGCTGCACCGAGCAGCCACGACAAAGTCGAGGAGGAGAGGACTAGGCGCCGGGAGCAATACAACCAACCGCGCCCGAGGAATCGGACGCTTCGACTTTTTGACTTTCTTTTCTCCTCTCACCTCCTCCGTATAACCCGTGGGCATAGAAAATAAAGTTGCGATAATAATTTGTAATTCCAATAAGATTTACCAAACGAATGTCAAAAGTGGGTGAACATTACCACAATATTCGTAAATCCCTCATAAAATTCACTTTTCGTTTAATTTTACCAACATGCTTTATGTCACGCTTATGGACAATCACTGGCAGATTAGCATCTTCACGAGCCTTCATCGATAGACCAAAGAAGCCAATGAGAAACAATCACCCCAATAAGGGGTTGCATCGCCAAACTTCTTCGAAACTCATTACTTACGTACACACGAGGGCAGAAATTCTAGTGAGGCTCGACTCGTGCAAACTAACGGCGGAATGTCGCGCGCTCCCTTGTACCCACACGCTGCAGGACCTCGTCGCGTGTACAGGGTGTATAAGTGCCGGTGCACGCACTCGGAGCGCATCGGCACACCGGAGACTCGCCCTGGCTCACGTATAATATGCATGTGTATATATAGGCAACGGGTATTATGGTAGTTGTTGGAGCACTTGAAGCTCTTTCACTCGCCCCCCTTCCCCCGTTGCCCCTCTACAACCAGTTACGGACAACAATGGGCTTTGTCTTCGACGCTCGCTCGCTCGCTCTTCTGCAAATTGGTAGAAATCTTGATTAAAGGTGCAATTCCGCGGCCACCCTTCCCTACGTATATACGGTTCGCTCGCTTATTCCTCCAGCGCTTATTTGCTCGTTGTTTCACGCCCTTAACGACCAACGTACGTACTTTTGCGCCTCCGGCTGTTGAATTTCGTTTTTTCCTCTACTTCCACGAGTGCCTTTAGGTAAGTATTTGTTTATTTATTTTTTTTTTTTTTTTAGAAAATCCACGCAATCGTTTATTTAATATTTATTGACCGATACGTGCCACACACATGCTCAGAGCTCTCGTGATTGGGATTGAATAACAAACACGATGCCCGACATAGAAACGCCCCCCCTCGAATGGGGGTCAGCGAATCTGTCCGGGGATTATGTGGGAATTATGAGAGGTACGTGTATTAATAATAATAATAATAGTCATAATGAAACTATACGTGCAAAGCACACCGCGTTTTGACAGATGTGTCGGAAGGTGACGATCTCTTGTTGTGACCCCGCCTATCGCGCCCAAATTGTACACTTGGAGCAGCTATTTTCCCCCGATCGACCGAATGTAAATTTGGCGAAATTCGTCAAAAATTCACGAGTAATGCCATTAACAGGGTTTTCCCACGCGAGGCGTTCTGTTGCCACGTACGGGGTACTAAGCTTATACGCGGTGAAAGAGGGAATAAACGCAAAAGGAATCGTTATGGAAAAATACAAGTAATGCTAATCGTGGGGGGAGGAAAAGAAAAGGATAAAACCAATCCCCCCTGAAAAAGAAATCAAAGTGCCTACACCCCCCCCCCCCCAAGTAAGTGTACTTTGCACCGCATCGCGTAAACGCCCCCGCTCGTGTATACAAACAGCTAGGCATCGGAGCACCCCGGTATACACTGTACACTTGGCTGTGGGGGCCCAGGAGGCGAATTTTCCCCGCACACCTCCATCATCGAACAGCCGAGCAAATTTGCATAAAGATAATTGAGACGCGGCAGAGTTTTGGATCCGCGTGCTTCTCATTTCCAGAGAGCATTATCATCATCATCGCGTGCTCGCGGCTCGTTTATAAAGGGAAGATTAGGTATACCGTACGTATAGTTTGCTCGCCTTGATTTTGCGCGTGAGGATATCTGTTTTGCGTTAATTTTACGCTTTATTATTACTGGGTATGAGTAAGTATTATTAGGGTCGTTTATTTTGTTTTTGCGCCCAAATGATGCTTGTACGTGTGAGTCAGTATTAGAGCCATTGTTCATTTTGTGTTTAAATTTCACTGTCCCAGACAAGTGGCGTCTGTCGATATCAGGACTTGAAGTGGTTTTTAATTATTTTGTTGACAAAAACCTAGTGTCTGGGCAAAATTTCCAGAGGATCAAATTGATTGGTAACAATTATTATACTGTCATTAACGACATCAGGTATGTACGACATAACAGGTGTCCTTATCTTTCGGTATTTCCTATACCAACAGTTGTGTAATTTAGATAAAAACGAATTTTTTCGTTATTCATTTACATGAAAGAGCATCAAAACTAATTACTCAAAAACAAAGCTATTAAGCTTTCGGAATTTTAATGACCATAATATACAAGTAGTAAAATAAATACCTGAGTAATGCCAACAAAGTTTTTTCTGCTGTTGGTATGACGATTTGTGTACAGAATAGATATCTGCTTGATCGATCGAGTCGTTTTAAGGGTTAAAAATTCTGCCGCAAGAAGTGGATAGTTTGGGGGTTTGGGGATGATTTTTTCTTATGTTGTAGGATTCACAAAATTTTGCACTTTTTTTTTAACACAAATGAAATTTTTTTCAATCATCTGATTTTTCCTGTAAGCTCTGGATGCCTTGCAAGTATACTTAGCCATGTGTTGCCAATGAAAATGATTATCATAAATATTGTAAAATATGGGAACGTGGTATGGATTACGATAAAAAAGAGACGGTGCACTTGAATGTATTAAGAATTTTAATAATCAATATTGTCGGATATATAATACATAATTGTTAATTGAGACGGTCATGAGTGACGAAGACTCATCTGCCTCCTCGCGAACAAATCCGCGTGACGTTTCCAAGAGAGGGACAGCCTTAACTTTTTTATTATTCATCCAACAAGTCTTCGGGACAAAACAGAATATCAGCAGGGTACATTTGTTCATTTGCTTTCATTTTTATCTTTTCGCCTTTGCCTCTCTAGTCTTATTTGTTTTATCACCAAGCTCGTTTCCACCACTACCACCACCTTAAATATTCTCTTACCCCTTTCCTTTTTTTTTTTTTTTTTTTTTTTTCGTTCTCTATCTTATTTATAATTCTCAAGAATCCTCCGCCAACTAAGCTCCATTTTCTGCCTTGTAAGGGTTTGTTAATGTAATAAACTATTAGAGGATCAATAAGTTTTCCTCTTTTTTTTTTTTAAATTTGCTTTTTCATTCGAATTTTCAAGACATCAAGTATTTTTGAAGTGAATTTTGGAAAAAAAGTCAGCAATTGTTATCCAAATTTTAAATTAATTGGTCAATCAATTGATATTGCTAAAAGTTTACAAAAACAAATTAATGAAGCTTACTCTGCCTTACACTTTTAACTCACGTTTAATATTGATGTTACAAGATACGTGAGAAGTGGTTATGGTATATGTTCTTCATTTTTAATACTAATGCTTTGTACAATTTCGCTACCAAAATTCTATAAATTTTATTCCTTCGTTTATTATCGTTATAGTTAACTGTAATCTTTATTGCTCAATAAATATTCGATAAATATATCACTGTGTTTCGTATATAATTCATTATGTATAATATCGTACTTGTATATAATATCATCACACTATCCTTATTTTTCGTCGGTTATTTGTTTTTGCATCGTCGCTTTCTTTATAACGCTAGAGCTCATCATTACAAATATTATTGTTGCTGTGTTTGCATCGAAATTCGTTATTAACTCCTGTCATCAGATCACACAAACTCTTTGACACGCAAACAATTTCGCATCTCATTTTGAAACAAACCAATTGTATCGCATTTTTACTCTTATTTATTCATTTGTCTCACGTCGTTACTTTTTTATATAGTTAACATTATTTCTCGTCGATCTCTACATTTGCAAAATTGCTCGCTTAGGTTTACGTATTATTTGCTTAAAGAATATACGCGTCTCACTACTTTTTTTCTTCAAAAATTGCTTAACTATTTTTTTTATTTATTTATTTTTTTTTTATTAATAATTTAACTACGTTTCTGCGACCATTGGGACTGGATTCTTATTTTTCATCCCTTGTACATTAGTGTACTATTTTATTTCAGTTTTATTTTTAGTTTAGTATACCTATCGTTAGGATTAGCTATCAGAAACGTGGAAAAAAGAGTACGAAAGAGAAAAACAGCTTGTTAGTTTTTGTTTATAAATTTTATCACCAAAAATGGCTGATTTTAAAATTATTTACAGTAGAACACGAAGTTTTACGTTTTATTCGTTTAATTGTCACAAATGCTTCATTCGCATCATTTTATCCACGTTAATGACTTATTTGCATTAATATTAAAACTTCTTTTTATTTTCATACAAACTTTATAATGTTTTTTATATAAATGTTTTCGATGCAAATTTTTGTTTTCTGCTTCAAATTTTTTAGCGAAAAGGTGGCCCGGGGCTGTTTATTATATCGCATAGTTATAACTGTACTACAAAAGCGTTTAAAACCGTACTTCAATTAGATGACATTTTTTTTATTAATTTTTTTTATGTCGTCCAATTCATCGAACGCTTAAATATGGGCGGAAATGACTGACGTCAAAGTGCGACTTTAATTGATACAGATACCATTAAAATACTCGTACTTTTAATAAGACGAAAAATTTACTATTACTTACATTAATAACCATAAAGTAACTTTTGACGTGAAAATTAATATTAACTGACAAATATTAACACACTATACATAAAATTTACATATATATATATTCAAGTAATATACCTTGAAAAATGAGGTAAAATATCTGGAAGCGAATTTTACTTCAGTGAAATTGAAGCACGGCTTTGTGAGGCATTATAACTAATGTAATTTATTTAACCTACGATCGCTGTTTTATTTCTTTGTTTCGTGGATGTACTTTTTAATTTTTTCATTTGCTTGACTATATGTAAAAACTACTTTTATGTAGAAAAAACTCTCGTGTTGTCGACCCGATCGAGATGTCTCTCTTGACCTGTCGATTGAACGATTTTTTATAATGCACTTTCGGTTCAAGGCAGCTCGAGATGCTATACAAAATTGTTTTCCACCGTTTTATAATTTCCAATAATAGTGATCATTAACATCACGTTGTTCCTATTCAAAATTTTTCGTATCAACGCTTTATCGAATTTTTATTTTCGAGGTAATTTATTTATAGTTTGAGGATTGCTACTTTCAGTTTTTATCTTTTTAAAGGGAAAAGCGTGATAAATTGTGTGGAGCTAATGCCTATGGACGAGGAAAGGGCATAGAGTCTATAATAAAAAAATGTTCTCGAGTCTACGCGTATATCATTTGCCGCGTATTTTTCAACCTTATGACTTATCCGTACCCTATTAACTTTGGATACTTTCAGCCTTTTTAACTTTATCTCTTTTTTTCGTATTAATATTCTATACTGTATCAAATTTTCAAAAATGAATAAATAAACAAACAACACTAATAACTCACTTCTATCAATCAGTCATGCCTGAAAAAAAAATTATTTAACATCAAATTTCTTACAAAACCCTCCACAATGTTCGTCAATGACATTTATCAAAGTCCTTAATTTATTCGTGGGACAAATAAAACTTACTATTAATTTCTTTACGAACTCTTACATACTATATCCATACGCTCAAACTATATTCTGCATTTCTTCTGATCTTGGAGCTTTAGACTTAGTAATTTGCTCCAAGTAATTTTACGTCACTTAAATTCATCGAACAATCAATTCGTAAGTGATACAATATTACTTAAAAAATATGTGACAACTGAATCAATTTTTAAAGTTATTTTGAGTACATGCGTTATAAATGTATGTGCTACTTTGATACATTTTTTTTCATTTATTAGTAAAAGAACACATTAGTAAAAATTAGAAAATGAAAGGCACGATTTTCGTTTCTCAAGCGTACTATTATATATAATTCACGACTACTTGCGTTAACGACAAGCAAAAATATGAATTTTTTAATTACGTGGGAAAAAATCAAATTGATTATTATTAAGTGTAAGAGATCCCGGACCACCTTGTAATTTTTTATTATCATTATAAATACCTTATCAGACATTCAACCGATTCTACATCGAATCATTGGCTTGATACAACGAAGACAGTTTTGTTAATTTCTTTTTTGTTTGTTTCATTTATAAAGTAAAAAATACGTTATGCGGCTTTCTCTCGTATTATAATTTCTATCTTACCTTAGCTGCTTGGCATTACGTAGCAATTTGTTTCTTGCGACTATCATGTATATATTTCTATAAACTTGACGCTCATATGCTTATTGTTACTTTTAATTTCATCTTCTCGGTCACTGTATAAACGTGTATATATAATATATATATATATGTATATATATTTTTTTTTTAATCAAATGTCTCTTGAGCTCTTAAGTACAAGTATATATACCGCGTTGAACAAAGGCGTATGTATATATTGGTGTGTGCCTATTTGTATTCATATTTATATTTATTCCACAAAGGAACATATTCTCATTACATTTTCTCTACGTCGCTTAGAAATGTTACATTTGTTCAATATTTGAATCATTTATTTACACTGTTCTCCGTAAACTATTTTTTATAAAGTATATAGCAGTCGTAAGTTTACTATTTTCTATAATAGCTAGCGTAAGATTATAGTATTTGTGTAGCGTAGTGATATTTAAATTTTTAGCAATTGAAATATAGAGTATATATTATATTATAATATATTTGAATGTAGGAGGTATAGCCATTTCGTAGTAGTAAATTTTAATTTTTCTTCACTTACAACTTATTAGTTAGTACTTGTATATTATGTAACGGAATCGTTGGTAACAATTGTAAAGTTAATATATAGCAGTGGTGGTGATGGTGGTAGTCTCAATTTATTTATATTATTTAGTTAAAAGTGACATTTTTCTTGCGAACACAATATATATTTCATAAAAATATGTCATTCATCTTCAAATCAGCATAAGGGTAAAAAAAATATAAATATATTTTATTGCAAACGTGTTGTCACATTGAAAAATTTAGCCACGAAATTCGTCCATGAAAAATGACACTTTTTCTTAATCGCAAGTAAAGCTATAGTTTTATTTCTAGGACAGTGTAGAAGTAATAGTTGTTAGTAGTAGTACTTAGGATTATTGCGTAGCGTAGCTTACAAGTGGCAGCAGCAGCAACAGTTCTCACTGACAATACAATATAATAGCACCTTGGTACCTAATGAACTTATCAACAATTTTTTTCTTGATAACCACACTGCTTCCACTGTTACTAATTTAGTTAGTGTTTCCTGTCATACAAAATGTTTATTGTAAAAATAAACAAACTAAATGGGCGAGTGTGTTTTTGAATCTCCTTATTTTAAAAACGTACACTTACAAAAGTATAGGAACAAATTTTCGCAATCACGCTTAAATTACTTAAAAAAACAATTAGTACTGGTTAGACACTGCAAAGGCAAATTTTGTAAGAAAACTTGGTTATTAATGCATCATCAACATTCAATAAGTTATAAAATGTGTTCCAATCTTACCGTGAGTTTTATTTAACAGTTATAAGTGGGGAGATAAAGGAATAAAGAAAGTAAAAAATTAAATTTAACAATCTATTAAACGATCAATATTTTTTTTGTTTCCATCAACAATAATTGTAAATTGTGTCTCCGTTATCGAACAAACCAAGCTAACGAAGTTTTTTTTCAAATTAAAATCGTAATACAATACAATATAATACAAGATTGCGCCTTTTTGCGATCAACTAAGTACAATTAATTATCAATAATGATTACCTAGAGCGAATAAAAATTAACCGTAATAATATCATTAAAATATATAGATCTCCTAGTCAGTAAACAACGTTTTTTTTTTTTTTATGTATTTAACTGTAAACTATTCATAAAATACATTTTACTACAAGAATATAAATTAAACGGTGTCTTGAAAACAAGTCGAAAAATGAAAGAACACAACGATGATCCTCAACGTTGACGATTGAATGAAGGAAAATGATTAATATTTTTGTTTATCGTGTAGCCTATCACTTCAGCATTTATACTCTACGAAAAATTGTACACTCGATTCGGTTTTTCTCGTTCACGTCGTTTTGCAAATAAAGTTATTTCGTATCAAAGCGCGTATTTCCGTTTCGAAAAAGAAAACAAAATATTATGGAGTTTTTCTTTATTTCTCCTAGATGAGAAGTATACCCCTTACTATCTCGTTCGTCGTATATAAACAATTTTTGGGCGGGCATGTTTTCGCTGCTTAGCACACTTCTTTTCGTTTATTTTTTACTATGCCATACGTACTGCGCGGTTTCATTATTTGCTGCGGTACATATTATCTCGTTTTAACATAACAGCCGTTGGAAGCATTTAGGATAGGTAGTAGTAGTCTCTCTGTTACATTTTCTTTTTTTTTTTTTTTTCTCTCATTTGAAAGTAAATTGCACCTGCTTCGTATTGTACATAACATTTTCAAATGTATTGCTCGTTACTGTAAGTTTTATGTACGTTGTGTATATTGTGAGTTATTATTTTATTTTTCACTAACGCTGCGCCAACACAACTTTCGTCGTCTTCTCTTAATTCGTACACTTTTCATGGATCTATTTTTATTTATTAATTTTTTTAAACGTAAATTGTAATCGTATATAAATGGTAAAGTAAATTCTCGATTGCGAATTTTTTTTTTCATTGAAAACTTAATAATTGTTTTTATTTGTTTTATTGGTAATAATATATTTTTCTAACTAGCAGCCTCTTTTGATTAATGTGCACTAGTCTCAACTAGTGTTGGCTCTAACCTGAG
This sequence comes from Copidosoma floridanum, assembly GCF_036245765.1. NCBI lineage: Eukaryota > Metazoa > Arthropoda > Insecta > Hymenoptera > Encyrtidae > Copidosoma > Copidosoma floridanum. Next base: position 22,149,918 of record NW_028321898.1, on the reverse strand, counting down.
CGTTTTAGGCATATGAACGTGATAATATAGTATCTGCTGTTATATTTAAAGAAATGTGACAAAAATACCCACAGACACTTTATTAAAAGTAAATCATTTTATAAAATTAAAAAAAAAAAAAAAAAAAATTGTACGTCATAAAATCGGTAAATATCATAAATTTTATTAACATTCACGAATTAACGTTTTAGTAATTGAAATTGTGATAAGAAAAAAAGAAGTCCTGTGAGCATCAGTCAATGGTATATTTTGCAACACTTTTAGGATTTCCTGCTCTGCTGGCAAAATTTAGCCATAATATTCACCATAGCATTAATATACAAATTCCTTTCTCTCGCTTGACTTACACGTTAATGCTTATGTATTTTTTTGCTTGTATATTTCTACTACCTCACTCATCGTACAAAATATAGTTTTTGTTTGGCGAAGAAACAAAAAAATTAATCTAACATTATTAGGCAATACTGACGTTTATTCCGCCCTCGACTATACACAACGCTAGGCTTTTATTTTTTTTTAATAATAAATTTTATATCCTACTTTTGATTTATATTGACTTTAGGGGTGTGGGGCACTGCCTTATTCAATACTTGTGATCTCCCAAAGTTTTATTCTCAGTATCAAACAGGACTTTTTTTGTTTATTCGTAACCCGCAGTTAAGGGCATCAATCGTAAACACAGCGAATATCATATATAAACGGGCCATTACTTCGTGTTTCAACCAAATAACAATCAAACGCGCGTAAAGTTGCCAGCCGCATAACAAGCTATATAATTAATTAACCCACAACCTCGTGAATATATAATGCGAGCGGAGAGACTTGGAAGACTGCGTGGCACTGTCAAGACTCTTTTTGCGATCGTGAAAAAAAAGGGGGTGGTCGCTCCTCCGTTTGCGCGTCAAGCGAAAATAAAATCCCGCGTGGCAAGTAACTTCGACTCGATCAAAAATTTCGTGGTCAAACAAATGACTCGTCAAAATTGAACATAGAGACCCGCCACTGCGTCCCTTCTCCAACTTTTTGGCACAAGAGTATAAATATTACGTATCGCAAGAGGAAGGAAAAAAAAAAAAAAAAAATACGGCCCAGTGATTTCCATCGAGTCGTCGCCAGTGCGGGGATAAACAAAAAAAGAGCGACCCCTTCGTGGTGTGCGTTTACAATGGTTTATACATATATAACGTGTTTAAGTACAACAACAAGCCGAGGCCCGACGGGCTCTCGCCCTTTCTCGATTTCACGCGTCATCGACTTAACAAAAAATACAAATACGCACCGGTGCGGCCTTCGGTATCGCGTGCGAGTAAAAATGACACGTGCATTTCGCCGAACCCGAAAACAAAGTAATGATGATGATGATGATGATGATAAAAAACAGAAAGAGAGATAGACACAAGGGGTGGGGGGTGAACGGATTTATCTGGCGAGGCAGCAGCGGCGCGACGGCGACGAATCGGACAGCTCCCTTGTGGGGCTGTTACCACTGCCGGCCGCTCGATTATGCTGATGATGGTGGTGCTGGTGGTGGTGGTGATGGTGATTGTGATGAATGTGATGATAATTGTGGTACTCCGGTAGAACGTAACCGACGCTCCGCCAGTGTCACGGGGGAGACTTTGGCCTGCCGAGCTTCTCCTGCATCACCTGCTGCTGCTGTTGCTGTTGTTGCTGTTGTTGTTGTTGCTGTTGCTGGTGGTGGTGGGAGGCGTGTTCGTTGGCCACCCCGAGATCGGTACTCATGAGGCCGGTGTTGCCATTCTTGTCGACGACGCTGCTCGTGTGGACGGGATGGAAGTATCGCTCTGCAAGAAAGCCATTATCAGAGAGTGCGGCGGGGGGGGCTACGGATGAGACTTTATGCGGCCGTAAAGACGATTCGCGGGACGAGGAGAAAAGACCGGCGCGTTAAAAGCTTTCCTGGTTACGTCGGTCGAATGTCATTACGTGCCGGATCGAAGGGGGGGGGGCAAGGGTGGCGGCGACGTTTACGATAGCTCGCTCCTTGTATTTCCCCGTAGATTTTAAAATCCGCGCAATTTCCCACGCGGCTCGTGCCCAAAAACTCAAAGACCCGCCCTGCCCCCTCATGAATTATTCAGCTGGGAGGAAAAAAAAAAAAAAAAAAGCTGTGTGGATGTATACGCACCCTCTTCCATGGCTGTGGGCGGCTCGCTGGCCGTGCCGGCTATTATTGGGGCGATCATGTTGTAATCGTCCTCGAGGTTGATGAAGGGCGCGGTGTTCCAGCGGGGCGGTATGTTGGTGACGGGCGGCCTCTGGGTGGCGACGGGCCTCGTCACCGGTGACGTGAACAGCGACAGGTTGGTCGGCGATATCACGCCCGACATCGAGCCGATGCTCGGGTACGTGAAGATTTGCTGGAACGGAGGGTAAAACTTTGGCCCTTTATATCTTCGAACTCTTTGATTGTCCATTCGTTTGTTGCCCACATCTTTTTTTTTTTTTTTTTTTTTTTTTTTTTTTTTTTTTTTTTTATATATTGTAATCCTGCGTTCGATGTACACGCGAGAAAAGTTAAATCCGCTAGCAGCTCTCAAAGGCAAAGAGAGATTTTCCTTGGGCGCGTATCAATTATCGTTTAAGCCACTTTAGCCGCGTTTCGGCTTACACCCGAAGCACATTACGGTAAATACTTTGAGAACTCCTATTTAAAGTTTGCTACACGACGTTCAGATACGACTCTCCCTCCGTCCCTTTTCTCTGCTACTACTACTGTTCTCTCCGGAGCTTGATAAAACACCTTCCGAATTTTGCACTTTCCAAATGTTCAAGCGGCCCCGCTCAACTTTTTAATAGATTTAATGAAAATCAGCACAGCTTTCCCGGTTTGTATAGTTTAGCAGCTCGTGAACGTTAAACCAGCCGTTAGTCGTAAAAAAACTTTTCCCACAAAATCTTGAGAATTCCAATGCTTTTCTTACATCGTTGGAACGATGCGACATTGAGCTTAAAAATTTAGGGGGAAACTATCACGGGTCTCAAGCTCACCTGCCCGGGTTGCGAGTGGAAGTGCGCAAAGGTGTACTCCCTGCTGGTGTGGGGCGCCGCGACGAGGATCCTGGCGGGGCTTTTGCGTCCGTTGGGGTCAACGGAGCTCTGGCAGGCCAGTCCAGCCGCAGCCATCTGATCCTGGGCCGTGGATCCATTGCCGCCGAGGTCCGTCGGGTCGTTGGTAACCGCGGCAGCGGCGGCCGCGCTAGTGGGCGACGAGGCCGTGGGGTTGGGTGGCGAGTTGGCGCTGTTGGCCGTAAGCTCGCCCGTCGACCTGATGATCGCCACTGGCCTCGCCATGGGCGCCGGTGGTGGTGGGGGCAGCATCGAGCTCGGGTAATACTGTGAAAACTTTGGCACGCCGGAGGAGCGCGGGCCCGCGAGTTGCGTCTGGAAATTGCACGCCACCGATCAACCCACACGAGGCCGAGCCGTCTCGTCCAATCGCCCCGGACCGATTTCTTTTTTTTTCTTTTTTTTTTCCATACTTTTCTCTAACACTTTTCAGTAAACTTCATTCAAAGAACTTGTGTATACACGAGTTTTACGAAGAAACAAAAATCGTTCAGGGGCGAGTGGACAACGACAATCGTCAGCTACTACAGCTAAGCTGTCGCTTGTGACACTACTCAAAAGTAGTTTATTGCAGTTATCGCCTCTATTGACTTATACGATCACATCTCAGGTGCTGCCGCTGATGCCGAAGGTCAGTACCAAATTTTCCAGCATGAAAGCATTGGATCTTATGGAAACGGTTCTATCTTAATTAACTACAATTGTATTTTCATGTAGTAATTTATGGAATTAGTACTTCTTACACTATATTGATATACTTTATCTAATTCAAATTATTTTCGAGTGATTACTACATTCTTTTCGTTACATGGTCAAAATTAATTCTGTACTAGCCTGGCGAGGTTAGTCAGTTACGTGCCGTTTACCTGAAGAGCCCCATGACCCTTGTTTTCTTGTTCTTCTGCTGATTTGTTTTTTCTTGAATAATTTTTTTGAATAAACTATTCCAATACCTTGTAATAAGTACGACTTTCATAAACTTCCACATGAAAAATAGAATTGTAGTTAATTAAAATAGAACCGTTCCCATAGATTCAATGTTTCCATGCTGGGAAATTTGGTATTAAATACTAGCATTGACAGCGCCACCTGAGATATGCTCGTAGTCAAAAGAGATGACTCACTCAGGATAAAACAAATGAAAAATGAAAAACATCAATAAATAATAATAATAATAATATTACTTAAGTAGTTTGAATGGTCCTACAAGCGACAGTGAAAGCAAGCGTTCGGTGCCCGAGGGATCAGACGCGGAAGCTACCTGGGGTAGTTGCTGAGTGTTCTCGGCCTCCTGACAGACGAACGTCACAAAGTCCGAGAGAGTGTCGTGGCCGTTCTCCGGATACTTGACGACCCCAGCGGTGCCCGGATGCTCGGGCTGGTAGTAGGCCAGACTGGACATGCCTTGGCCCGAGCCGCCGGCCAGGCCCTCGTGCGGCGAGTGCAATCCTGAAACAACAACAACACGCAAAACCGGCAACCGGCAGGCGTTAGTGCATGGACTTTGGGCAAGCCGGTGATGTGTGTGATCGTCGGGACGAGCTTGGTTTTCCTCCTTCCCCTTGAACACCCGCTCAGAGCAGATACACGCGTCGATTGTTCCGCGACTTGGAGTCAACACAAAGTCGACTATTTTAATCAACTCCGATGTAGACCCGCACTCGGGTTATTAAATTTGCTTTTGCGACCAAAGAGAGGAAAAGCAAGACTGGAATCTGCATTACCGAAGAGGTACGTAAATTTAACGCACGAGCTGTGGACGGAAAATTCACGGCAAAATAGGAGCAAACAGAACATAAAAAAAAAAAAAAATATCCTCCATAGCAGTGATAATAATAACAGTGATGAAAGGGAGCAACAACGAGAGTGAGGCTGGACGGCGTTATCGTTATTAGAGGAAGCGAAGGGGTCGTGTTTTTAGCGAAGGGCAGCAAAAGAGAAAAAAAGAGTCATGTATTCCCGTTTGCTAAGTCGGATACATATGCATGATACGTGGGCCAGCTTATATACGCGATGCATAATACATAACGCAATACATACATATATATACATATAGATATATGCGCGTGTGTACCACGAGTAAGGGATGGTGGAGTACTCCAAGCGCGAGAGAGAAAAACACACGAGCATATATGGAGATGGATGTTGGTATACGTACGCGCGAAAAGTGTGCACCGTAGCGTGTGCATGTGCTTTGGCCACTTTTCTTTCTTCTTGCTCTTCGTGCACGGGTGTATTACACAGATGCTTTAAACCAAGTGCAGAATGGGAGCACACGGTACACACGCGAGTATTAATATTTTTCTTTAATTTTAATTTTCGGTATGGACGGTAATGCACACGAAAAAATTAACGAATGTGCACGCGTGCCGAGTGTTGGGGAGGCAGGCAAACTCCAAACTCGCCCGATTGTGACTATGGTACCACTCAAGCTATGGTTTGTGCGTCAAAAAGTTGTTTATTCATCTCAATTTCATGAATTAGGACTGCCCGTCTCGATTGGTCATTATTTTATTTTGATATATACATACACCCGAGCTTGTATATAATACATACATTTATCGTATAAATAGCCCGGGTTTATGTATATACGTACAGTTAGTTTGTAGTAGTGCAACGACAAACATCAAACAGCAAAGTAACAACGTTCAAACATGTCAACATCAAAACATCAAAGGTATAGGTATATAATAATAATAATAATAATAATAATAATAATAATAATAATAATAATAATAATAATATATGTATATGTATAAACACATTGAAACATCGACATAAACATTATAATTATAGTGATATATAGTTATGTAATTAACACTTAATATATAGTCATAGATATAACATAGATATTCATGTCATATGTATATATAGTTATTCATATATATGATAAACAACAACTAACATCGCAACAACAATATATAAATTTTATATATACATGAGCGTACGTGGAAGAGGTAGCATTTTTATACATCATGTATAATATATCACATAAGGGGAGGGTGTATAAAGGTATCGTATCATATCATGTATATATAGGAACATGACATAAACTTAATTATGTGAAGTCAATCCATCGATTAAAAAAAAAAATTTATAACAGTTGTAATAGTAGTAATGATAATCATAGTGAGAATATTTAGAAAATTAATCCATCCAGCATACGACATACCCAGAGCATTGACCGTGTGTGAATAGTGAGATAATATCAATATTGTGCAACGGTGATTTTCATCAACTCTGCATCAAACGTCGACAAATTACTGATTGTTTTTGCTGGTATAAAAACACACGTTTGTCGTTGAACGACGTTTGACGTAGAGTTTCGATACATTAATACAATAGATTTTATCATGTAACAAATATATAGATTGATAAGGTACACAGACAACAGAGTGTATGAATAAATATATACAAATGAACAAACATAGAGAACGAGATACGAATGGACAGACAGAGAGTGGTATCGGCGTGGATTGCGCGAGAGGTAGCTCGCCCGTCCGTTTCCAATCCCTGCTTTGGAAATAATAAAATTCGGGCCACGCGCGCTCGTACCACCCGAAATTTCGTTTTAACGCTCGATTTAACGGCGTACATTTAGCGCTTTGCTCGTGAATATTAACGTCATTGGTACAACAGACGGACATATTTTACGCACGAATTGCAATGTTATTGTGGCATCGTTACACACATGATTCAACGGTACCTGACGTGCGTCCTATTAATTATAAACATCATTCAAACGACGCGAAACAAAAAATCTGACACGTTCATTCCTCGCATCGACCATTCCCCGATAAGAAGAGTTTAAGAGAATCACCGGCTAATCTCCGAACAACTTCCAACGGTAAAACGCAAAAAAAGTTAGCCGGAGCTAACCATAGACAGTCTTATTTTCCACAAGTACATTTCCGTACTTTTCGATAAAGGCCCTCCCGCCCCCGACGCCTAATCCCTCCGGCCGGCATCGTACACAGCAACATCTCCACTACATACACACATACCCAACAAAAGCGGAATCGCCATTTCCCGTAATGTCCCAGCAGCTTCTTATCAACCCTCGCGGTTTTCCAACCCTACGGAGTCCTACTCGCAGTGTATATATTACGCGCTGGATGTATAGGGGTTCAGGGGGGGGGGAGTGATCTGGGAAAACTAACGAGCGTAGCGTACAGGGAGTACACGGAGAAGACGCTTGTCAGGAGCGCCTCTAAGAAACGATAGCATCGCGCCAAATACAATCGTGCACTTATATTATCGTGTAAGTATATATACACATACCTATTACGCATAACACCAACATCAACACGTAAATATATTTATAACACATATATAGGGGGGTTAAGTGAGAGAAATAGAACTGCAGGCGGTTATATGTATAAGTTGTACAAACGAGCAGAGAGAGGCATAAAAACATACACATTGTCATATATCAATACACACAGAACATCTGCACGTCTATGTACATTCGTATGCGTGGGTGTGGGGGTAGTGAGTGCTATTATCGGTTACACCGTGAGCGAGCAAGGATGGCTGACATGGTGTTCGAGTATTATATAGACATAGAATGTTGCAAAATATCAAAATCTAAAACATACACGTGTGACGGGCACGCGATTTTTGGCGTATCCTCGTCGTGACCGTAGTTGCAAGAGCTACTGCTGCACCACGTTATTAGGGGTTGCTACTTATTATTTTTTTTTTTTAGGAGGTTTCGATTTTTTTTTTTTTTTCACTACAAAATTCAAATAAATGTTCATACATTTTACGTGTAGATTGTACAATAGTAGAAAAACATTTATTGCATTGCATGGCAGTAGATAAATGTTATACAAACATGTAATCATCATAAATATTTTTTTCAAATTGAAAGATAGATAGAAATAATCAAAAATAACGTAAAGACGCGAGGACGAAAAATTCAATTCATTGGTTGCAACAAAATGTGAATATTTAATGGCGGTTAATCGATACGTTTTATGCGGTACACACAAACAGCGAGCAATAAAACATCTACACCCCCACTACACAGACAGAGAGATCCGAACCTCTTGTATCGCGGCCAAAAGAGTACTTATATATATATTTATCTTATCTTATCTTATCTTACTAATATATAAAGCAAAGTCGCTAAAACCGTTGTAATCGCTAACCGCGAAAACTACTGAATCGATTTTGCTGAAATTTTGCATACCGATTCTTGACACTTCCTAGATGGTTATAGTATGGTTTTTATCTTGAAAAATTTAATAACAATAGCAAAAATAAGCTCAAAGTTTTGCAAAAATATGCCAGCTTTTCACTTTAGTTCAGTAGGATCCACTAGGTGGCGTCGACATAAAATCGAAGCTACCTGCAACAGAATTGAATAAGTATGGTCACAGTAGGCCGGAGCATCGCAGAAATTTCTTCAATCGTCTACCAGCAGTTCATCAAACTGAATCGAGAATGTAGATAATCGTCGTGCAGCTGGGTACCCTGGTTACCGACGACGCTATTCTCCAACAGGCAACTAGGCAAGTAATCTAGGTCTACTATCACCTTGAACCTCCTAATAGATTGACGAGTGCAACCAATAATAAATTTATTCCAACCGATGATGTCTCCGGTGGAGTTCCAGGAGACGTGTCTAGCCAGAGCATATCCTGCTCCAATCCTTCAGAGTTATATGGCCTTACCACAATCTGGCCTGGTGCCGTCAGAGAATTTTATACTCCAAATGTGAGCCAGGGAGAACAGCCCTGAGGGGCATGCGCAGCCATAACGGCTTCCTTCTCAGTGGTTGTGTCCCCAACGGCATCCCCACATTTCCCTGACTAACGATGAGCAGTTGATGATCCGGGGAACAACCCAAAGACGAGATATTTTTTGATCAGTGGCGTACCTCCCTCATGTACGGTCTCCGTCCACATCAGAGACTCCGAGGGTAAGAATAAAGCTACCCGCAGATGGCTCTCCATCATCAAGAATAATAATAAGGAATGACTGGAAATTTTACCACTGGCCCTATTCAGGGCCAATGTAAGCATTTACGTTCCCTACTTAACCATTAATCTCATCGGTCCTTTTAAGGACCATCTAAGTTGAGATTTCCTTGCCAACAAATACGTTTTTACTTCGATTTCTGGAGACGATTCGTCAACTATAAAAGACTATGTAAAGCCGGCCACTATTAAACCAAGTCAGTCATTAACTAACAGACGTCAGGAGCAGAGTTGTTCGTCGCAAGGCTGGGAGCCCCGGTGACCGACGACCCTATATTACCCTCTCGACTCTAAGAATTCAACCAGGAATCACCGATCCTCTCCAAGGTCTGCGCTGGGCGAACCTAACAGCTATGAAGGGAAAAAAAAATTTGAGTCAACGGGAGTCTCCAACGGGCAAGCATCACGAACCAATCTCTACTAATCTCTCCACCTTGGATCATCAAAACAACAAAGTCTGCTAAAAAAAAGGTGCTTTAGACACCAACTTCTTCGACGTTATATCAGTATACGTTAGCAAAGAGCACTATAACTAGCCCCAAAGCTTCGGACTTTGTAATTTTTCACCCGATCAGTCTGGGACTTCAACAGCAGGCTGGAGTGAGAAGATCACCCTGAGCTATCCAGACAGTCACAATTGCTGTAAACTTCAGTCAAGAAAGAGTTTACTTAAGAAGCTCACGGGTCTTTTTTAGGGCCATCGGACGTTGAACTATCTTGCCAACAAATATATTAGAACGTAACAAAGTTGACAGAAAACAGCCTTTAGGGGTCACAAAAGTCGTAAGTATGCCAATAGCCGCAAGAGGGTGCATTAGAAGAAAAACTTCAAATGTATCTAATGAATACGATTTTAGGTGTCAAGAAACTAACGCGGAATATTTATCGAGGTTAGAACAGCAGCGTCAAAATCGACAAATACAGAATCCATTACGTGAGAGATCAGCTTTTCATTGAACTCTTACAGTAATCTCTTAAATTTTTAAAGATCTAAATTTATATTTTTAAATAAGTAGAAAATGTATTTTTATTTTTGTCGTAAAAAAATGTAGGGATTAAGCTCCAGGACTTTGTTGCCCTGGTAATAAAGTTGTGAAATAAGAGAAAAAAATTTTTTTTTTAATTTACATATTTTGGGAGTTTTAAATCTTAACAGCTTCAAAAAATAGCCCTTATCATAAATTATACGAGAGAAGCTGCAAATTAATGATTCCTTATAGCCAATGATGGCATAAGGAACTCACGGTACATTTCAGCATAATTATATTTTTTTTAATTTTTACAGCTTATTATTTGACCAAATAAACTGTATGGATTTCGAACAAATATGTATTTAATAAGAAGATTTTTGTTCTGAGAAGTGTCAGGAATAAATGCAAAATTTTTAACTGAAAACGTTTTACATAACATGTCAACACACTACGGTGTTCTATTTAGTAAGTCTCGGGCGAAGCCGAGACGGGGGGCTGCTAGTTCTTTTGTATGCAACGAGGGTGTTTAAGCGAGTAGTCGTAATAATGTCGTGCTTCGACTATCAACTCGTGCTCATATATATATATATACAGGTATGTGTGAACACATCGAAACAGATTATGTGTAGGGAAGAGCAGTGGAGTATTGCTAATGTACAAAAATAAAATAGTAGTGACCTCGACCATATCTACATTATTTTGTTCGAGCTTTCTTTTTTTTTTTTTTTTTTTTTCATTGATAGCACAGAGAGCTTTGTACGTAATTCAAAAATTTTTATTTCAAGATATAATTTAAAAATCTCATCAAGCAAACATTTACATCGATATATATAAGTGTGTGTATAATAACAATCAACATCAATAGACATTTAGAGAGCCGGTGTGTGTGAAGTATGTATATTATATATAAATCGTGTTTACACGTAAAACATACATAGAGAGGTATGCAAATAATATCGATATAGATATACATATAGATAATAATAATAATATATAGATAAGATACAGGTGTACAGTATATATAAATAAAGATGATAATAACATCATAACCAGTCACAAAAGAGAGTACCTTATAGTTGACTTAGCGAGCTTCTCTCTGTGCTCTGGCTCAGACTGAAACAGAGATATCACGCGCAATTTGCAACGTATTAGTCACACGTTTCATCATTTTGCCATTTTTGGCCACTACATGTTTTTAACATTATTCCTTATCAAAACTCTTCGTATTGTTTAGATAACGTTTTGATAATGCAATTTCATTCGTTTTGTTCCCTGTGTTTTTTAGCATTAATTTTATGGAGAAAGTAGTACTGATTGTAATGTATACACTATACACTAAAGCGCCGGGATAGCATGATGCACACACTCTAATTTCTAACACCAGCAAAGTTCGTTCGCAGCATTGAGTAATTACTGATGATGCACGTGAAAAAATGTTTTTCGTTTTTTCAGCATTTATTATGTTAATATTATACATTTTTTTTTCACGTGCAATCATCGCTGTTATACATTAGCAAGACAGGATGTACGCACGCTTTTGTGAGTATTTTTAACTATTTACTTACATGAATGCCTGGGTGAGCTCAGAATGGGTCTATCGCACACTGGACAATTATTGGAGAAAAAAATGAAAAAAAAAAAAAAAATAAAGACAGACAGTATCATAAAAAAGAAACCCAGATGGATGTTAATTATAAGTATTTGTTATTTAGAAAATATTAATCAATCAAGCATCTTTGGTCACTCATATTTGTTAATTACGACAAAAGTAGGGAGTTATGGAAAAAATGTGAAAAAACAAAGCCAAAAGTCCTTGGAGGCAGCAACATCGCACCAAACAATTTCTCCGTTGTCGCATCGTTTATACCTCAGCTCGAAGGAATCCGAAACTTGCACCCTTCCCCCCCCCCCAAAAAAAAACTCCGATTTCAGATAGCTCAATTTCCATCGCGTGCACGAACAACTTTTCGATTATCAACTACAAAGGCCCTCCCCCTCCCCCCACCTTTCGAACAAAACTCGGACTGAGAAATACGGGGAGGCGCGTGTGAAAGATAGAGGGGGAGTTCTGTGTTTGTTGTTGTGCACACGGGCGTTGGTGTAACTCGGTTTGATTAGCGAAAAACAGCCAATGCGCAGGCAAAAAAAGTGCCCGAAAACTTGCAGCACGAAAAGCAGCGGCGGACGGAGGAGCAAAAGTTCGATCGTAGAAATAAGGGCCCTGAAATTTCCGTCGGCGAAATATTCGAGGCATTCCATTGTCGGTTTAATCGAGTTGACCCGAATTACGAAGCAAGCGCGAGATAGCGAGCGCGGAAGGAAGGAAGGCCGTATAATTTTCGTGCGACTCTTTCCCCAGGACTCGGCATGACGCGTCTCCCCCTTCCCCGTCCACCAAAGTGATTTGTACTTCGGCACACTTGGCCTCGTTGCATTGCCTCTTTCTTCCTCTTTTTTTTTTTTTTTTTTTTTTAAGCCCTCCTCCAAAATAGGAAAACTTATTTATTCGCAGTTGTACGCCATTCTTTTTTTTTAACCCCACCCCCCCTTCGGTGAGGGGGGCGAGAGAACGAGAGTATTCCTCCTCTCGAATGCAGGAAGCGAAAATGTATTTTTACGACAAAGTTTACAAATGTGTTTCAAACTAAGAAGTACAAAAATTGGACGGCTGCCCGGCCGTACATGCCCCCGCCGTTCGCTCATTGGTCGGGGGGTGGGGGGGGGGCTTCGAGGGAACGAAAAGGAAAAAAATCACGAGAGGGAAGCGGGAAATAAAAAAAAAATCAAGTGTATTCCCGCAGCGCGCGATGTACAGCCTTGCCGACGAATTTTCGCGAATTTTACGGTTTGTTGAGGAGAGCCAGTCGCCCTAGCCCCCCCCCTCCCCCGAGATACAATTGTGCAAGTGCGAGCTGGGTGTGCTGAAATTTCAAAGTGGACGTCGTTGGAGAGCGGAAGCGCTAAATTGCCACCAGAGCGATACTTCATAGGCTGGGGGGGGGGGGGCTAAGTACCTCTCTGCGACACATTCTCGCTCTTCCATTGTTCGAATCGAGCAAATGGTCCGTACAAGGATTCTCCACACACGTGAGGCACTGCGCCACTGATCGAATCGACGATAATCCGCTCCTCTCCTGTCGATCCAATATTTACCCCCCTGCCCTCCCCCCCCCCATCGGGAGATACCAATTAATAAAAAGCCCCCCCTCTTGCGAGGAGAGCAAACAGCACTTTTGCCAATCCAACGGGGGAGGCTTAATCCCCGATCCGAAATTCCGCGAGCGCGCATCCATCATTACAAATCAAATCATGTATAGAAAGAGGCTTATATACGTGTGTGTACCTATACATCGGAGGTATTAGAGCATAGGCCGGGGAAAGAAAAATATTTGCGCGCTCGGCGGGCAACTCTCCAAAAATCCAACATCCCCCCCCCTCCTCACCCTCCACTCGCTGCCTCATCTTCTGTTTTCGTTTGCACACAGAAAGAGAGCGGACCCGACAACACGAGCTTTTGCGTCTGTATCCCGAACTTGAACTTCGTATGGAGGGTTGTTGTTGTTGTCATTGTGGTGGGTTATGAATATTGTATGTACATGTGGTCTTGATTGACTTTATTCTTTATTTCCTCCCTGGTGAGGGGGATGGGGAGGGGGTATCGTAAAAGTGGATGCAACGACTTACCAGTTTGCGAGTGCGGCGAGTCCATGCCGCGGTGGCCGCCTCCGGTGGGAGCGCCGCCGTCCTCGGGTCTCAGCACAGGCGAGAAGGTTGGGGCACTCGACACCGAGACCACCGGGCTCTTGTCAGTCTTGTCGTTGCGTATCAGCTGGTGCACCGGTGGCGGACCTGCGGACGAAAAACCGGCTGCACGGGGTGAAAAACGAAAGCAAAAGAACAACAACAACAAAAAATGAGAGATCTAAGGTCGATCGGTAAATATAGCGCCCCGGTGGCCTCAGCTCGACTCGCGTCGTTAAATCGCGTCTCTTTGAGCATATAACGGGTGTAAATCATCGGGAGATCCACGCGCGGCTACGTAAACAAGCCTTTTTCAATGGGGCATGCATATATATATACGATTAAAACAAAGCAATGCTCGCGTTAAAATTTTTTACGCGCTTTGCAGAGAGTCGCGTGATGCCGCTCGATCCGTGGAGGGGGGGGGTGAAAATTACCAAAAATAAACATATACTTAGACATACACGGAGAGGAAAATCGCAGCCTAGCTCCCACCGACTAATTTGCATGGCTTCGTATAATTACCGGGCAATTAGAGCCTCCTTCCAGAGGCATCGGGGAAAAACAACATCTTGCCACCGAACGGGTAGCCAAGTGAGATAAGGTGTATATGTATACAGTACACCACACGGAGCACACAGAAGTAAGTACGAGGGATGAGAAAAAAAAAAAGGGGTGGAGCAGTAATTGAGGGGCAGTAGGGAGGGGAGACTTACTGAAGCTGGCCGCAGGCTGTCCGTGCTCGGTGGCAGTGGCGGCCGACGGCGGAGTGTAGCTGCTGCAGTAGTACGGTGGGTGCTCTATTTTGATCGCGTTTATTTGAGGCTGCATGTCGCTGAGGTCATGCAGGATGGACGCTGAAACACACGCGAGAGAAAGAAAAAGAGATAGAAAGAAAGACAAATGGATGAGCGGATGAGTTGGGTGTGTTCTATGCACGTGCAATTGTGCTTATATCGTGTTGTACAGTTGGTCAAGGGGTGATGTTGGTAAGGCGAACGTGCAAGCAACTCGTGCCATTCTCTCCTTTTGTCGTCTATGTTTAAAACCATGAAGTCACGAAAAATACAAATTAAAAAAAAAGATAAGAGGATTCTATTGGTCTTTCGATTGTTTTTTTTTTCCGATCGACTCTCGTATGGAGAATAATTTAAAATCAGGGCAAATAGAATCCATTCAGTCGCGGCGAGAGTCAAAATACAGATCAGTAAATCAGCCATCCTCGTTACGGGCGTGATAAAAGATTTGCGATCGCCTTCGGTGATCATAACGTATACACACGAGCGTCTCTCGAATCCAATGTAGCCCATCCATCGCGAGATATCAAGCAATTTGTTAATAGGCGTACAGTTATTTTCATTTACGGCTGATTTTACGCGACGACGGCATTGCCCGTCTGACCATACATGGTTTGTACTACTTGCATCGGCTGTCAAATGGCCGCGCCGATGAAAACTTTCGAAACGTGTGTTACGGTATCCACCTCGTTTGTAACAATTACAGAGAAAATTGTAAAATATATACTTACTGATGGTGTGCAAATGTAAGGTAACTATGGCACGTTTCGAAAATCTTCACTCGTTTAGCGTAGGATGCTTTCAAAAGGCAATTGTCCTACGGTGCCTTTCGAAAGCATCCGCATGTACGTATACGTTTATGAACTCAACGTTTAAAATGTAAAAGATATGTATACGTCCGCGAGGTAAAGTCACACGTATATTTCAAAGGAGAGAAAGACACTGCGGTTTTAAAGAAGAAGATGAGAAAAAAAAAAAAAAAAAAAAAAAAAAGTGGTAGGAGAGCAAAAGATAAAGCAGAGCTTCGTCATACATGATACATAAAAGTGATATCGTTTGTGCTTGGTGTGTACCTTTTGAAAGCATCCAGAGCTCCTTCGAGCTGAAGACGCCGGTCGCGAGGATCGTGTCGTTGCACACGACGCCGTTATACAGCTCGTGGTAACCTG